>NC_061513.1:14438093-14762409 GCF_022539505.1 Lolium rigidum
CAAGTAGATGCTTGTAACTCCAAGAGGGAGTACTTATGCTCGATAGTGGGTTCATGCCCGCATTGACACCCGGGACAAGGATGTAAAGTTCTAAGGTTGTGTTGTGCTGTTGCCACTAGGGATAAAACATTGATGCTATGTCTAAGGATGTAGTTGTTGATTACATTACGCACCATACTTAATGCAATTGTCCGTTGCTTGCAACTTAATACCGGAGGGGGTTCGGATGATAACCCGAAGGTGGACTTTTTAGGCATAGATGCAGCTGGATGGCGGTCTATGTACTTTGTCGTAATGCCCAATTAAATCTCACTATACTCATCATGATATGTATGTGCATTGTCATGCTCTCTTTATTTGTCAATTGCCCAACCGTAATTTGTTCACCCAACATGCCGTTCGTCTTATGGGAGAGACACCTCTAGTGAACCGTGGACCCCGGTCCAATTCTCTTTACCGAAATACAATCTACCGCAATACTTGTTTTACCGTTTTCTCTCGCAAACAATCATCTTCCACACAATACGGTTAATCCTTTGTTACAGCAAGCCGGTGAGATTGACAACCTCACCGTTTCGTTGGGGCAAAGTACTTTGGTTGTGTTGTGCAGGTTCCACGTTGGCGCCGGAATCCCCGGTGTTGCGCCGCACTACATCTCGCCGCCATCAACCTTCAACGTGCTTCTTGACTCCTACCGGTCCGATTAAACCTTGGTTTCTTACCGAGGGAAACTTGCCGCCGTGCGCATCACACCTTCCTCTTGGGGTTCCCAACGGACGCGTGTCGAACGAAAGACAATACGTCAACCACGCGCATCAAGCAAATTTCTCGGCGCCGTTGCCGGGGAGATCAAGACACGCCGCAAGGGGAGTCTCCACTTCTCAATCTCTTTACTTTGTTTTTGTCTTGCTTAGTTTTATTTACTACTTTGTTTGCTGCACTAAATCAAAATACAAAAAAATTAGTTGCTAGTTTTACTTTATTTGCTATCTTGTTTGCTATATTGAAAACACAAAAAAATTAGTTTACTTGCATTTACTTTATCTAGTTTGCTTTATTTACCGTTGCTAAAATGGCCAACGCTGAAAATACTAAGTTGTGTGACTTCACAACCACAAATAATAATGATTTCTTATGCACACCTATTGCTCCACCTGCTACTACAAGCAGAATTCTTTGAAATTAAACCTCGCTTTACCGAATCTTGTTATGAAAGATCAATTTTCTCGGAATTAGTTCCGATGATGCCGCTGCCCATCTTAATAATTTTGTTGAACTATGTGAAATGCAAAAATATAAAGATGTAGATGGTGATATTATTAAACTAAAATTGTTCCCTTTCTCATTAAGAGGAAGAGCTAAAGATTGGTTGCTATCTCTCGCCTAAGAATAGTATTGATTCATGGACTAAATGCAAGGATGCTTTTATTGGTAGATATTATCCCCCGCTAAAATTATATCTTTGAGGAGTAGCATAATGAATTTCAAACAATTAGATACTGAACATGTTGCTCAAGCTTGGGAAAGAATGAAATCTCTCGGTTAAAAATTGCCCAACCCATGGACCGACTACTTGGATGATCATCCAAACCTTCTATGCAGGACTAAATTTTTCTTCACGGAATTTATTGGATTCAGCTGCTGGAGGTACCTTTATGTCCATCACTCTTGGTGAAGCAACAAGGCTTCTTGATAATATGATGATCAACTACTCTGAATGGCACACGGAAAGAGCTCCACAAGGTAAGAAGGTAAATTCCGTTGAAGAATCCTCTTCCTTGAATGATAAGGTTGATGCTATTATGTCTATGCTTGTGAATGATAGGACTAATATTGATCCTAATAATGTTCCGTTAGCTTCATTGGTTGCACAAGAAGAACATGTTGATGTAAACTTCATTAAAAATAATAATTTCAACAACAATGCTTACCTGAACAATTCTAGTAACAACTATAGGCCATATCCTTATAATAATGGCAACGGCTATGGTAATTCTTATGGAAATTCTTACAACAATAATAGGAATTCACCCCCTGGACTTGAAGCCATGCTTAAAGAATTTATTAGTACACAAACTCGCTTTTAACAAATCTGTTGAAGAAAAGCTTGGTAAAATTGATATACTTGCTTCTAAAGTCGATAGTCTTGTCGTCGATGTTGATCTTTTGAAATCAAAAGTTTTGCCTAATGAGAATTATCATAATAAAATTGTTACTACAGCAAATGCCATTCAAGTTAGAATTAATGAGAATATAAGATTAATGGCTGAACTGCGTGCTAGGTGGGATAGAGAAGAAAATGAAAAACTAGCTAAAGAGAAGAATATAGCTAAAGTTTGGACTATTACCACCACTAGTAATGCTAATGCTACACATGTTGCTGCACCTCCTACTCATACTAATAAAAGAATTGGTGTTAGCAATGTTTCCACTTCTAATGCAAAGCGCGAAAACCGCCCGAAACCGCTAAAACCGTCGAAACCGCTCGTGATAAAGCCGCTGAAATTTTTTCCAACATTGGGGATGATGATCCCATTGCTTTAGATTATAATGGTTTGAATTTTGATGATTGCCACATCTCTGAAGTTATAAAGTTCTTGCAAAAACTTGCTAAAAGTCCTAATGCTAGTGCTATAAATTTGGCTTTCACGCATCATATTACAAATGCTCTCATAAAAGCTAGAGAAGAGAAACTAGAGCGCGAAGCCTCTATTCCTAAAAAGCTAGAGGATGGTTGGGAGCCCATCATTAAGATGAAGGTTAAAGATTTTGATTGTAATGCTTTATGTGATCTTGGTGCAAGTATTTCGTTATGCCTAAGAAAATTTATAATATGCTTGACTTGCCACCGCCGAAAAATTGTTATTTGGATGTTAATCTTGCTGATCATTCTACAAAGAAACCTTTGGGTAAAGTTGATAATGTTCGCATTACCGTTAACAATAATCTTGTTCCCGTTGATTTTGTTGTCTTGGATATTGAATGCAATGCATCTTGTCCCATTATATTGGGAAGACCTTTTCTTCGAACCGTTGGTGCTATTATTGATATGAGGGAAGGTAATATAAAATATCAATTTCCTCTCAAGAAAGGTATGGAACACTTCCCTAGAAAGAGAATAAAGGTACCTTATGATTCTATTATTAGAACAAATTATGATGTTGATGCTTCATCTCTCGATGTTACTTGATACACACTTTCTGCGCCTAGCCGAAAGGCGTTAAAGAAAAGCGCTTATGGGAGACAACCCATGTTTTTACCTACAGTACTTTGTTTTTATTTTGTGTCTTGGAAGTTGTTTACTACTGTAGCAACCTCTCCTTATCTTAGTTTTGTGTTTTGTTGTGCCAAGTTAAGCCGTTGATAGAAAAGTAAGTACTAGATTTGGATTACTGCGCAGTTCCAGATTTCTTTGCTGTCACGAATCTGGGTCCACCTCCCTGTAGGTAGCTCAGAAAATTATGCCAATTTACGTGCATGATCCTCAGATATGTACGCAACTTTCATTCAATTTGAGCATTTTCATTTGAGCAAGTCTGGTGCCATTTTAAAATTCGTCAATACGAACTGTTCTGTTTTGACAGATTCTGCCTTTTATTTCGCATTGCCTCTTTCGCTATGTTGGATGAATTTCTTTGATCCACTAATGTCCAGTAGCATTATGCAATGTCCAGAAGTGTTAAGAATGATTGTGTCACCTCTGAATATGTCAATTTATATTGTGCACTAACCCTCTAATGAGTTGTTTCGAGTTTGGTGTGGAGGAAGTTTTCAAGGATCAAGAGAGGAGTATGATGCAACATGATTAAGGAGAGTGAAAGCTCTAAGCTTGGGGATGCACCCGGTGGTTCACCCCTGCATATATCAAGAAGACTCAAGCGTCTAAGCTTGGGGATGCCCAAGGCATCCCCTTCTTCATCGACAACATTATCAGGTTCCTCCCCCGAAACTATATTTTTATTCCATCACATCTTATGTGCTTTTTCTTGGAGCGTCGGTTTGTTTTTGTTTTTTGTTTTGTTTGAATAAAATGGATCCTAGCATTCACTTTATGGGAGAGATACACGCTCCGCTGTAGCATATGGACAAGTATGTCCTTGGTTTCTACTCATAGTATTCATGGCGAAGTTTCTCCTTCGTTAAATTGTTATATGGTTGGAATTGGAAAATGATACATGTAGTAATTGCTATAAATGTCTTGGGTAATGTGATACTTGGCAATTGTTGTGCTCATGTTTAAGCTCTTGCATCATATGCTTTGCACCCATTAATGAAGAAATACATAGAGCATGCTAAAATTTGGTTTGCATATTTGGTTTCTCTAAGGTCTAGATAATTTCTAGTATTGAGTTTGAACAACAAGGAAGACGGTGTAGAGTCTTATAATGTTTTCAATATGTCTTTTATGTGAGTTTTGCTGCACCGGTTCATCCTTGTGTTTGTTTCAAATAAGCCTTGCTAGCCTAAACCTTGTATCGAGAGGGAATACTTCTCATGCATCCAAAATACTTGAGCCAACCACTATGCCATTTGTGTCCACCATACCTACCTATACTACATGGTATTTTCCCGCCATTCCAAAGTAAATTGCTTGAGTGCTACCTTTAAAATTCCATCATTCACCTTTGCAATATATAGCTCATGGGACAAATAGCTTAAAAACTATTGTGGTATTGAATATGTAATTATGCACTTTATCTCTTATTAAGTTGCTTGTTGTGCGATAACCATGTTTACCGGGGAACGCCATCAACTCATTGTTGAATTTCATGTGAGTTGCTATGCATGTTCGTCTTGTCCGAAGTAAGGGCGATCTACACCGAGTTGAATGGTTTGAGCATGCATATTGTGAGAGAAGAACATTGGGCCGCTAACTAAAGCCATGATTCATGGTGGAAGTTTCAGTTTTGGACAAACATCCTCAAATCTCTAATGAGAAAAGAATTAATTGTTGTCAAATGCTTAAAGCATTAAAAGAGGAGTCCATTATCTCGTTGTCTATGTTGTCCCGGTATGGATGTCTAAGTTGAGAATAATCAAAAGCGAGAAATCCAAATGCGAGCTTTCTCCTTAGACCTTTGTACAGTGCGGCATAGAGGTACCCCTTTGTGAAACTTGGTTAAAGCATATGTATTGCGGTGATAATCCAGGTAGTCCAAGCTAATTAGGACAAGGTGCGGGCACTATTGGTACACTATGCATGAGGCTTGCAACTTATAAGATATAATTTACATGATGCATATGCTTTATTACTACCGTTGACAAAATTGTTTCATGTTTTCAAAATCAAAGCTCTAGCACAAATATAGCAATCGATGCTTTTCCTCTATGAGGACCATTCTTTTACTTTCAATGTTGAGTCAGCTTCACCTATTTCTATCCACCTCAAGAAGCAAACACTTGTGTGAACTGTGCATTGATTCCTACATACTTGCTTATTGCACTTATTATATTACTCTATGTTGACAATATCCATGAGATATACATGTTACAAGTTGAAAGCAACCGCTGAAACTTAATCTTCTTTTGTGTTGCTTCAATACCTTTACTTTGAATTATTGCTTTATGAGTTAACTCTTATGCAAGACTTATTGATGCTTGTCTTGAAGTGCTATTCATGAAAAGTCTTTGCTTTATGATTCACTTGTTTACTCATGTCATACACATTGTTTTGATCGCCGCATTCACTACATATGCTTTACAAATAGTATGATCAAGATTATGATGGCATGTCACTCCGTAAATTATCCGTGTTATCGTTTTACCTCGCTCGGGACGAGCGTAACTAAGCTTGGGGATGCCGATACGTCTCCGACGTATCGATAATTTCTTATGTTCCATGCCACATTATTGATGTTATCTACATGTTTTATGCACACTTTATGTCATATTCGTGCATTTTCTCGGAACTAACCTATTAACAAGATGCCGAAGTGCCGCTTGTCGTTTTCTCGCTGTTTTTGGTTTCAGTAAATCCTAGTAAGGAAATATTCTCGGAATTGGACGAAATCAAAGCCCAGGGGCCTATTTTTCCACGAAGCTTCCGAAGTCCGAAGACGAGACGAAGAGGGGCCACGGGGTGGCCAAACCCTAGGGCGGCGCGGCCCCACCCCCGGCCGCGCCGGCCTATGGTGTGGGCCCCCGTGCCGCCTCTTGACTTGCCCTTCCGCCTACTTAAAGCCTCCGTGACGAAACCCCCAGCACCGAGAGCCACGATACGGAAAACCTTCCGGAGACGCCGTCGCCGCCGATCCCATCTCGGGGATCCAGAGATCGCCTCCCGCACCCCGCCGGAGAGGGGAATCATCCCCCGAGGACTCTACGCCGCCATGGTCGCCTCCGGTGTGATGTGTGAGTAGTCTACCCCTGGACTATGGGTCCATAGCAGTAGCTAGATGGTTGTCTTCTCCCCATTGTGCTATCATTGTCGGATCTTGTGAGCTGCCTAACATGATCAAGATCATCTATCCGTAATTCTATATGTTGCGTTTGTTGGGATCCGATGAATAGAGAATACTTGTTATGTTGATTATCAAAGTTATGCTTATGTGTTGTTTATGATCTTGCATGCTCTCCGTTACTAGTAGATGCTCTGGCCAAGTAGATGCTTGTAACTCCAAGAGGGAGTACTTATGCTCGATAGTGGGTTCATGCCCGCATTGACACCTGGGACAGAGGATGTAAAGTTCTAAGGTTGTGTTGTGCTCGTTGCCACTAGGGATAAAACATTGATGCTATGTCTAAGGATGTAGTTGTTGATTACATTACGCACCATACTTAATGCAATTGTCTCGTTGCTTGCAACTTAATACCGGAGGGGGTTCGGATGATAACCTCGAAGGTGGACTTTTTAGGCATAGATGCAGTTGGATGGCGGTCTATGTACTTTGTCGTAATGCCCAATTAAATCTCACTATACTCATCATGATATGTATGTGCATTGTCATGCTCTCTTTATTTGTCAATTGCCCAACCGTAATTTGTTCACCCAACATGCTGTTCGTCTTATGGGAGAGACACCTCTAGTGAACCGTGGACCCCGGTCCAATTCTCTTTACCGAAATACAATCTACTCGCAATACTTGTTTTACTCGTTTTCTCTCGCAAACAATCATCTTCCACACAATACGGTTAATCCTTTGTTACAGCAAGCCGGTGAGATTGACAACCTCACCGTTTCGTTGGGGCAAAGTACTTTGGTTGTGTTGTGCAGGTTCCACGTTGGCGCCGGAATCCCCGGTGTTGCGCCGCACTACATCTCGCCGCCATCAACCTTCAACGTGCTTCTTGACTCCTACCGGTCCGATTAAACCTTGGTTTCTTACTGAGGGAAACTTGCCGCTGTGCGCATCACACCTTCCTCTTGGGGTTCCCAACGGACGCGTGTCGAACGAAAAGACAATACGTCAACCACGCGCATCAGGGACCCACACAACAGGGCCGCGCGGCCAGGGCCTGGGCCGCGCCGCCCTACTGTGTCGTCGCCTCGTGGCCCCACTTCGCATCTCCCTCGGTCTTCTGGAAGCTTCGTAGAAAATTAGGACCCTGGGCATTGATTTCGTCCAATTCCGAGAATATTTCCTGTGTAGGATTTCTGAAACCAAAAACAGCAGAAAACAACAACTGGCTCTTCGGCATCTCGTCAATAGGTTAGTGCCGGAAAATGCATAATAATGACATATAATGTGTATAAAACATGTGAGTATCATCATAAAAGTAGCATGGAACATAAGAAATTATAGATACGTTTGAGACGTATCATTGCCATGCCAGCCGGCCTCGTACTCGCGAACGGCGACGGCCAATTCAACACCGGCACGCGACCGACAACGATCTGCGCTACCGAGTCGCGGCCTCCGGCCTCGTACTCGCGGACGAGGCACATGAGCGCCTCGTTGGACCTCGTGGCCGTCGGCTGGATGGCTGGATCCATCGGCGCTGGAGAGGAAGGCGGCGGAGGAGGCGAGGAGGCCATGGCGGCAGTTGAGACGACAGGGTGGTGACTATCAGTGAGAGGAGTGAATAGGGAGAGAGAAAGAGGGAACAAGTGCGTGGAAGTGGGGAGCGAGGACCAAGACAACGCGGTGTCTCCCGCGCTTCTCCACGCATGCAACCGTTGCACGAGGGCGTGCAAAATGGCACGACAACGAGGCAGACCCGCTGGAAACTGCCGATTCGAGTGTTCCTCCAGGACCTGTTCCAGTGGTGCTTTAAGAACCGGTTGGACCACAACGCGAAACTCTTATATGCAACCAAACAGATCGGTTTTTACTGGGCCGATGCAAGCCAAAGGGCTCACAGAATAAGAAACCCGCCCTACATGTGCTGTAAAGGGAGTTAATGTCGACGGTACCCATTGATACTGAGACACCACGAGTGACTTCGCCAGATTCAACAAGGGCTACTCTTTGGCAAAAAAAAAGGGGGGGGGGGCTACTCAAGTCTTTGGTAGGAGATGTGAGGTGAGTGTCTGGGTCCTTTGGGAGGAGATTTGGCCCTGGTCTTGGTGACTTTTGTGAGTTAAATAAATGGCCCCGAGCATCATGGAATTCTGATATGATGCATCTGAGTTGTACAACATACTTCTATGAGAAAAACATAAGATTTTGCTCTTGCGAAAAAATTAAGTGGCGAAAGATGTTTGGGAATCACCCATGTATATTCGAATATTATAGAACCTTCTAGACGTGGACCATACCCTTGAAAATAACATTATTGGCCTCTAGGAAATATCCCCCAAAAGAATATACTATAAGGAGAAGAATTACATGATTCAGATGTGTTATCACCAGATTTTGGCTAAATCAGGAGGTGGGCCGCGATCAAGATGGGCTTGAAAGTTTACACATGGAAGATCTATGAAGCGGCCTCGCACGGAGATTTTGGGCTAAGTTGCCCGTGTATCTTTAATTATGGTAGATTGTATCTAGATTAAAAGTTAGAGTTTATCTCGTGCACGGTTTAGTGCACGCCCTCATTAGAAAGTCCGCTGGACTATAAATATGTACCTAGGGTTATGGAATAAACAACAACTCACGTTCAACCCCAAAACAAACCAATCTCGGCGCATCGCCAACTCCTTCGTCTCGAGGGTTTCTATCAGGTAAGCGACATGCTGCCTAGATCGCATCTTGCGATCTAGGCAGCACAAGCTCCACGTTGTTCATGCGTTGCTCGTACTCGAAGCGCTTTTGATGGCGAGCAACGTAGTTATCATTAGATGTGTTAGGGTTAGCATTGTTCTTCGTTTAAGCATGCTTACGTAGTGCAACCCTTGCATATCTAGCCGCCCTCACGCCTATCTCGGGTGTGGGGGCGGCACCCCGCTTGATCATTATTTAGTAGATCTGATCCGTTACGATTGCTCCTTGTTCTACAAGGATTAGTTTAATATCTGCAATAGTTAGGCCTTACAAAGGGGGAGGATCCGAGTGGCACGTAGGGTGGCGTTCGCAAGTCCTAAACAGGATGTTCCGAGGATCAACTTCATGTTGGTTTTTAGGCCTTGTTTAGGATCGGCTTACGAGCACCGTGCGTGGCCGCGAGGCCCAACCTGGAGTAGGATGATCCGATTATGCGGTGAAAACCCTAAATCGTCGTAGATCTCATTAGCTCTATCTTGATCAAGCAGGACCACCAAGTATTCGTACACCCCGTACGGATCATGGGTGGATCGGCTCTTTGAGCCGATTCACAGGATAACCTGAGAGCCGATCGAGGCTCGTATTTAACGTTTACATGTATGCCCTGCAGAAACTAAGCGAGGCATCCCCATCACCTTCCCGGCCAGGTATAGGTCAGGTGGCACGCCCTTGCACTTCGCATCGCCGCGTGTGACCGAGAAGAGCATTGCGGGCCGTCGCTCGGAGGGGTCTCAGCCAGCCGCAGCTCTAGGCTCTTCCCGGCTCTACGGTGTTGACAAGGCCGCTGCCCGCCGGTGGGTTTTGGCAGTCAACACATTCTCGGCACGCCCGGTGGGACAATCGTCTACATCAACCACATCGCCATCTACATCCGAGATGGCGGACGGCACGCCGGTCACCTACGAGGAGCTGCCTGACGAGCTCAAGAAGCAATACAACGAGATCAAGGCCACCCTCGAAGCCGACCTCATCGGCTCTTTTCAGAGAACCCGTTCCCATGGCATCAGATGGAAGGGATTCTCGCCGCAAGGTGCCCTCGATGGGATAGACCTCTCTGCCCCGTCGGAGGAACGCACCAGGGGACTGCGGCAGGAGATCAACTACTTGGTGGCTCACTCGCTACATCGCCACTCTGAAAACTTGGTCAACGTGTTGGAGCGTGTCGCTCCGCGCGTAATCCAGGAGATCATGAGCCACCGGTACTCGCCGTCGGGACCAGCTCTCGGGACTCATCAAGGAGAGTTGCCACTCCGGTCCCGTCCACCGCTGCCATATGCGTTGGCAGCACCCGCCGAAGTGCCGACTACACCGGCATTCCTCGTCTACAAGATTGGTGGTGACCCTAGTGACTACCGAGTTCTTAATGGAGGCGCCTAAGGAGATCCCTCAAGGATACGCGTGCACGTATGTGCCGGATTGTGGTGACTGGGCACTCACAAACCAGGCCACAACATCGGGGACTCCGGCGAAGACAGGGAGGAACGTCGACAACGAGCTTGAGAAGCAGACGTGGCTAACTAAGTACGCCACACCGACGAAACTCCCGAGCCCAGCTCCTGCAGTTGGCTCAGAGCTGGAAAAGCAAACATGGCTGGCTAAGTACGCCACCCCGGCGAATCTTCAGAGTGCAACTCCTACGGCCAGCACAGCGGATCAGATCAGTACCATACTGAGAGACCAGTTCGGCATGATGCCGAAAAGAAGGGCAGTTGGCTATTCCAAGCCGTACCCGACGATTACGAGATGATCCCGCTGCCACCTAAATATCGGCTCCCTGACTTTTCCAAATTCAGTGGATCAGATGGCTCCAGCTCCATCGAGCACGTCAGCCGATATTTGGCTCAACTAGGACCGGCTTCGGTGTCGGATCAGCTACGCGTGAGGCTCTTTTCACAGTCCCTCACGGGATCGGCTTTTGGATGGTACACCTCTTTGCCGACAAACTCCATCCAGTCTTGGAAGCAATTGGAAGAACAGTTCCATATGCAATACCATTCGAAGCTTCCGAGTCCGGCATTGCCGATCTAGCACAACTACGTCGAAGCGCGGGGAAACGGTGACGAGTACATCCAGCCGCTTCAGGAATCTTAGGAACCGATGTTATTCGGTTCGTATAACTGAAAAGGAAGCGAGCCGAGTTGGCGGTAGCCGGCCTTGCAACACAGCTCAAGGATATGGCCTCCCAAGCAGATTATCCCTCGCCGGCGCACATGGTTCGAAACTATCGGCATATGAACAGCGCCACCCGGACCTGTACCAAGACAAGTTCAAACGTGCGGTAGTCATGGTCGATACGAGAGGAAGATGAAGTGCCTCGCGGGAGACCGAGAAATAGCAGTGGCTGAGTGGACTCGGGGAGGAACCCCCGTGTCCCGCAAATGGGTAAAGCCACCGGGGCCGCCCGGGGATTTGATTTCGACGTGACCAAGACCGAGCAAATCTTCGACCTCCTGCTCCAGGAGAAACAGGTTGACGATTCCCGAAGGTCTCAAGTTCCCCACGGCGAAGGAGCTAAACGGAAAGCCGTACCGCAAATTCCACAACTCGCTTTCCCATGCCACCAACGACCGCCGGGTGTGGCGTCGGCACATCCAAGCGGCGATAGAGAAGGGGCGGCTAATTTTCAACCAGTACGCCATGAAGGTCGACACCCAACCCTTCCCCGCCGTTAACATGGTGGAAGTCACCTACCCCGAGGGTTGCCGGCCAGGTCCCTCGTTCAGCATCAACATGGTAGGACCCGGGAACCACTCGGCAAAGATGGAGATGAGGGCAGCTGCTCTCATAGCAAGGATACGAGAGGAGGCCGCTCCACGCGATCGGCTCCGTCATGATGGCAAGCGCTATGTCACAGAGGGAGAGGTGAAGAATATAAGATATCGGCGACCCTCTCTCGATCACCTCCTCAACAAATATGTGAGTCGGTATGACCAACGCCGACGGTCCAATTATGATGATAGAGGAGATCGTCTGGCTAGAGAAGCCAGAAGATATCGTCGGCAGGATCGCGATGAGGAGGAGCACGAGCGCCGTGCCACGGAAACATCAAGGGAGCAAGATGACAACGCCAGACACTGGGACTGCCCCTTCTTCGGACACTCGCTGGGATTCGGGAATGAGCCGATTGCCCACAATCGGCAATTGCCCGTAATGCAACAAGAAGAAGGAGGAGGCAGCCAACGTGTCCGTGTTCGAGCGCCTAGGGCCTCTCCCGCCACAAAGCAAACGCGGCCGAGTCACCTCGTTGGGCGGATCTTGAGGATTCAGAAGACGAGGGAGAAGTAGAAGAAGACAGGTACCACCGGCCAAGGTGGTGCCCT
The DNA here is from genome assembly GCF_022539505.1 of Lolium rigidum. Taxonomy (NCBI): domain Eukaryota; kingdom Viridiplantae; phylum Streptophyta; class Magnoliopsida; order Poales; family Poaceae; genus Lolium; species Lolium rigidum. The sequence continues at coordinate 14,450,557 of NC_061513.1, forward strand.
GACGGACTCAGCCGTTCCCAAAAGCGCAGGGTTCAGCGTTTGCGCGGCCTGGAGGAAGCCGAAAGGTTTTACCTACATACGCTAAGGAAGGCACGACCTGATCTGGCTGCAAAAGTTTAGCGAACCCTGGATGAAGAGGGTCGTCCACGGAAAATGGAGTGGCGCCCCAAACAGAGGAAAGCCGATGATGAGACATCGGCTGGCACAAACATGGTACTCGTCTTGCCGACAGAGCTCAGTGCTCCACGTCTCTACGGTGCACTCAAGGTGGACGACAGCAAGCGCATCAAGTCAGAGGTTGGGTTGGTTTTATCCAGCCTAACCGAATAGCAAGATTAAACCAATGAGCAAACCAGGCGAGGCTGATCCTTGTGATCGGCCCCAAGGGTCTATGAAGGGACATTACAAAACCTTCACCGAACAAACAACGTGGAGGCCGATTCCAGTAATCGGCCGTGAATATCCTCACCATCCATACTGCCTGGGTTCAACACATTCATGATCCAACAGAGCCGATACCCTCAATTTCCTTGACAGGATCGGCTCGGGGGGGGGGCGCTCAAGTGGATAAAACACGAGGATATGCAGTAGAAGTGGCCCATCTTGTGGCGATGGGTATTGGAGCATGGGGGCCGATACACAAATCGGCCGGAAATTCAAAAAAATTTAAGCATAGCCGATGTGCGAACATCGACTTAAGGATCAATGGAGCGTGGAATGGGTCTTCCTTTCAAGGACCCCTAATTCTCATTGGCAAGCCTTCAAGATCAACGGCATTAGCAGGTTGGAGGGTCGTGGCTCTGATTAAACGGCAAGTCAGGGTAGGGATGAGCCTTCTTAAGACTGCGAGAACAGCTGATGACGAAGCAATCGGCTGCGACGTTTTGACCAAGATGGCGACTTAGTAGCTTCTAGGGGGTGTTGCGTCCAGGATTTGGAGGGCATCAGAGATTCAAAGACACCCCCACCGAGAGGCGTCCCGGCCTGCCGTGAACGAAGAGCCGATAGTTGTTGGAGTCGGCTGATGCTGCATTACAAGTTGGAAGCCGAGGGTGACCGATGTGGTGGGCCCATTGTTGTTCTCGCCCGACTAAGGCCCGGGGGGCAGCTGGCCCCGAAGGATCCTTTGCTACGCGGACCAATTTCGTTGGAATCGGCTAACTCTGCATCACCACGGGCCTGAGGAATGGTGCTGATGTCGCGGAATTATCAGTTTCAATATGCAAGACGATTCAGCAACCTGAATCGGCTGTGTAGACTATCAGCGGATGAAAGGTGGTCCACTCTCGGACATGGTCGAGCCCAGGCCTGTTTGCCTGAATTATTGGTCTTCGTCATTGTCGCTACCCCGGCTGAGGCTCGGGGGGCAACTTGCCGCGAGAGGTCCTTTGCTATGAGAAGGCCGAGTTCGCTAAAATCGTTGGGCTCTGCGTCTCAGTTTGATTTGGAGCAATGGTTGCTGAAAGAGAACAGAGCAGGATTATAAAACGTTACTACAGAGGTAATGCCTGTCCTGCAGAAGAGGCAGCTTCGGCGTTTAAATTGATCTGGCAACGATCTTAGGTCGCTTCTAGAGACAAAGAGGATCTGGAAGGGAAGGATGTGGCAGAAGAATGTCTGAAGGCCTAGGGTTTGCACGCTTATGGCTGGGCCTGGTTTGACCAGGAGTTTGGGTCCGGATGAATCTATCACAAAATCTATTGTGAGAGACCGATGCGATGCCATCGGCTTGCTGGGCACCGTCCAGATTGGCAATCGGCAGAAACAGAGTGAAGGGCGATCGGCTAAATTATCATAAAGGGAATCGGCAAAATCGAGTTGGGGAATTTCTTCATTGATAAGCCAGATTTCTTACATAGAAGAGCTGGTCGCTCTCAAAAGGAAAAACTAGGGGGATACATTGCCCCGTCTGCTACTGCTAGCCCTATGCTAAGACCCTATCTAGGGGCCGCTGCTGCCCTCGTCGTCGTCGTCACCGTCATCGCCGCTGCCGGCGCTGCTCCCTACCGGCTCGTCATCGCTGCTCCGGCGGCCGCCGGCAGGACCCTCATCGTCTTCATCCTCTTCGTCGGCGTCGTCGTCACTGTCGACGTCGCTAAGGTTCCCGGGCCAGAGGTGGCGGCGTTTGGCCGGCGGCTCGTCGGAGGAACTGTCTTCGTCCTCCTCCTCCTCTTCCTCCTCCTTCACCTCCTCGGAGGTGGTGAAGTCTGCCTAAGAGAGGCGATCATCTTCGCTCTCCTCCACCGCTTCCTCGTCAGCAAGGAAGCGGAGGTCGCTCTCCCCGTCGGTTAGGGATTTGTCATCCTCGGACCTGACGGCGGAGTCATGGCCCTCTTTGTCCCACTTCGTTGGGGCGAGGATGTCGTACGCCGCTTGCGTACCCCACGAGGGCGTCGACTCTCGGATGGGAGAGGACACGTGGGAAAGATCCGACGAAGAAGAAGAGGAAGAGGAAGAGGACATGGTTGCAGGGGAGGGTTTTTTGGAGTGCTAATGCGGAAGGGGTGAGGAAGAGAACTGTTCGATGCGGTTGAATAAAAGGAGGTGGGGGTTTTTAATTTTCGAGCAGTTCTCGAGGACATGGTGCCAAAACTGTCAAATCGTGCAGAGAAGTTGGGAAGGCAAGTTGTCATGATGAGGCATGCTGCGACAGTTCCGCTCTGCCGTGACACGACCCCTCCGAGGGAAAACGAGTGGTTTTGAAATTATCATTACCAAAACCAGGGGGCATGTGTTATCACCAGATTTTGGCTAAATCAGGAGGTGGGCCGCGATCAAGATGGGCTTGAAAGTTTACACATGGAAGATCTATGAAGCGGCCTCGCACGGAGATTTTGGGCTAAGTTGCCCGTGTATCTTTAATTATGGTAGATTGTATCTAGATTAAAAGTTAGAGTTTATCTCGTGCACGGTTTAGTGCACGCCCTCATTAGAAAGTCCGCTGGACTATAAATATGTACCTAGGGTTATGGAATAAACAACAACTCACGTTCAACCCCAAAACAAACCAATCTCGGCGCATCGCCAACTCCTTCGTCTCGAGGGTTTCTATCAGGTAAGCGACATGCTGCCTAGATCGCATCTTGCGATCTAGGCAGCACAAGCTCCACGTTGTTCATGCGTTGCTCGTACCGAAGCGCTTTTGATGGCGAGCAACGTAGGTATCATTAGATGTGTTAGGGTTAGCATTGTTCTTCGTTTAAGCATGCTTACGTAGTGCAACCCTTGCATATCTAGCCGCCCTCACGCCTATCTCGGGTGTGGGGCGGCACCCGCTTGATCATTATTTAGTAGATCTGATCCGTTACGATTGCTCCTTGTTCTACAAGGATTAGTTTAATATCCGCAATAGTTAGGCCTTACAAAGGGGGAGGATCCAGTGGCACGTAGGGTGGCGTTCGCAAGTCCTAAACAGGATGTTCCGAGGATCAACTTCATGTTGGTTTTTAGGCCTTGTTTAGGATCGGCTTACGAGCACCGTGCGTGGCCGCGAGGCCCAACTCCGGAGTAGGATGATCCGATTATGCGGTGAAAACCCTAAATCGTCGTAGATCTCATTAGCTCTATCTTGATCAAGCAGGACCACCAAGTATTCGTACACCCCGTACGGATCATGGGTGGATCGGCTCTTTGAGCCGATTCACGAGATAACCCGAGAGCCGATCGAGGCTCGTATTTAACGTTTACATGTATGCCCCGCAGAAACTAAGCGAGGCATCCCCATCACCTTCCCGGCCAGGTATAGGTCAGGTGGCACGCCCTTGCACTTCGCATCGCCGCGTGTGACCAGAAGAGCATTGCGGGCCGTCGCTCGGAGGGGTCTCAGCCAGCCGCAGCTCTAGGCTCTTCCCGGCTCTACGGTGTTGACAAGGCCGCTGCCCGCCGGTGGGTTTTGGCAGTCAACAAGATGCAACGGATTTTCTGATCCTAATAGCAAACAAAACATGAGTTTTAAAAGTTGGTTCTTCTGGATGGTCAACGCGAAAGAAAATCTTCGGCAGAATAGTGGAACTTGGAACACTATGAAATTTAGGTATGATAAAATTATCATCAAAGCAATTCTCTGGCATCTCTTATTTTCCACCAAAGATCAATCATATGGAAAAATAGTGGATCTCAATCCTACAATTTTTCTATGACATGGTACTTCACTCCAAAGGACCCTAATGTCTACTTAATGATCTCTTCAATTGCTCAGAAGATAATTGATAGGGAAGAATTCTTTTGGTTAAAAACCCTACAATTCAAAGTGGCCTATTGTGTGAGGACAGAGATTTTTGGCTCCTTCTATTTAAAAAATCACATTTATGAGTTTTTAAAATTTAGAAAAAAAGTGTAGCCAATGATTTATCCCACAAACCTGCAAAATTTCAATTTCAACTATTTTGTATTTTAGGCTACACAAAAAAAACAAGCCTATGGATATGATTATGCATATTTCAAATCTCCACATTTTAACATATTTATCCTTTTTTGTGTAGCCTACAATATTTAGAATTTCATATTAAAATTTTATATGCTGGTAGGTTACGTACTTTACTATGTGCAACTTTATTTTCAAAAAATTTAAGACAAATTTGAATGATTTTTACTTTATTTCAACAGCAGGGAGCACTGGTGCCCAAGAGCTAAAAGAAAGTTTCCGATCGTGTCACTGTTATTAACTTTGTTGCATCAACCTACTTTACTCAACAATCTAATTATCTCTTATGATAAACAAAAACTAAATTATTAAGAAAAAATAACTAATCAAGTGACAAACATGTAAATGTGGTTCGGTGAAATAATTTTCTTCTGTATGATTTCTTGTATTATAGTGAAAATAAAAGCATGCTTTAGTTTTGTTTTTATATTGATGCCTCTTTGATTCAAATGGTTTCATGTGAGCTTCATGCTTGCTTGTTGCTTGAGAATCCAGTCCGGCCCGCCCATGATTTCGCGCGTGCGTGGGCCTTGAAAGATCTTCCAATAATTCAAGGGCCTGTTCCAGCCTATCAACTGTTTGGCCCTGTTTATTTTAATCTGGACCGACTGGTGCAAAGCAATGGCAAGGACCAATCCACTTAACTAGGCCCAGCTCTCCGTCACGGCCCATCCTAGCCCATCTTGCCAAAAACAAATTTTGTATGGGATCCTGTGATATTTTTCTGAGTTATAAACCCAGTGTATTGCATGACCGACATGTTCATTGGTATGATATCATTTTAATATCGTTACATCAGACCTAGAACAGGGCAAGACGACTAATAAACAACGGAATCAAACACGAAACCATGAAGAATTTCTTGGAAAGATCAGTCAGCGAATACAAGATGGTGGATCGAGCTGATCATTCAAACATAAGTACAGAGGAGACTAGCGAGCATGTGTGTGCCTGCTCTACATGTCTCCTGCTCGTGCTCTCGTCTTTCTGCCTGCAAATGCACTGCTTACCTTCCCCCACGTCAACATTTCTTATGTTCCTTTCAAGTCGCAAACAAGAACATACAGGGTGTGTGCACAACCGTGGGCTCTAATCGGAGAAAAATACATTATCGTGCAGATCCATGCATATTCCTTCTCCCCAATAATATGGAGACATGAACGTCTTCTTTTCTTAGCACTTGTATCAGTTGGTTAATAATGTTGACCCATGCATGATGCGACGCATACCATCACTAATAAATCTCATCCCAATTATTTTAAATAAAGCAGGTTATATATGGAGCATCTATGTCTCATCCGACTAAGAATGAACTAGCTGCGTTTGTTTTACAAATTTATGCATATGAAACAAAGAGATTACTCGAAGTTTGAAGGTGTATTTTCACATGTAAAATATGCGGTATTGTCTCGGTTATTGAGAATTAATGTAAAATATGCAGTGCAAACAAGTCAACCAAACGGCTCGTCCTGCTCATGGTCATTCAACGGCAAGTTCTATGCCCGCGATAACAGTTTTTCTCTTTAAAAGAAGAAACCTCGGCATGGTAGAAACTAAAGGTCACTAACTACAAGAAATGTCCCAATGCATCCTATATTCGTATAATGATCGGTGATGATCTTTTTGCAGGACACCTAAGTACAACGGATCAAAGGTTTTGGTTACACATATGCAGCAAGAAATTTTGAAAGCATCATTTTCCGTCTCAAGCACCCCATTGTTCCTCAACAAACCCATAAATATATCTTACATTGAAGCCAAATTTTGGACACTTTGAAGGGGTTGTGGAAATTTTTAAAGACCTGTGTCTTCGTGACATCTTGAAGCTTGGTGCCAGTGGAGTGAAGAGGCTATCGCGGTTAGGCTATTTGTCAGTTTCGTAGTGATCTGGGTCACACTCTTGTGTGGATCACCCGTACAAATTGCTTCAGCATCACATTCTATGAGTTTGCAAATATCCTCAATCTTCCTCTTGTTGACACCCTCCACCGGATCCATAAAAATTATCTCATGTCCGAGCCCAAGAATTCTAACGCTCTTGCTCATCTTCGTAGGTGTGGTGAGTTTTCATGTTCCAAGGAAAATATGGCTCTAGTATAATCCTTATTCCCATAGTATGCCACTATTTTGAAGATCATCACAAAGGTACTTGTTCCCAAGATTGGAGATGGGGGATTGTGAGAAAGTTTGTTGTTTACCTTATGGTTTAGTTGCAATCCCATGGTGATGAGAGCTTAGACTTGCTGGCTTTTCTTTTCAATCACTTTTCTTGCATCCTTGGAGCAACACATATGACCTTGCCATATGCTACTTTCATCCAATTGGTCATTGGAAACAAATCTATGTCATGCAATTCACAAGGATACCAACCATAAAAAAAATTACTCCTTCGATTCATGTGAGACGTTTCGACCCCCTCGTGCCTCCCGGTCAGCTATGGCACATTTCGAAAAAAACCACCAATTAAGTTTGAGAAACTCATGTTCAAGACTCAACACATGATATTTGGTCACACCCAACGACGTGGAAATTGCCAAGATGAAGAAACGTGCACTAGTACAAAGGGACGCTATGGAAAAAGTGCTTGTTCTCGGGACCTTGACGCTGATGTGAAGGCCTTATTAGCAACCGAGAAACAAATCATCACCGATTAGGCCATTTTTTGGCAATGGTAATTTACGTACCTATGTTTCCTTATGCGGCCAAACATCGCTTACGGTTTTCTATTTCCAATCATTTGCATTTTGCTTTTGTCGGGTGGTACCACACATATTTGATAGATGCCAATGCACATAAAAAACTCAAAGAAGAAAAAATAAAAAAATAACTAATTACGTACATTTCTTATATCAAATGTCATCATTACATTTATAGCATAGCATGACCAATTACAATAAAAAATCCATTAATTTCATATACCAAATTTCCCAAAACCTATAATGCTATGGATATTTCCCGCTATAAGTGGTCTAGCTTGAGATGAAGCAAACATTTAATTGTCGTGGAAGCCCACATCATCTCTATCATTCTTATGCGGTGTCACCGAAATATTGAGGGCAAAAGTGGATAAAAATGGTGATATTGAAAAGCTGTTTTTTTAATAAAAAATAAGGATGAAGTTAGTTCGTCAGCATAAGTACAACAACGAATTTAACTCGAAGCAAGTTTTGACGAAAAAAAAACTTAACTAAGCCTATTTAAGATGTAGATTAAGGTTTGATACATAATCCACTAATAGTTTATTATGTTTTTCCGTCCACTTTTCATTTCTTATGCATTGTCAGTGAAGTAAGCTCTGCTATCAAAACAAATATCAAGACCTAAAAGAACATGAAATGTCAATGTGAGACTATTGAATTCTAACTTAGTCCAAATTCCTTCAATGTAGACAACCGCAACAGCATTGTAAACATTACCCACAATTATGACTCTTGTTTGCAATTAACCTATAATGTAAACATCACCCACAATTAACCTATGCCACAAGCACATGACCGAAACAATAAATAGCAAACACTAACACAACAATGCTTATGTGCTTTGATGCAATAAACTGAATCTACTAAGCAACATATACACCTTCACAGTAACTGGTATAAAAACCCATTCACAATAGCATACACAATTTTGTCAAAAACACCTAAAACATAATAATGTAACACATTTATTTGTATCTTAAGATTGACAAAAACCTTATAAGAATATTTTCAAAAAGAAAAGAAAACCATAATAGATTAAAACAATAGCAATAAATATGAAGACAGCCTACTTTATTTGGCACGAGTACCAGATTTATACCTTCAACTCAGAGGTATTTCATCATTGTCATCGTCCTCCTCATGTTCGGCCTGTTCACCATTGGTTGCACCACCCACGGATATAAGCGCCATGGGATGCATGATATCCCCACGTAGGTGCCAGTCGTCACACACTGGACGAGCAGGCCTGAGGGAATTCCAATTCGCCAGACGATGGCTGGATCTGACCACATCCGATGGGCTTTCCTCTTCGATATGTACTGTCGGGTCACCTTCTACATGGTGCGACCAGATCTGGACTTAGAGGAGAGGAGGACAAGGAGCTACCATGACTATACACGGCAGATGCGCTCTCTCGTGCCGAGACAAGACGCGAGAGACCACTAGGTCACCTCGAGGCCGCCACGCCTCGTTCAGATGCAGAGAGAGAGTGGGGATTGGGTTTATGTGAGGGTTATGTGTTGCACATAAAGGGCATGGATTTTATCGGAAAGGGAGAATTCTCTAGCACAATTATAACTAGTAAGAAAAGCTTTACCAGTGGCGCACCAGATTGTACTTCCCACGACGCATGGCCACGCGCCACTGGTATTGATACCTTCTATTAGGAATATCGGATTGTTGGAGATATGCCCAAAAGGCAATAATAAATTAGTTATTGTTATATCTTAGTGTTCATGATAAATGTTTACATCTCATGCTATAATTGTATTAACCGAAACATTGATACATGTGTGTCATGTAAACAACAAGGAGTCCCTAGTAAGCCTCTTGTATAACTAGCTTGTTGATTAATGGATGATCATGGTTTCGTGATCATGAACATTGGATGTTATTAATAACAAGGTTATGTCATTAGGTGAATGATATAATGGACACACACCCAAATGAGCATAGCATAAGATCAAGTCATTAAGTTCAGTTTGCTATAAGCTTTCGATACATAGTTGCCTAAGTCCTTCGACCATGAGATCATGTAAATCACTTACACCAGAAGGGTACTTTGATTACATCAAACGCCATTGCATAAATGGGTGGTTATAAAGATGGGATTAAGTATTTGAAAAGTGTGAGTTGAGGCATATGGATCAATAGTGGGATTTGTCCATCCTGATGACGGATAGATATACTCTGGGCCCTCTCGGTGGAATGTCATCTGATTAGCTTGCAAGCATATGAATGGTTCATAAGAGATCACATACCACGGTACGAGTAAAGAGTACTTGTCGGTAACGAGGTTGAACAAGGTATGGAGATACCGATGATCGAACCTCGGACAAGTAAAATATCGCGTGACAAAGGGAATTGGCATCGTATGTAAATGGTTCAATCGATCACTAAGTCATCGTTGAATATGTGGGAGCCATTATGGATCTCTAGATCCCGCTATTGGATGTTATTAATAACAAGGTTATGTCATTAGGTGAATGATATAATGGACACACACCCAAATGATCGTAGCATAAGATCAAGTCATTAAGTTCAATTTGCTATTAGCTTTCGATACATAGTTGCCTAAGTCCTTCGACCATGAGATCATGTAAATCACTTACACCGGAAGGGTACTTTGATTACATCAAACGCCATTGCGTAAATGGGTGGTTATAAAGATGGGATTAAGTATTTGGAAAGTGTGAGTTGAGGCATATGGATCAATAGTGGGATTTGTCCATCCTGATGACGGATAGATATACTCTGGGCCCTCTTGGTGGAATATCATCTGATTAGCTTGCAAGCATATGAATGGTCCATAAGAGATCACATACCACGGTACGAGTAAAGAGTACTTGTCGGTAACGAGGTTGAACAAGGTATGGAGATACCGGTGATCGAACCTCGGACAAGTAAAATATCGCGTGACAAAGGGAATTGGCATCGTATGTAAATGATTCAATCGATCACTAAGTCATCGTTGAATATGTGGGAGCCATTATGGATCTCCAGATCCCGCTATTGGTTATTGCTCGGAGAAGAGTCTCGACCATGTCTGCATAGTTCGCGAACCGTAGGGTGACACGCTTAAGGTTCGATGTCGCATAAGTAGATTCGAAACATGAGATGGAGACCGAACTTTGTTCGGAGTCTCGGATGGGATCCAGGAAATCACGAGGAGGTCCGGAATGGTCCGGAGAATAAGATTCATATAAGGAAAGTTGATTTCTAGGTTTCGGAAAAGTTCGGGATTTTTCCGGTGAAAGACTGGAAGATTCTAGAACGTTCCGGAGGGGTCCACCATGGGGCCCACGACCTATAGGCCTACATGGGCTGAGGGGGTGCTGCCTAGCCCTAATGGGCCAGGTGCACCAAGCCTCAAAGGCCCAGGCCGGCCACCCCTTAGGGTTTCCCCAAAACCCTAAGGGGGGATCAACTTGGGGGGCAAGTTTCCCCCCTCCGCCTTGTGGCCGCCGGCCCTAGATGAGATGGGGGCGGTGGGGAGCCACCCCAACCGACCTCCCCCCCTTATATAAAGAGGGGAGGGGCAGGGGCGCACCCCATCCTCCAGACCAAGCCCTGGCCGCCCCCCTCTCTCCTCCACCATATGTTGCTCCGGCTTAGGCGAAGCCCTGCAGTTTTTCCTCCTCCACCACCACCACCACGCCGTCGTGCTGATGGGATTCCGAGGAGATCTACCACACCTCCTCTGCCCGCTGGAACGGGGAGATGAAGGGCTTCATCGACACCGTACGCGCGACCGAGTACAGAAGTGCTGCCGGATTGCAGCACTGGGGATGATCGTCTACACCAACAACGAGATATAATCTCGTAGGCTTTGGAAATCTTCGAGGGTTAGTCTCATATCAATCTCGTTGCTCCGATCTTGTAGATTAGATCTTGGGTGTTCCATTGATTAGATCTTAGATTTATTCGTCTTGCGGTAGGAAATTTTTTGTTTTCTATGCTACGAACCCCAACACGGATGTAGTATAGTTGTTTTTTCCCTAGAAGACATAGGTTTATATCGATCCTTGGGAAGCGTCTGCTATGGTGATTTACTCAAGCAAGACCTTATTGACTTGTGAAATCTTCGTCTCACCAGACCTTCAAGTTTACTTTGGGTTTGTGAATCAATGGATGAAGATAGGCCAGGGTTAATGTTTTACCTGTAGTTGTGCATACATGAAATAGGATAAAAGATAATAGTAAGCGTAATTTTTCATAGTCAATTTAGATTAGACTCTTGTGGAAGATTTGTCCTTATGTACTATAGACTCCAGTCGTGTTGGTTATCTACAAACTATTTTCCAATCCAATCACTCTAGTGGTGCTCGTTCTGAAGGATTATCAAGTGCTAAGCACAAACTAAAGCATTAAGATTAATGACGTCACCGTTATTTCCTAATGGATCTCAAGCTAACACCGTACTCCCTCTATTTTCACTGGATTTTGCAAAAGCAACACATTACCACTAATATCACCTCATTACCTTTATCAATCATCAGGGTCTTGGGAACCTAACAAGTCCTAGATTGAGGTTGGATATAGATATATAGTCATAGAAATCTTTAAATAAAAATTAAGCATAACACCCATGTAAAGTTAGATGCACATGATGTTGTAAGGCTAGACCTCAGCGCTCAGCCCGTGAGGACTACTCGCACATGGTAAGATCAACAATCATAAACATTGTATAGAAATTTTTAATATCAATAAAAAACAGTATTACAATTCCACTAATTGTGATGAGCAAGAGTACAAGTAGAATCTATGGCTAAGGGGAATGAGGAGGATGAAGATGGTAATGGAGCAGTGGTTCCCCTCTCCTCGGATGTGATTTGGTCAAATGGATCTTAGCGTGGCTTCTTTCTATTATTTCTATGTTGTCTCCTTTTGCAGTGGCTGTGATGCCCATTATATATAGGCTCATTCATGAAAGTTGTTTCGTTTGACCAGGCGAAGGCGGTGGCACATGGTACAGGCGTGTCGTATAGGCAGGCTGCGGGCGTGCAAGTGCTCACCAAACTCTCCTACGCTTCTCTGTGTGGTCTGTTTGACTTGGGAAAATAGGCAACTTGCAAATCTTCACTAATTTCTCTTGATTCTGTCTAGAAAATGGCCATATCTATACATGGAGAAAAAAAAGAAAGGATTTGTATGTAATTAGTGATTAATGGCAAGTTAAGAGAGATATTTCGTCAATTACTTAACTAATATATGGATAAAGATCGTCAAAAGTTTTTCACGGCCATCGGGTATCACACCACTTGTAGTATCTTACCTGTGGCGCATAGGGTTGGTGCGCCACTGGCATGTGCATTGACTAGTGGCACACAGCAGGCCTGAACCACATGTCTTTATTCTATATTTTCAAAGGGATCTAGCATGTGGCCTTCATGCGCACGGGACAAAAATTAAATTAATTTTTAAATTCTAAAAATGCGGGAAATTTCTGAAAATTTATTCCTTTGAAGATAATTTACATAGAAAAATGGGAGGTCGATGAAAAATTTATTCCTTTGAAGATAATTTATCCCTTACAGCCGTCAGTTTGTTCCCTGTGGTGGCGCTAGTGTCGAAGATGTAGATGACCGCCTCCTCACCCTCGTCTTAGGTGAGGTCGATGAGCATGGGGGCGATGTCCATGGCCCTACTACGGCCATGTTGGTGGAAACTGTGGCTTCCTCATAGGTGGCCCCTACTACGAACACGTAGGGTATGCCATGGCGGCTGCAGGGCCATCTTCTCTATCGCGCGACCCGTGGCAGCATGAGCGGCGGAAGTGGTGGAGGTGGTGGGAGAACACTTTTTGCTATGTCATAAGGTCGTAGAGATGGACAACGTCATTCATCCCTGCCTCTCAGGACCACTTCGACTCCTCGAGTGCGCGCGCGATGGCCAAGGCCTCGGTGTAGTCCTTCGGCACGAATGGCTCCCCCCTCATTGTGGGAGGTGCGTCCTCCTCATCATCGTCCTCCTACTCCTCGTTGGTGGCCACGCCGAGATCGTCGTACTCCTTTCCCGACTAGAAGTCCCGCACTTCTATCGTTGTGTGCCATGACTCGTGCTCCCAGGTGAGGAATGCGCGCCAGAAGCTGCGCCGATGCTAGGACCGATCCTGGCGGAGCGCTTGCGATAGCCAGTTGAGGCAGCAACCACTGGGCAGGGAAGCGGCGCGGTGCTAAATGGGGTCCGTCTCCACCCACCGGTGCTGGCACTCCCCCATCGAGAAAAAATGTGGTTGCATTCACGTCGATGCGGCTGCTGGGCGCCCACGGCTGTATAACCTTGCGGCCCAATGAAATCTTCCGTGCTCGCAGGTGCCGATATGTGATACGTCTCCAACGTATCGATAATTTCTTATGTTCCATGCTACTTTATTGATGATACCTACATGTTTTATGCACATTATATGTCATATTTATGCATTTTCTGGAACTAACCTATTAACAAGATGCCGAAGAGCCGATTGCTTGTTTTCTCGCTGTTTTTGGTTTCGAAATCCTAGTAAAGAAATATTCTCGGAATTGGACGAAACTTTCGCCCAGGGTCCTATTTTTGCACGAAGCTTCCAGAAGACCGAAGAGATAACGAAGTGGGGCCACGAGGCAACCAGGGGACAGGGCGGCGCGGCCCAAGCCCTGGCCGCGCGGCCCTACCCCCTGGGCACCTCGTGTGGCCCCCTGACCTACCCTTCCGCCTACTTAAAGCCTCCGTCGCGAAACCCCCAGTACCGAGAGCCACGATACGGAAAACCTTACTGAGACGCTGATGTCTACGTTCCCCCTCCTTTCCTGTAGACAGTGTTGGGCCTCCAAGTGCAGAGGTTTGTAGAACAGCAGCAAGTTTCCCTTAAGTGGATCACCCAAGGTTTATCGAACTCGGGGAGGAAGAGGTCAAAGATATCCCTCTCATGCAACCCTGCAACCACAAAGCAAGAAGTCTCTTGTGTCCCCAACACACCAAATAGGTGCACTAGTTCGGCGAAGAGATAGTGAAATACAGGTGGTATGAATATATATGAGCAGTAGCAACGGTGCCGAGAAAATAGCTTGTCGGCGTGTAGTTGATGGTGGTAGTATTGCGAGCAGTAGTAACACGAGAAAACAAGTAAACAAGCAGTAGTAACTCAGCAGTATTTAGGAACAAGGCCTAGGGATTACACTTTCACTAGTGGACACTCTCAACATTGATCACATAACAGAATAGATAAATGCATACTCTACACTTTTGTTGGATGATGAACACATTGCGTAGGATTACACGAACCCTCAATGCCGGAGTTAACAAGCTCCACAATAATGCTCATGTTTAAGTAACCTTAAGTGTAAGATAGATCAAAAGACTAAACCAAGTACTAGCATAGCATGCACACTGTCACCTTCATGCATATGTAGGAGGAATAGATCACATCAATATTATCATAGCAATAGTTAACTTCGCAATCTACAAGAGATCATGATCATAGCATAAACCAAGTACTAACACGGTGCACGCACCGTCACCTTTGCACACATGCAGGAGGAATAAAACTACTTTAATAACACATCACTAGAGTAGCACATAGATAAATTGTGATACGATGCACATTGCAATCATAAAGAGATATAAATAAGCACTTCACTACGCTCTTCAACGAGTGAATAAGTACTTCGTGAAATATAGCCTAAGAGACCCACACGGTGCACACACTCGTCACCTTTACACACGTGGGACAAGGAGTCTCCGGAGATCACATAAGTAAAACCCACTTGACTAGCATAATGACATCTAGATTACAAGCATCATCATATGAATCTCAATCATGTAAGGCAGCTCATGAGATTATTGTATTGAAGTACATAGGAGAGAGATGAACCACATAGCTACCGGTACAGCCCCGAGCCTCGATGGAGAACTACTCCCTCCTCATGGGAGCAGCAGCGGTGATGAAGATGGCGGTGGAGATGGCAGCGGTGTCGATGGAGAAGCCTTCCGGGGGCACTTCCCCGCTCCGGCGGGGTGCCGGAACGGAGACTCCTGTCCCCCGGATCTTGGCTTCGCGATGGCGGCGGCTCTGGAACTTTTCTCGTATCGTGGCTTCCTCCGTAAGGGTTTTCGATGCAGGGGCTTTATATAGGCGAAGAGGCGGCGCAGGGGGGTCAACGAGGCGACGACACCATAGGGTGGCGCGGGCCCAGCCCCGGCCGCGCCACCATGTCATCCGGGGCCCACAGGGCCCCCTCCGGCGGCTCTCGGGTGTTCCGGATGCTTCCGGGCAAAATAGGAACCCGGGCGTTGATTTCATCCAATTCCGAGAATATTTCGTTACTAGGATTTCTGAAACCAAAAACAGCGAGAAAACGAGAACCGGCACTTCGGCATCTTGTTAATAGGTTAGTTCCGGAAAATGCACGAATATGACATAAAGTGTGCATAAAACATGTAGGTATCATCAATAAAGTAGCATAGAACATAAGAAATTATCGATACGTTGGAGACGTATCGGCATCCCCAAGCTTAGTTCTGCTCGTCCCGAGCGAGTAAAACGATAACAAAGATAATTTCTGAAGTGACATGCCATCATAACCTTGATCATACTATTTGTAAACATATGTAATGAATGCAGCGATCAAAACAATGGTAATGACATGAGTAAACAAGTGAATCATAAAGCAAAGACTTTTCATGAATAGCACTTTCAAGACAGGCATCAATAAGTCTTGCATAAGAGTTAACTCATAAAGCAATAATTTAAAGTATAGACATTGAAGCAACACAATGGAAGATTAAGTTTCAGCGGTTGCTTTCAACTTGCAACATGTATATCTTATGGATAATTGTCAACATAGAGTAATATAACAAATACAATAAGCAAGTATGTAAGAATCAATGCACAGTTCACACAAGTGTTTGCTTCTTAAGGTGGAGGGAGATAGGTAAACTGACTCAACAATAAAAGTAAAAGAATGGTCCTTCAAAGAGGAAAGCATCGATTGCTGTATTTGTGCTAGAGCTTTTATTTTGAAAACATCAAGAGAGTATAAAAGTAAAGTTTTGAGAGGTGTTTGTTGTTGTCAACGAATGGTAGCGGGTACTCTAACCCCCTTGCCAGGCAAACCTTCAAAGAGCGGCTCCCATTTTATTTTATTTTTGGGTGGCACTCCTTCCAACCTTTCTTTCACAAACCATGGCTAACCGAATCCTCGGGTGCCTGCCAACAATCTCATACCATGAAGGAGTGTCTTTTTATTTTAGTTTTATTATGATGACACTCCTCCCCACCTTTGCTTTCTCAAGCCATGGCTAACCGAATCTTCGGGTGCCGTCCAACAATCACATACCATGGAGGAGTGTCTATTTTTGTTAATTAATTTGGGACTCGGGAATCCCATTGCCAGCTCTTTTTGCAAAATTATTGGAAAAGCGGATGAAGCCACTAGTCCATTGGTGAAAGTTGCCCAACAAGATTGAAAGATAAACACCACATACTTCCTCATGAGCTATAAAACATTGACACAAATAAGAGGTAATAACTTTTGAATTCGTTTAAAGGTAGCACTCAAGCAATTTACTTTGGAATGGCGTAGAAATACCATGTAGTAGGTAGGTATGGTGGACACAAATGGCATAGTAGTTGGCTCAAGGATTTTGGATGCATGAGAAGTATTCCCTCTCGATACAAGGTTTAGGCTAGCAAGGTTATTTGAAGCAAACTCAAGGATGAACCGGTGCAGCAAAACTCACATAAAAGACATATTGTAAACATTATAAGACTCTACACCGTCTTCCTTGTTGTTCAAACTCAATACTAGAAATTATCTAGACCTTAGAGAGACCAATTATGCAAACCAAATTTTAGCAAGCTCTATGTATTTCTTCACTAATAGGTGCAAAGTATATGATGCAAGAGCTTAAACATGAGCACAACAATTGCCAAGTATCACATTATCCAATACATTTTACCAATTACTACATGTAGCATTTTCCAATTCCAACCATATAACAATTTAACGAAGAGGAAACTTCACCATGAATATTATGAGCTAAGAACACATGTGTTCATACGAACCAGCGGAGCGTGTCTCTCTCCCACACAAGGATGAACTTATTCAGAGAACTAAGATAACAAAACAAAAAGAAAAATAAAAGCACACAGACGCTCCAAGTAAAGTACATAAGATGTGATGGAATAAAAATATAGTTTCACTAGAAGAAACCTGATAAGTTGTCGATGAAGAAGGGGATGCCTTGGGCATCCCCAAGCTTAGATGCTTGAGTCTTCTTGAAATATGCAGGGATGAACCACCGGGGCATCCCCAAGCTTAGACCTTTCACTCTTCTCGATCACATTATATCACCCTCTTCTATTGACCCTTGAAAACTTCCTTCACACCAAACTTCAAGCAAACTCGTTAGAGGGTTAGTGCATAATCAAAAATTCACATGTTCAGAGGTGACACAATCATTCTTAACACTTCTGGACATTGCACAAAACTTCTGAAAGTTAATGGAACAAAGAAACTCATTCAACTTAACAAAAGCGGCAATGCGAAATAAAAGGCAGAATCTGTCAAAAACAGAACAGTCCGTAAAGATGAATTTAAAGCTGGCACCAGACTTGCTCAAATGGAAAAACTCAAAACTAATGAAAGTTGCGTACATATCTGAGGATCACGCTCGTAAATTGGCAGATTTTTTCGAATTTTCTACAGAGAACTGTGCCCAGATTCGTGACAGACAGCAATGCTGTTTCTGCGCAGCAATCCCAAATATAACATCAACTTTGACATAGAAACTTTACTTGGCACAAAAACATGATAAGGAGAGGTTGCTACAGTAGTAAACAACTTCCAAGACTCAACAAAACAAAAAAAATGCTGTAGTAAAATAAACACATGGGTTATCTCCCAAGAAGTTTTTTCTTTATAGCCATTAAGATGGGCTCAGCAGTTTTAATGATGCACTCGCAAGAAATAGTATTTGAGGCAAAAGAGAGCATCAAGAGGCAAATTCAAAACACATTTAAGTCTAACATGCTTCCTATGCATAGGGATCTTGTAAATAAACAAGTTCATGAAGAGCAAAGTAACAAGCATAGGAAGATAAAACAAGTGTAGCTTCAAAAATTTCAGCACATAGAGAGGCATTTTAGTAACATGAAAATTTTTACAACCATATTTTCCTCTCTCATAATAACTTTCAGTAGCATCATGAGTAAACTCAACAATATAACCATCACATAAAGCATTCTTATCATGAGTCTCATGCATAAAATAATTACTACTCCCAACATAAGCATAATCAATTTTATTTGTTGTAGTGGGAGCAAATTCAACAAAGTAGCTATCAAATATAGGAGGTATATTGTAATCATAATCAAATTTATCCTCCATAACAGGTGGTAACAAAAGACTACTATCATTATAATCATCATAAATAGGAGGCAAAGTATCATCAAAGTAAATTTTCTCCTCAATGCTTGGGGGACTAAAAATATCATGCTCATCAAAGCCGGCTTCCCCAAGCTTAGAATTTTCCATAGCATTAGCAACAATGGTGTTCAAAGCATTCATACTAATAACATTCCCATTATCATGCATATAAAGTTCCATGGGTTTTTTAATTCTCTCTTCAAACACATCATGTCCTAATTCAAGATAAAGTTCATAAAGATCTCTCATATTTTTGTTGTTTTCCATTATGCCTAACTAGTGTAAACAAGAAACCAAATGTCGCAATTGCAGAGTCTAAAGGAAATAGCTTCGAGTACTTACAACGGCGCCGGAAAATAGCTTAGTAGCCGAGGTCCGGAGTGTGAGTACCTTTTACCTTTCCTCCCCGGCAACGGCGCCAGAAAAGTGCTTGATGTCTACGTTCCCCCTCCTTTCCTGTAGACGGTGTTGGGCCTCCAAGTGCGAGAGGTTTGTAGAACAGCAGCAAGTTTCCCTTAAGTGGATCACCCAAGGTTTATCGAACTCGGGGAGGAAGAGGTCAAAGATATCCCTCTCATGCAACCCTGCAACCACAAAGCAAGAAGTCTCTTGTGTCCCCAACACACCAAATAGGTGCACTAGTTCGGCGAAGAGATAGTGAAATACAGGTGGTATGAATATATATGAGCAGTAGCAACGGTGCCGAGAAAATAGCTTGTCTGGCGTGTAGTTGATGGTGGTAGTATTGCAGCGAGTAGTAACACGATAAAACGATAAACAAGCGGTAGTAACTCAGCGGTATTTAGGAACAAGGCCTAGGGATTACACTTTCACTAGTGGACACTCTCAACATTGATCACATAACGAGAATAGATAAATGCATACTCTACACTTTTGTTGGATGATGAACACATTGCGTAGGATTACACGAACCCTCAATGCCGGAGTTAACAAGCTCCACAATAATGCTCATGTTTAAGTAACCTTAAGTGTAAGATAGATCAAAAGACTAAACCAAGTACTAGCATAGCATGCACACTGTCACCTTCATGCATATGTAGGAGGAATAGATCACATCAATATTATCATAGCAATAGTTAACTTCGCAATCTACAAGAGATCATGATCATAGCATAAACCAAGTACTAACACGGTGCACGCACTGTCACCTTTGCACACATGCGGGAGGAATAAAACTACTTTAATAACACATCACTAGAGTAGCACATAGATAAATTGTGATACGATGCACATTGCAATCATAAAGAGATATAAATAAGCACTTCACTACGCTCTTCAACGAGTGAATAAGTACTTCGTGAAATATAGCCTAAGAGACCCACACGGTGCACACACTTGTCACCTTTACACACGTGGGACAAGGAGTCTCCGGAGATCACATAAGTAAAACCCACTTGACTAGCATAATGACATCTAGATTACAAGCATCATCATATGAATCTCAATCATGTAAGGCAGCTCATGAGATTATTGTATTGAAGTACATAGGAGAGAGATGAACCACATAGCTACCGGTACAGCCCCGAGCCTCGATGGATAACTACTCCCTCCTCATGGGAGCAGCAGCGGTGATGAAGATGGCGGTGGAGATGGCAGCGGTGTCGATGGAGAAGCCTTCCGGGGGCACTTCCCCGCTCCGGCAGGGTGCCGGAACAGAGACTCCTGTCCCCCAGATCTTGGCTTCGCGATGGCGGCGGCTGTGGAACTTTTCTCGTATCGTGGCTTCCTCCGTAAGGGTTTTCGATGCAGGGGCTTTATATAGGCGAAGAGGCGGCGCAGGGGGGTCAACGAGGCGACGACACCATAGGGTGGCGCGGGCCCAGCCCTGGCCGCGCCACCATGTCATCTGGGGCCCACAGGGCCCCCCTCGCGGCTCTCGGGTGTTCCGGATGCTTCCGGGCAAAATAGGAACCCGGGCGTTGATTTCGTCCAATTCCGAGAATATTTCGTTACTAGGATTTCTGAAACCAAAAACAGCGAGAAAACGAGAGCCGGCACTTCGGCATCTTGTTAATAGGTTAGTTCCAGAAAATGCACGAATATGACATAAAGTGTGCATAAAACATGTAGGTATCATCAATAAAGTAGCATGGAACATAAGAAATTATCGATACGTTGGAGACGTATTAGACGCCGTCGCCGCCAATCCCATCTCGGGGGATTCAGGAGATCGCCTCCGGCACCCTGCCGGAGAGGGGATTCATCTCCCGGAGGACTCTACACCGCCATGGTCGCCTCCGGAGTGATGAGTGAGTAGTTCACCCCTGGACTATGGGTCCATAGCGAGTAGCTAGATGGTCGTCTTCTCCTAATTGTGCTTCATTGTTGGATCTTGTGAGCTGCCTAACATGATCAAGATCATCTATCCGTAATACTATATGTTGTGTTTGTCGGGATCCGATGGATAGAGAATACTATGTTATGGTGATTATCAATCTATTGTTTATGTGTTGTTTATGATCTTGCATGCTCTCCGTTATTAGTAGAGGCTCTGGCCAAGTTTTTGCTCTTAACTCCAAGAGGGAGTATTTATGCTCGATAGTGGGTTCATGCCTTCATTGACACATGGGACAGTGACAGAAAGTTCTAAGGTTGTGATGTGCTGTTGCCACTAGGGATAAAACATTGATTCTATGTCTAAGGATGTAGTTGTCGATTACATTACGCACCATACTTAATGCAATTGTCTGTTGCTTTGCAACTTAATACTGAATGGGGTTCGGATGATAACTCTGAAGGTGGACTTTTTAGGCATAGATGCGGTTGGATGGCGGTCTATGTACTTTGTCGTAATGCCCGGATTAAATCTCACTATATTTATCATATCATGTATATGCATTGTTATGCTCTTCTCTATTTGTCAATTGCCCGACTGTAATTTGTTCACCCAACATGCTTTTATCTTATGGGAGAGACACCTCTAGTGAACTGTCGACCCCGGTCCTATTCTTTACATCGCATACAATCTACTGCAATACTTGTTTTACTGTTTTCTTGCAAACAATCATCTTCCACACAATACGGTTAATCCTTTGTTACAGCAAGCCGGTGAGATTGACAACCTCACTGTTTCGTTGGGGCAAAGTACTTGGATTGTGTTGTGTAGGTTCCACGTTGGCGCCGGAATCCCTGTTGTTGCGCCGCATCACATTTCGCCACCATCAACCTTCAACGTGCTTCTTGGCTCCTCCTGGTTCGATTAAACCTTGGTTTCTTTCTGAGGGAAAACTTGCTACTGTGCGCATCATACCTTCCTCTTGGGGTTCCCAACGAACGTGTGAGTTACACGCCATCAAGCTCTTTTTCTGGCGCCGTTGCCGGGGAGATCAAGACACGCTGCAAGGGGAGTCTCCACTTCTCAATCTTTTTACTTTGTTTTTGTCTTGCTTTATTTTATTTACTACTTTGTTTGCTGCACCTAAAAAAAACACAAAAAAATTAGTTGCTAGTTTTACTTTATTTACTGTCTTGCTCTCTATATCAAAAACACAAAAAAAATTAGTTACTTGTCTTTACTTTGTTGGCATAGTTTACTTTTTGCTTATTGCATCATGTTTCCTCCTAAGTACACTCTAAAAGACATACCGGTAGGCCGAGGGTCTATAATTGGAAGAGATAATATAGAAGAATTTTTCACTCATGTTAGCACCGCTGAAGATTTTGAAGATAGACACTTGGTAGAACTTGCTCCTACTTATGAAATTGCTGTTGCTTCTTTAGTACATATGCTTGGAAACTAAATTTGTTAATCTCAATCCTATAATCCAACACATGTTTCTCACACTTGGTGATATGGAGGAAGGAGAGAAGAAAGACTTTGTTTTAGAAACCCTTCTTAAAGAATTTGGTGGTGTAGCAAGAGAGGCTAGAAAAGTCTTTGCTAAATATAAAATGCTTGGTTCTTACACCAATTTTGTTAGTCTCCTTGAAAAGATGGACATGGAGAGAGTAAAGTACACTAATGATATTAATGATGGTGAGGAGGTTAAGACAACAATACCTTGTAAACTCCTAGGAATGCATGAAGCTCTAGAAAATAACTATGGTTGGCTTGTTCCTGAAAATTTGTTTGATGAGAATAGCAAGCCTAAGAATAATGAAAAAGGAACCTCTGAAAATTACATAGACGAGATAACATGCATTGTTGAGAAAACTCCCAGCTCCCAAGGTAATAATGTTGATGCTTCTACTCTTGATGTTACTTGATTTGTACTTTCTGCGCCTAGCTAAAAGGCGTTAAAGCAAAGCGCTTATGGGAGACAACCCATGTTTTTAATACAGTAATTTGTTTTATATTTGAGTCTTGGAAGTTGTTTACTACTGTAGCAACCTCTCCTTATCATGTTTTTGTGCCAAGTAAAGTTTCTATGTCAAAGTTGATGTTATATTTGGGATCGCTGCGCAGAAACAGCACTGCTGTCTGTCACGAATCTGGGCACAAGTCTCTGTAGGAAATTCGAAAAAATCTGCCAATTTACGAGCGTGATCCTCAGATATGTACGCAACTTTCATTAGTTTTGAGTTTTTCCATTTGAGCAAGTCTGGTGCCATTTTAAAATTCGTATTTACGGACTGTTCTGTTTTTGACAGATTCTGCCTTTTATTTCGCATTGCCTCTTTTGCTATGTTGGATGAATTTCTTTGATCCATTAATGTCCAGTAGCTTTATGCAATGTCCAGAAGTGTAAAGAATGATTGTGTCACCTCTGAATGTGTGAATTATCAATTGTGCACTAACCCTCTAATGAGTTTGCTTGAAGTTTGGTGTGAAGGAAGTTTTCAAGGGTCAAGAGAAGAGTATGATATACTATGATCAAGAGGAGTGAAAGCTCTAAGCTTGGGGATGCCCCCGTGGTTCACCCCTGCATATTTTAAGAAGACTCAAGCGTCTAAGCTTGGGGATGCCCAAGGCATCCCCTTCTTCATCGACAAAATCATCAGGTTCCTCCCCTGAAACTATATTTTTATTCAATCACATCTTGTGTTTTTTACTTGGAGTGTCGGTTTATTTTTGTTTTTGTTTTTTTTTGAATAAAATGGATCCTAGCATTCACTTTGTGGGAGAGATACACACTCCGCTGTTGCATATGGACAAATATGTCCTTAGGTTTTACTCATAATGTTCAAGGCGAAGTTTCTTCTTCGTTAAATTGTTATATGGTTGGAATTGGAAAATGCTACATGTAGTAATTCTAAAATGTCTTGGATAATGTGATACTTGGCAATTGTTGTGCTCATGTTTAAGCTCTTGCATCATATGCTTTGCACCCATTAATGAAGAAATACATAGAGCATGCTAAAATTTGATTTGCATATTTGGTCTCTCTAAGGTCTAGATAATATCTAGTATTGAGTTTTGAACAACAAGGAAGACGGTGTAGAGTCTTATAATGTTTACAATATGTCTTTTATGTGAGTTTTGCTGCACCGGTTCATCCTTGAGTTTGCTTCAAATAACCTTGCTAGCCTAAACCTTGTATCGAGAGGGAATACTTCTCATGCATCCAAAATCCTTGAGCCAACTACTATGCCATTTGTGTCCACCATACCCACCTACTACATGCTATTTCTCCGCCATTCCAAAGTAAATTGCTTGAGTGCTACCTTTAAAATTCCATCATCCGCCTTTGCAATATATAGCTCATGGGACAAAATAGCCTTAAAAACTATCGTAGTATTGAATATGTACTTATGCACTTTATCTTTTATTAAGTTGCTTGTTGTGCGATAACCATGCTTCTGGGGAACGCCATCAACTATCCTTTGTTGAATATCATGTGAGTTGCTATGCATGTCCGTCTTGTCTGAAGGATCTATCACCTTAATGATTGGAGCATGCAAATTGTTAGAGAAGAACATTGGGCCGCTAACTAAAGCCATGAATCATGGTTGAAGTTTCAGTTTTGGACATATATCCTCAATCTCATATGAGAATAATAATTGTTGCTACATGCTTATGCATTTAAGAGGAGTCCATTATCTGTTGTCCATGTTGTCCCGGTATGGATGTCTAAGTTGAGAATAATCAAAAGCGAGAAATCCAAAATGCGAGCTTTCTCCTTAGACCTTTGTACGGGCGGCATGGAGGTACCCCTTTGTGACACTTGGTTGAAACATGGCATGCAAAGATCCGGTAGTCCAAGCTAAGTAGGACGAGGTGCGGGCACTATTAGTATACTATGCATGAGGCTTGCAACTTGTAAGATATAATTTACATAACTCATATGCTTTATTACTACCGTTGACAAAATTGTTTCATGTTTTCAAAATAAAAGCTCTAGCACAAATACAGCAATTGATGCTTTCCTCTTTGAAGGACCATTCTTTTACTTTTATTGTTGAGTCAGTTTACCTATCTCCCTCCACCTTAAGAAGCAAACACTTGTGTGAAGCTGTGCATTGATTCCTACATACTTGCATATTGCACTTGTTATATTACTTTATGTTGACAATATCCATGAGATATACATGTTATAAGTTGAAAGCAACCGCTGAAACTTAATCTTCCTTTGTGTTGCTTCAACACCTTTACTTTGATTTATTGCTTTATGAGTTAACTCTTATGCAAGACTTATTGATGCTTGTCTTGAAGTACTATTCATGAAAAGTCTTTGCTATATGATTCATTTGTTTACTCATTTCATTACCATTGTTTTGATCGCTGCATTCATTACATATGTTTACAAATAGTATGATCAAGATTATGATGGCATGTCACTTCAGAAATTATCTTTGTTATCGTTTTACCTGCTCGGGACGAGCAGAACTAAGCTTGGGGATGCTGATACGTCTCCAACGTATCGATAATTTCTTATGTTCCATGCTACTTTATTGATGATACCTACATGTTTTATGCACATTATATGTCGTATTTACGCATTTTACGGAACTAACCTATTAACAAGATGCCGAAGAGCCGATTCGTTGTTTTCTGCTGTTTTTGGTTTCAGAAATCCTAGTAAGGAAATATTCTCGGAATTGGACGAAATCACCGCCCAGGGTCCTATTTTTGCACGAAGCTTCCAGAAGACCGGAGGGGAGTCGAAGTGGGGCCACGAGGTGGCCAGGTGATAGGGCGGCGCGGCCCAGGCCCTGGCCGCGCCACCCTGTCCCCTGGGCCCCTCGTGTGGCCCCCCACGTTGCCCTTTCGCCTACTTAAAGCCTCCGTCGCGAAACCCCCAGTACCGAGAGCCACGATACGGAAAACCTTCCAGAGACGCCGCCGCCGCGAATCCCATCTCGGGGGATTCAGGAGATCGCCTCCGGCACCCTGCCGGAGAGGGGATTCATCTCCCGGAGGACTCTTCATCGCAATGATCGCCTCCGGAGTGATGAGTGATGTGCTGTTGCCACTAGGGATAAAACATTGATTCTATGTCTAAGGATGTAGTTGTCGATTACATTACGCACCATACTTAATGCAATTGTCTGTTGCTTTGCAACTTAATACTGAATGGGGTTCGGATGATAACTCTGAAGGTGGACTTTTTAGGCATAGATGCAGTTGGATGGCGGTCTATGTACTTTGTCGTAATGCCCGGATTAAATCTCACTATATTTATCATATCATGTATATGCATTGTTATGCTCTTCTCTATTTGTCAATTGCCCGATTGTAATTTGTTCACCCAACATGCTTTTATCTTATGGGAGAGACACCTCTAGTGAACTGTCGACCCCGGTCCTATTCTTTACATCGCATACAATCTACTGCAATACTTGTTTTACTATTTTCTTGCAAACAATCATCTTCCACACAATACGGTTAATCCTTTGTTACAGCAAGCCGGTGAGATTGACAACCTCACTGTTTCGTTGGGGCAAAGTACTTGGATTGTGTTGTGCAGGTTCCACGTTGGCGCCGGAATCCCTGTTGTTGCGCCGCATCACATTTCGCCACCATCAACCTTCAACGTGCTTCTTGGCTCCTCCTGGTTCGATTAAACCTTGGTTTCTTTCTGAGGGAAAACTTGCTACTGTGCGCATCATACCTTCCTCTTGGGGTTCCCAACGAACGTGTGAGTTACACGCCATCAATATGTTGCAGGCGAGTCGAGGAGGTAGCGGATGTGGCGACCAGCAGAGGCGGCGCGAGTCTTTTTGAGCCAGGACGAAATCTTATCGCGCTAAAGGTGAAAACGGAGGGAGCGGTGGTGGCCAAAGGGGTGGTGGGGTGTGCTTGTTGTCGGCGCAGGCGTAGACGGTCTTGTGGATTAGACCGAGGTAGGGCCGAGACAAAAATCATGAGCCATCAATGTCTGCGCTGGTTCGAGTGTTTTCAACATTAATGTTGGCGCCGGAACCCAAGCGGTTTGTATTGATGGCCAAGGCTATTGCATGCGCCGCCAGTCAGCCTTCTGCCGCACGCGATCAAATCGCGTCGGTCCACGCGCTCAATGGCTCCAAATTATTTTTTGTGTGGAGCAAAAGCAAGTGATGCATGTAAAATGCATACATGAACTTTGTTCTTTTTATCATATTGAATTCCAACATATTTGCAACATATATAATGATAATACCATGCTTTACATTGATTTATGGGGATTTACCAATGATCTCCTTTATTTGGTTTATAACTCTGTAGAACAGGAATTCCCCGTTTTGTGTATTTTTCATTCTCAGAGACCTATACGGAGTCAAATAGACCTTGGATTTGTGGAGCGTCATTTTTTCATCGGGAGAAGTGCCCAGGGACCTGGAAGCACACCTTGATGGGGCAGAGGCCCAAAAGAGGTCTAGGCGCGCCACCTAGGCTCTTTTGGCCGTCGATCGTCCAATTCACTCGAATCTTTCAACCACCGATGTATTTTGACCTAAACTCACTATATATATGACCCCGAAGAGTTCTCAGGAGGAGAGTGTCGTAGAAGATAGGAACATGAAAATAGAGGCCACAGCAGCAAAGATTAGAGGGGGAAACTCCGCCGGGATCACCACTAGAGGGATCTCCACCTCCTCCAACATCTTCATCATCATCTCCATGATCAAGGGGGAGTAGTCCACCTCTGGACTACGGATTTGTGGCAGTAGCTTGATCTATTTCTCTCATGTTCTTCATAGTTCTTACTTCCATATGAGTTGCCCTACATTATTATGGCCACATTGTAATACCTATGTGGTCAATCCTTATTATATGATATTTTATTATGAGATCTGATCATATTATGTGCAAGATGTATTGATAGATGCATATTGTGTACCCCGTTCTTAAATATTTGTTCTGATCCAACTTTTATGATAGAGGGTGTGTGGGGTGATGTGTGTATTAGATGGAGTACATGGTTTTTGAATAGTGACAACAAATTCATGATCTAGCATGGTTTTGCCTTTTCTTTTGCTACCTCACTAGGGATAAAGTGAATGCATCTGCTATGTTCATCACGTGACAAAAGTGATGATCTTGTTTTTCCAAAGTAGCATATTTGATTTTCAAACATCATGTCAAAATATTTATGGCTATGCTCAGTTAATTCTTAATACAAGATTGCATGGAGTTTTCCTTTTCTTGTGGAGTATAAGAGAGATGTGTTGCATCATCTTTATGTTAGGACGTGATGCGCATATGAATGTGTATCTTTCACATGTTATTATTTTGCATCTTCATATCTCATTGATGAATTGTTATTTTCCACTACAACTTAAAACAGAGAATAGTGAAGTGAACCCATGAACCCCGGTCCACTTTTTATCATAAGAAACACCTTTATATTGCTTTTATCTTGTTTTCTGTTTGCTGCACAATTTTAATCCGAAAATACAAAAATATTTACTTTTCCTATTTGCATCCAAAACCCCCAAAACAATCAACCTTGTTTCTCTTTTTTGCTTAGTTACTTTATTTTATCTAGTTTTACTTGTTTTACTACTACTCGTATTTTATTTACTTACGCGAAACCTTGTGCTTGACAACCACATGGTGGAGTTGGGGACGCAAGGCTTTATTTTACTTTGCAGGATTGCTAGAAGAAGAGATGGAGACACAAATCTTTGCTCAGTTCCCCGAGAGTTCGATATAACCCTCGAGTCACCCTTGTGGGGGGAAATTGCTTCCTAGACTACACACTCTGCACTTGGAGTCCCACTGTTTCAAGAGTTTATGCTGGTGTTTTAAAGCTCCATCAGGTCATATTTTCTGGCGCCGTTGTCGGGGAACTAAAAGGAGGTACATCAGAGTTGTTTCTGTGTGAGAAGCACAAAGAAATTCCCACGACAGCTGCCAGAATATTTTGTGGCACCGTTGCAGGGGAGCTTTGCCGGGGAGCTGGAAGAGTTACATCATAGTGGTTGCTACGTAAGAAGTATTTTCTGATATCATTGCGGTGGAACTATAACTGCATCTTACCTAAGCTTGGGGAGGTCACTGTGAGCTCTCTTATCTCTTTTAGATTTTGCATCGTATTTTACTTCTCTTGTTTTTAGTCTTTGCTTTTTAGTTATTTTTCATAAAAATTCCAAAACACATAAAAATAGTGGTAATTTTCTTCTGAGTAGCATGGAGAAAAGAACTCTTTGGCCCTTCAGTGTGAAAAGTTTCCCTCAAGATAACGATATCCCTATAGAGTCTTTTGAAATTGATCCAAAAGTAGTAAAAGCTATTATGAACATCGCTTTTATGGGAGAACAAATGATTGCCCTATGGAGCATTTAAATATATTCAATGAAAATTGCAAAATCCTTAATGTGAGAAATATGAATAATAACATAATCAAGGTTAAGCTCTTCCCTTGCTCTCTTGGTGGTAAAGCTTTAGATTGGATTTTAAAATGGCCACCTGGAAACTTCAGCTCTTGGTTTAATTTTAAATCTGCCTTTGTAGAAAGGTTCGGATCTTCTGAAGTAGTAAGCCACCTTAGAGAAATTATTACTTACTTTAAGCAAAATAAAGATGAATTACTAGTAAATGCTTGGGAAAGATTGAGAGGACTTGCATATGGAACACAAAGCGGGTTTAAGGATTGGATGCTAATATACCTGTTCTATAATGGTTTGGAAAGTACCTATAGAATCTTGATAATCAAAGTGGCACTAGCTTCATGTTTCCGCCTCAACTAGTTGAGGATTTCCTGGATTTTGTTTAGGTTCTTGGATGCAAACTTGTTTATTAAATCCGTCGGTACAGTTTCCCCGGGATTGCGTCTGTGGGGTACAACGTCTCCTTCCTGTATTATCATTCCATATCTCCTTCGCCACCTCCGCCTTGGACAACAACATTTTTCTGATGCCCTGCTACTTCCTGCCCGACGCGGCCGCCGTGTGCGTGAGCAGCTCTCGCGCCAGCAGCAGCGTGACGTGGCCGAGCTCCCGCATGAGCTTGCAAAGGGTCAGTACATAAGCAAACACAAGGACAGAGGAGAGAAAACGTAATGGATTCCGGCGACGGCGTACCTTACCTGCGCGTCGGAGCAGTCGCCATGCTCGGGGAAGATGACGGCGGAGGAAAATCTCACCTTTGCTGGCGAGATCAGAGGAAAACTGAGAGAGGAAGGAGCACCGGACCCATACTGTTTTTTTTATAGAAGTGGCAGCATCTCTACCTAAGGCTAGGCCCGGACATGGATATAGACTATGACCATGCCCCGGGTAGCACGGACAAAAGCCACGGGAAATGGGAGGGTGATGTGATGGAAAAATTGCGCACTGTGCAACAAAATGTCTAAGTGACCTGCCCTAGCACAAATCTCGAGGTTGCAACGAGCGGTACAGAATACACCCACACCCATGTGTGGGTGTACAAAATCCGCACTCAACTCCAAAACACGGGACCCCCAGATTTATCGAGTACCTGGCATATGAACTTCGACGGGTCCAAGAGGTTAGAAGGAGCTGGGGCATGTGTGGTACTTGTTTCACCGCAGGGTGACAAGATCAAGTATATATTACGGATGACCTTCCCCAATGCATCAAACACTGAAGCAGAGTATGAAGTCCTTACTCATGGGATGAAGATGGCAAAAAGCGTGCGGCGCTACTCGTCTAAAAATCTTCGGCGACACCCAGTTGGTTGCTCAACAGGTGATGAACAAGTGCGATTCAGTCAAAGACAATATGATAGCGTACAATGAGGTGTACAACGAACTCGAGAAAACCTTTGATGGTTGTGAAGTTAATCACGTGAGCAGGCTCAGCAACGACAAAGCCAACGTTTTGGCAAACATTGGCTCACAGTGCCTGCCCATACCACCTAAAGTTTTTTGGGAGGAAATCAGTGAAAGATCAACCAAGTCAAAGAAAGCACCAAAACAGCCGAAGAAAAAAGAGAAACTCAAGAAAGACTCGGGGGCTCTAGCAGCGCCAGAAGCACATATATCGGATGATGAGGAAGAACCAGTGGAGGTCATGATGATTCAAGTCCCCTGGATGCAGGCATATTTGACATATATCACGAAGAAAGAAATACCCGAAGATTCGGTCGAAACAAGACGAGTTATTCGACGATCTAAGGCGTTTACAGTGGTCAAGGGAGAACTATACAAGCGAAGTATATCAGGTGTGCTACAGAGGTGTGTTACATCCGAAGAAGGGCGAGTCATACTGAAAGACATACACGAAGGGTTATTTGGCCACCACGCAAGCAGTCGAGCAATAGCAGGCAAAGCTTTTCGAGCAGAATTTTATTGGCTGACAGCAATAGAGGATGCAAAGGAACTTCTCATGTGCGGGCCCATACACTGCAACAAGACTCCACTTGATGTTCATCTTTTTTATAGATATAGAATTTAATGTGATAATCTATCCGAATTAGCAAAACCATCCATAGTATCTGATCTGAGGCCGATGAAAAAGCCACGTATAGTCTATGCCGTTCAAAAGACTATGAGAAACCCGTAATTTTGTTTTGGTGGTCTTTATTGAAGAAATGCAATAAGTTAATGACCGTATGTATGTATTCAGTGTAGAGACCGCGTAATTTCCCATTTCAAAAGAAAAAATTGAAACCTCCTTCCCGTGGGATTTGTTCAAAGGCCTCGACGACCAATTGAAAAGTGCACACGCTTGAGCGACTGAGCGTCGGCTCGCCTGGAGAAGATAGCAGCTAAGCTGGACTTGGTGAGAAGAAAAGTGAAAATAAAGCCACTTTTAGGACAAGAAAAGGCTTGGTTATCTCCTCTCTTTGTGCAGATACAATGGCCGTTTGGGTAGCTGATCATTACCGACCCCATGAGTCCTTTTGCATCTGCATAACCCAAAACCGTAGAGATTATTAGGATTAGGATACGAATAATTGGCCTCACACGGCCCTTGTTTAGCCATATCTAGCACCAGACGCAACTCTCCGGTAGTACACGAGCAAGCAGAAATGGCCTCATGGAAACACGGCACCGGTGTCGCGTTCCCAGCCGCACAAAGACCGATGCACCGTCGCTTTTCCCCTGGAGATCGATCGAGGCACGTCGGAAAGGCATGGCCAGGTCACTCTTTCCGAGAAGATGAAACGAGCTAGGGAATAGGGATGCTGTAAGAGTTTTATTTAGTTACCACACTATGGCACTTGCTTGTGAAGAAAAATCACTGACGAGACGATGCTGAAGTGAAGTGGCAGAGGATGGATGCGCAACGGCTGAGGGCATGTTCAAGGGAGCGACGCAGTTTGGACGTCCAAAGTATCTATGCGTGTCCATTTATGTCGCCTGGCGGATACGAAATTAACCGTTTTTTCGCCCGTCCGTTTACGCTTGGGTGTCTCTAGCGGCCCGACGCATTTGCGTGTCGGCATGATTTAGGATGTTTTAAAACAATAAAATAAACAGGTTCAAAGAAGTCTTAGTTATTACATCCAAGTTTTTTAAAGTCTACATGAAAATAAGATGGTATTCCTCTAGGCATTATCTTCATGGCCAACCAATGCCTACCGATGCTCAATCAGATCCGTCTGTAGACGTTTGCACACGAACTCGTGAGTGACTTCTACATTTATATGCAGATACTCCTCCCAGGATAATACCCCAGGATTGGCGGAAACAACTCACCTTGGAATTCCCATTGGTGCTCACTCGTTCTCAACGGTCATGTTGTGCATGATCACGTAGCATGTCATCACCTCATGCATGGTCTTCAGCGATCATGTTCTTCCCGGGTGACGGACAATTACCCACCGAGCTTGGAGCACACCAAACTCTCGCTTCACATCTTTCCTGCAAGCCTCTTGCATCTTTGCAAACCTCTTCATCTTCTCCGTGTTTGGATTACGGACAGTCTTCACCAGTGTGGACCAGTCAGGGTAGATGCCATCAACAAGATAATATGGCTTGTCATATTCATTTCCATTGACCTCGTAGCTCACCCGGGGAGCTTTGACTTGCATAAGCCTGTTGAAAACCGGTGATCGGTGCAACACATTGATGTCATTGTGGAATCGGCCATGCCAAAGGATGAATGCCAAATCCATAAATCTTGAGATATCAGTACTTCAAGAATGACAGTACGCCCCTCATCATGGCCGTTGTGCTGATCCTGCCATCAAAAGGACAGTTCTTTCATTTCCGGTGCATGCAATCTATTCTGCCAATCATGCCTGGGAACCCTCTAGACTCGTTGATAGACAACAACCGTCTTATATCCTCAATTGTTGGCTCCCTGTAGTAATGCTGTCCGAACACGGCAATCACGGCTCGGCAAAACCGGTACATGGACTCAAGGTAGGTGCTCTCACATATTCGAAGATACTCATCGAATATATCCGCAGCCATTTCATATGATAGCATGCGAATAGCTGCGAAACATTTTTGGTAGGAGGTGAAGCCAAGCGCACCTGTTGTATCGGGCCTGCATTGGAAGTAGGGATCGTAGTCTCTGACGCTCCGTAGAATAACCATGAACATGTCCCTTAACATCATGTACCTGCGCCGGAACAATTTTTCCGGGAACACCGGATTGGTGCGGTGGAAGTAGTCCTTGTGGAGCCGGAGGTTCCCTTCCAGTCTGTTGTGCGGCAGGTTTTTTGAGCGGCCCTTCACAGAGCCTCGGTGCACCGGTGCCTGGCTAACAACGTACTCGTGGAGGATGGAGGCCGCATCAGTAGCCATGTCTGTGTCGAGTGATCAGACTCCTCGTCGGAAGAGGAGTCAACGACCTCCACGCGGAACTTGTCCAGCATCTGCCACATGCCTATCTGCGTGGGTAGGAACTACGGATCAATGGCCGCACACAATAGCGCCGGAAACACGAGTAAGAAACCTACCGACGCAATTGAACGAACATGTCATGGGTGGCGAGGCCGGGCGGCGCAACAGGCAAAGTTTGGCCCCCAAACAGGCGACAGGTGCGCGCCAGAGCCTACCGCGACTGAGATCCTTTTCTTCGGCGCGGCGAGGACCGAGCAGACGGCGTGTACTGCGGCGGGGCGACGGCGGGTGGGGTTGGGGTGGTGGGTCGCAGTAGGGCAACAAAGAAGGGGAAAAAGAAGCAAATCGAACCGTCGATTTCGCTGTCCCTGACGTGCGGGACCGGGAAAAAAGAAGGACGCTCGACGCGACCGCGCAGTGTCTGTGGAGACGCGAACCTGCCGATTATTTGGGTCAGATTTGCATCGTCGCGGATGGCCCTATCCCGTTAAAGTAGGGCCCGACGGATTTTCAGTCTGCACGAACGGAAACGATGGCTCAGCGTCCGAGATGCCCTACATAGACAGTACTAGTATACACTAGCAGTTGATGGATGATTCAGAGGATACGAGGGTGAAGGTGAGGTGATTGACAGTCTCGAGTGTGGCCGGCAGCTTTGCGTCAATCATGTGATGATGGTTCAGAGATTACAGTTTGCGATACTAATAATTACAGCGGCTCTCTTACTGTGGACGGGTACTACTGCTTTTCCTTCTTTACTGGGATTGATTGATTCCTTATTCTTACTCTATGCTGTGGTGCTGCTATAGTTGGTGGAGGAGACAGTGTAGGTACCAACAGAATTTTTAGAGGCGCGTAGGCTGCTGCTCCTGTTGCTTTTTCTTCTCGAGATGGTCGCGTTCCTTTGCTCCGTGGAGAGGCACAGATCCGACGATCGCTGACGGGAATGCGTTTGCATTTCCATGGGAGGTCGTAGCTGAATGAGTGAGTTGTGGTAGCTGGAGCCTGGTAGGAGGGAGGGGATCTGTTTTGTTTCGGAGCGAGGCCGAGAGAGAGTGAGAGGAGGGAGGAGACAGGGAGGACCCAGCCCTCACTCCACTCTCAGCTCTCACTCACTCACACTCTGTGCTCTGCCTCTGCGCACCATTCACTCGCTCCATTTCTTGCTCTGCTCCGCCCTTCTCATTCCACACTGTCCACTCCATCCCCGTCTCCATCTACATTGCCGCACCTCATCCCGTCTACCTTAGCTGTCTGCAGCTGAGATCGACCCACAGCGCAGTCAATGGAGGCGAGCGGCGGCGGGGACGACAAGTGGAAGCTGTCCAAGAAGGGCAAGAGCAGATCGGGCAGGAACTACTACTACGCCGACGCCGCCGGAGCCAGCACCAGCACCAGCTCAGGAGGCGGAGGGCTCAGCCGGAGCTACTCGGCCAGCGTCACCGCCACCAGGGACGGAGCCACAGCCAGCAGCAGCAGCAGCTCGGAGCAGCAGCGGCAGGAGCAGGAGACGAGGAGGCGGCTGTCCAAGAAGTGCGTGGAGGCGGTCAAGGAGCACCGCGCGCGCTTCTACATCGTCCGCCGCTGCGTCTCCATGCTCGTCTGCTGGCGCGACTACTAGCTAGCCACCGTCTCCGGCCACATTCTTTCAATTGCTTGCTCCTCCTGTTGCTCTAGCTACCGGCGTACATTTCCTCCTCTGTTTTTCCTCTTTTCATTTTGTCCTTAAAGCCCAGCTCTTGATGATCTATATATAATCTTAGCTTCTTCTTTCTTAATCCCTTCCTGGTTTTTCTTCTTCATTTTTTTTTCCACTGTGATTCGAGTATGTACATACGCCTGCCATGGTAAGCTGGTGATCCCCTTCTCATAGTCCTCCTCCTAGCTGCTGCTGCTTTGATGTAGAGCTTGGTACTTGTGCTACCTGGTGCTTTGATTTTTAGGGAGATCCAAGTGCAAGCAACATCTTGTTTTCTTCTGTAAAGCTTGCTGGTCCTTGTTAATTACCACCTTTACAAGTACCACTACCACTTTGCAGTTTGTGATTCAACCAATTAATTCCTCATCTGGCTACCTGGCTGGTGGTCAATTGACCGGCTGAATCATACAGCACGCATGCATGCATGCGAGATTCAATTCAATCAGGAGATATAGCCAGCCGCCAATCATCAGGTGTAATCAGCGGTCGCCGTCGTTGGGGATCGATGATTTGCTGGGCTGTGATGATGAAGATGATGACGATGAGAGTACAAGTTAGTGGGGGATATGAGATGAGCTTGGTTGTTGTCAATTTGTTGTTGGAATTCAGGCATGTGTGCTGCTGGTCCCCTCGACAGGCAGAGCAATTTGCCAAGCACTTTGCATTTCGCCAACAATTCGATTCAGTCAAGCCGAGACCAAATGTTGGCTTAATCTACATGGGCCTTGAGCCGTCGCCATCACCGCCGATCTGCATTAGAGCTTCAACAAGAAAACGCCATGCCTATTAATTAGCTTATTATGTTTAGTAGTTCAAAAAAATCAGTTTTTCTTTCTTTTTACCAGGTACAAGTACTTGTACAACTCATTTTTAGTTTCGGCGCACAGACACATTGATGCATCAATGTTACCGTGCCACATGTTGGGCACATGCGAGATTCCCGTTGCCCATGCACGGCTCTTAATATTTCCGAATGGCCATGCATATTAGATTAGTACGCGCCTACGTACGGCATGCTTTGCAAATAATATTGTTTTAATCTCTGAAAATATCACTTTATTTTCGTAATCTGCACCTACGCCTCTACAGTGTGTGCCTACTTCCTCTGTTTCATAAACCAATGCATATCGTCTTGTGAATGTAGAAATAGAAATGAAACTATATAATACCAAATCAACATCGATAGAGCCAGGGGAGAAGCTCTCGGTAGGGCAAAGTAGGACGGCCTTTCTATCTTGATTTTTTTGTGAAAACATGTAGATGCATATGTTTTCTGATCAATTTGAGTGACTATAAGTTGATAACGGGCCCCCTATGAGAAAGTGGTGCTTGTTTTACTGAACTCTGCGCAAAAACCGATTCCGAAAAAAAAACATGAAATAGCTAATTCTCGCTCTAACAAACACGACTCTAAGCAATATACTAGGTGGGGTATTTAAGGGGAACTTGATGGTATTTTGGCCAGCTTATGGGGTAGGCGAAATCAATCCTAGATATGCAATGCATTATGTTTTATGGTTCCACTTTGACTTTGTATATTTTACTGATATAAAATTCTTAAGCAACTAGTTCAGTCAATGTGAGGACATTTTCTCAATCAAGAAATGATGCCTGAGAGTGTCTCTTGGAAGATGTCAATTTGCGTAGTAAATGACATCACAATCCTAAGTACTTATGAAATGGTAACAAAATGGGGAATGATTAAAAAAGGTAACACGTCAGGTGGTCATTGTTGATTACTTTTTCTGTGTGGACACCTAGAACGTTGCTCTCTTCAGAGTTGTTTAAGGACTTCTCTTTTCTTGACTCAACAGACTTATTTTTAGGTACAATACGAGTAAGCTTGCTTTTTTTTTTTCCATAGATTTATTGTTGGGGTTTCCCTAATTTTGAGCATGACCATATACAACACAATCTTGATCTATTCATTATACATATGCGAATAATTGAAGACTTAAGAGATTGTCTTGGTATTTAAAAAGCACATCATGTTTTTTATGTTTTATCTCCCAGCTGGGTTGGCACTAATTCTACCAGTGGCAATGACAGCAATTGAAATGGTCTTTGACACAAAGATCAGCAAGACCGAGTTGTGCAACAAGGTTTTCACGATGGCTTTTTGATGACTTGATGATTCACTACATTAGCAGAGGATATTCAAATGTCTTAATTGATAAATTTACCAAATTTTTTTTAAAATAATAGGTCTTTGCCATTGGTTTCATCATTTCTATATTTTTTTGTTCTAGTTATATTCAAATATTTTTTTACTTTTTTTTCTTGTAATAGGTGATTATGTTAGATCATGTATGGTACTATGTTATTGTATTTGGAATATTTTGGTCTTTAAATAAATATTTTAGAGTTCTACATACCACATATTTTTTTCATCCCCGACCACTAGAACCACCATAAATTGCATTTTCATAGTATTTTGTAAATATTGTAGATGTCTATATTTCGCACATAATTTTTTGTCAAACTTGCAATGCATAATAGCTACAAAAAGCTCTACATTTTTTTTAAACAGTGGGCCTTGGACCTTAGTTAAATTAATAACGCCTTAACGGCAAGTACAAAGTGTTGGAAGATCAGCTTACACGAAAATCACACCACAAGAAAAGAACAACAAGAAACATAGCTTGAAGGTCAAGGCCCTCATCCATCTGCTTGATCACACATTGGAGAAAACCCGCCGAGAGGGTGCGCCAGGAGAATGAACCAGGCTTCGTGATCGTCTGGCTTGCCGTCAGAGTATAAGCATCCGCCTCCGCCTCCGCGGAAGGACCCTACCTGCTCTCCCAGGATCGAGGGCGCGACACCGTCGAGAGGCGGAGAAAGCTCCCCCTAGAGCACGGAAGTCACACAGGATGGTTTGCCCGGAGAAGGAACTAACACCGAGAACACCTCCGCACATGAAACCGGAGACACCTTCATCGACCGCCGCCATGAATGCCCAACAAGATGTTAGCTTTAGCACTCGACTCGACGAACGAAGACACGGCAGATGCCACCATTGGCACCGACCACGACACACAGCTCGGCACCCATCCTCCCACCCAAGACAACGCCTTCAACAAGGGAACATCGCCACCGCGCCACCGCCACGAAATCAGAAAGATTTGGGTTTTCACCTAGGGAGGAGGGGGAAGGATCCGAAGGAAGATGGACCTCATCTACGCCTCTAGGGAGGGGAACGGCACAGAGTGTCGTCACCGACGTGACCGCCACCTTCGGTCAGGGGTTTCCTCAAGGCCCTAGCTCCCAAATCCCGCCTCCTCAACATCACATACCTGACAAGGACGCCCGGCACCAGCAGCATCGAGGAGCGAACCACACACAGGGTGGGCGCTGTTTTCAGATCGTGAGCAGCAGCCTGCGCTTCCTCGCCGCCCGCGTGGCCGAGAAGAGCAACCCACATCACCGGCAAGCGCCCCTGCCGCCGGCAACACTGCCCTCACCACCCAAGGCCGCCACGTCAGAAAAGGGAGCTACCTCCAGGGAGAGCACCTGCCGGCCACCACCCTGGATCGAGGCCGCTCCAACCGGAGCAGATCCGCGCAGGGGGCGCCAACAGAGCGCCCCATGCTGGTACAGGCGAGCTCCGCAGTGGGGTCCTCCACCCATGACCGCGCGGGAGGTCCGAGAGCCTAGATCCCCGCCGCCCCCTTCACCATCGTCGCGAACTTGGCCAGCAGCAACTCGGGGGGGGGGGGGCGGCGAGGAGGGGGAGATGGAGGAGGGCGAGTGGCGGCAGCGGAGCTAGGGTTCCGCCTCCTCGGTCGCTTGGAGGAGGCGACGCGAGTAGAGCGAATTGGTCCCATAAAAAGTGCTACTCTCTCCAACTCATAATAGGAGTACTTGTGGCTGAAAAGAGGGAATAGACATAGTAAAATGTTTCAAGATACATGTGAGTCATCGATCGGAGTAGTATTTGATCAGGGTGAGCCTGGTTTTTTCTAAAAAAAAACTGAAAATTTAATTTCAAGTTTCAAAAATAATACAAAGATCTGGACGAGTTAACTATGTAGACCAGAGGCATGTATTTTTTAAATGTGAAAGAGAAGTAGGGCACAATGTTGAAGGTATGAAATGGGCAATGGTCATGTTTCTAGATCTGCATCTTTATCATATTTCCTAGGGACAAAATATAATATATTTCATATTGAAAATTTCCACATTGATAGACTAGATGCCGGTGTTTCTTTTTAATTCTTTTGAAGCTTTAAATTTGATTTTTTCAGAAGTGTAAAAAGACAAGCTTCAGGAGCCGATGTGCCAAAGCGACCTATATAGATGGATCGATCGATCTGTTAGAGATATATTAGGTTTACATGTATTTGGTAGTTTAGGATTTGTAATCCATCTTCTAACGTATCTCTATGCAAGGTATCTTGCCTCCCAAATCATATACTCATATGTACTAGACCGTGAGGGTCAAGAAACATCCAACATATTCTGGCAATCTATTTTTCTCTCTATCGTTCTATATGGTATCACCGTGAGTTCCTGACCTAGTTCTACGACATGTTTTCGTGCCGCCTCGGGAAGATCGATCTCCTTGATCTACTTTGAGGGTCGCGCAACCCGTAGGAGGGTTTGTCCATTGATCGTTTATCAGGGGCTCTTGAGTCTTTTCTTCCCGATCTATAGATTGGTTTTTTTTTATTGTTTTTGATTTTTGCTTTGCTGATCATAGATCAGCACCACCCGTGATCTTCACGTGCATCTACTGCAACATCGATGTCGACTCTACATCTTCTCTTCTTCATCAGTCGTGAAGCAAGGCCGGAAGTGCCGGGGACGACTTCATGTATTGGCGCCGGCTGCCCTCGTCCGCACGGTCTACATTGCCGATCCGTTTTGGCCGTCATCCTCCAGGACATATCCAGCAACGTTGCCACCATCCACTACGGCCACCTGCATGCATGCACGCTGCATATTTTCCGTTCCAATTTTTCGTGTGATGCGGTGAAAGTGAAAGGAGTATTGTTATTTAATTATTGGAGATAATGAAGTACAGTGAGAGATTGTACGCGGACACTGTAGATACATATGCGGTGGGGCCAGGCTGGGGAAGGACGCTTGCCTCGTGAGCACGCATTTCCTTCTCCTCCCTATATTTGCGAGCATGCGTGCCCCACTATCCTGTCACCTCTACTGCTACCAACATATTAGCTGGTACTCGTCGTACCAACCAGCCACGCAACATACTGTCACAAACAAAACAACACCAACGCAGCACCATTTCGTTTGATTCCCCTTCCCATGCTGGTTAGTCTAGGTGCTTTCACCAAGGCAGCACCGTTTCGCAAAAACAAACGTGTAGGTGCTCTCACCGTTCCGATTTTAAAAAAGAGTAGGCCAATAAAGTTCTACGAGTGTGGTTCATCAAGTTCTCCGAGATAATAAAATTCCGTTTAGTGAGTTTAATAAAGAGTCTGTTTGTGATGCTTGTCAATAGGCCAAGAGTCATCAACTTCCATACCCTAAATCTTCTAGTGTGTCTACTTCTCCGCTTGAACTTGTATTTTCTGATGTTTGGGGTCCAACTCCCGACTCTGTTGAAAGATATAAATATTATACACTACGGGAAAAACAGGCGCTGCCGTGCGGCCTATCATTGCCGTGAGGCACCGCATGGCAGAGATATCTTTGCCGTGCGCCGGAAGAGGTACTCACGGCAAACAATATACGCACGGTAAAGTTAGAGCGTGTCACACGGCAAAGTTAGTGTGCACGGCAAACTCACCAGTGCCGCACGGCAACGTATCCTCGCACGGCAAAGTCCATCAAACGCGCACGGCAAAGAAGCCAGGACGGCAAAGCCAATAAACGACGCACGGCAAAGAAAATATGGTCGGCAAAGGGCTGGGACGTTGCCGTGGGCCACCCTTTGCCGTGCGTCCAGAGAAAGTGCACGGCAAAGCCGCCTTTGCCGTGCGACTGCTTCTTTGCCGTGCGCCATACTTCATTTTATTTGTTTTTCTTTCTATTTTATTTCATCTAATACTTATATTTTTTTTAGTTCTACTTTTTGATGAATATTTATTAGTGTTAATTAAGACAACGTGCAATACAAAATTACTCTCCATGTTCATCCCCCACATATATCAGGATTTTGGAGCAATTAATACGCGCTTCGGAAAATCTGCTAAGTGTTATCGCCCAAATGTGAGGAAGGTCACACACCGGGGAGTTACTTTTGCACCATTAGACCTTGCATCACACTTTGACACATAGCATAGGTCCACATGCAAGATTTGGTGAGGTTCTGGTGCTCCGGCGGTCGTTCTCCCCCTCCTCCCCCCAAAACAGCGGAACGCGTGCCCCGAAGGGTCTACCCCCCTAGATTTCTCCGCGTGAGGGTGCACCAATGTATATTTTCATTCTTTTAGGTTTGTTTAGGACATATACACATGGAGAACCAAGATTGTGACCCTTACGCACATACACCCGCATCTCGAGCCATTATAACACGATCGAGGGTGTGCCTGATCTACTAGTTAGGGTTCGGCGTAGGGTTAGGGCTAGGGCCTAGGGTTTAGGGGAGCTATTTTTGCACCATTAGACCTTGTACCACACTTTGACACATATCATAGGTCCACATGCAAGATTTGGTGGGGTTCCGGTGCTCCGGCGGTCGTTCTCCCCCTCCTCCCCCCAAAACAGCGGAACGCGTGCTCCCGGCGGGTCTACCCCCTAGATTTCTCCGCGCGAGGGTGCACCAATGTACCTTTTCATTCTTTTAGGTTTGTTTAGGACATATACACATGGAGAACAAAGATTGGGACCCTTTGGCACATATACCCGCAGCTAGAGCCATTATCACACGATCGAGGGTGTGCCTGATCTACTGGTTAGGGTTTGGTGTAGGGTTAGGGCTAGGGTTTAGGGGGGAGGGCTAGGGTTTAGGTTAAAGGTAAGTATTTATGGTTAGGTATAGGTTTAGGGTTTAGGGTTAGGGTTTATTATGCATGGTTCTGCAGCTCCGGTGTCGTGGTTTAGGGTTTTAGAGGGGTTTAGTGCTCGAAGCGTCCCCAGTTTAGGGGTTAGGGTTTAGGGAAGCTACTTTTGCACCATTAGACCTTGCACCACACTTTGACACATATCATAGGTCAACATGCAAGATTTGGTGGGGTTCCGGTGCTCCGGCGGTCGTTCTCCCCCTCCTCCCCCCAAAACAGCGAAACGCGTGCCCCAGCGGGTCTACCCCCTATATTTCTCCGCGCGAGGGTGCACCAATGTACATTTTCATTCTTTTAGGTTTGTTTAGGACATATACACATGGAGAACCAAGATTGTGACCCTTACGCACATACACCCGCATCTCGAGCCATTATCACACGATCGAGGGTGTGCCTGATCTACTAGTTAGGGTTCGGCGTAGGGTTAGGGCTAGGGTCTAGGGTTTAGGGGAGCTACTTTTGCACCATTAGACCTTGCACCACACTTTGACACATATCATAGGTCCACATGCAAGATTTGGTGGGTTCCGATGCTCCGGCGGTCGTTCTCCCCCTCCTCCCCCCAAAACAGCGGAACGCGTGCCCCGGCGGGTCTACCCCCCTAGATTTCTCCGCGCGAGGGTGCACCAATGTACCTTTTCATTCTTTTAGGTTTGTTTAGGACATATACACATGGAGAACCAAGATTGGGACCCTTTGGCACATATACCCGCAGCTAGAGCCATTATCACACGATCGAGGGTGTGCCTGATCTACTGGTTAGGGTTTGGTGTAGGGTTAGGGCTAGGGTTTAGGGGGGGCTAGGGTTTAGGTTAAAGGTAAGTATTTATGGTTAGGTATAGGTTTAGGGTTTAGGGTTAGGGTTTATGATGCATGGTTCTGCAGCTCCGGTGTCGTGGTTTAGGGTTTTAGAGGGGTTTAGTGCTCGAAGCGTCCCCAGTTTAGGGGTTAGGGTTTAGGGGAGCTACTTTTGCACCATTAGACCTTGCAACACACTTTGACACATATCATAGGTCAACATGCAAGATTTGGTGGGGTTCCGGTGCTCCGGCGGTCGTTCTCCCCCTCCTCCCCCCAAACAGCGGAACGCGTGCCCCGGCGGGTCTACCCCCTAGATTTCTCCGCGCAGGGTGCACCAATGTACATTTTCATTCTTTTAGGTTTGTTTAGGACATATACACATGGAGAACCAAGATTGTGACCCTTACGCACATACACCCGCATCTCAAGCCATTATCACACGATCGAGGGTGTGCCTGATCTACTAGTTAGGGTTCGGCGTAGGGTTAGGGCTAGGGTCTAGGGTTTAGGGGAGCTACTTTTGCACCATTAGACCTTGCACCACACTTTGACACATATCATAGGTCCACATGCAAGATTTGGTGGGGTTCCGGTGCTCCGGCGGTCGTTCTCCCCCTCCTCCCCCCAAAACAGCGGAACGCGTGCCCCGGCGGGTCTACCCCCTAGATTTCTCCGCGCGAGGGTGCACCAATGTACCTTTTCATTATTTTAGGTTTTTTTAGGACATATACACATGGAGAACCAAGATTGGGACCCTTACGCACATACACCCGCATCTCGACGGTTTGTGTGCCCCGACGGGTCCCCTAGATTTCTCCGCGC
Organism: Lolium rigidum; assembly: GCF_022539505.1. Classification (NCBI taxonomy): domain Eukaryota; kingdom Viridiplantae; phylum Streptophyta; class Magnoliopsida; order Poales; family Poaceae; genus Lolium; species Lolium rigidum. The sequence goes on from NC_061513.1 coordinate 14,494,460, forward strand.
TAGGTGAACCGGCGGATTGAATCACACATTTCGTGAAAAGCATGACACATATAGTATTAAATAATACATATTTTGAAAAACAATTTTAATATAATTTTGAAATAAAACTTAATGTTATTGATAATTAAAACTTAATGGTAAAATTTAAAAATAAAATCGTTGCCGTGCGTAGGCGGTATGTGCCCCGGCGGGTCTACCCCCCAAAGGTGTATTGACAAATGCACACTAAATCAACTCAAATATTTGAAATGCTAATTTTTTTGAAATTGAAAGCATGATACATACATTATTAAATAATACACATGTTGAAAAAAACAAGTTTAATATAATGTAGAAATAGAAATGAATGTTGTTGACAATTAAAATGAAAAAAAAATATAAAAAAACATCTTTGTCGTGCGTAGGCTCACGGCAAAGAAACCTGCCGCACGGCAAAGGCCCATTTGCGCACGGCAAAGGATGGTCCGCACGGCAAAGGGCGCCCTGCGCATGGCAAAGAAGTGCCGCACGGCAAAGCTCCTTTGTCGCACGGCAAAGTTCCTCGCACGACAAAGGGTGCGGATAAGCACCTGGTCGGGCCACTCGCAACCACACAGACGCGAACCATTTCTTCCTCTTCCCTTCTCGTACCGCGCCGCCGCCGCACACACGCCGCCGCCTCGATCTGCCCGGCCCGACTCGGCCCTCCCCCGCCGTTGCCGCTCCCCCGCCGCTGCCGCTCCCTCGCCCGCCCGACCCGACCCTCCCCCGCCGCTGCCGCTCCCTCGCCCGGCCCTCCCCCGCCGCTGTCGCTCCCCCGCCGCTGCCGCTCTGCTCCCCCGCTGCTGCAGCAGCTGCTCACCACGCAGCTGCCGGCCGTCACCCGCAGCTGCCGGCCCTCACCCGCCGGTGCTGCTACTCCCCACCCGCAGGTGCTGCTGCTCCCCGTGCACGGCCGGTATGTGCCTCTTTTTTTTAATTTGCATTTTACTTTTTGTATTTAGGGTAGTAAAACATATTATGCATGCTAATTTGTAGCTAAAATAAAATTGCATGAAAAATAGGGTAGTTTAGTACAGAAATTATTTTAGAAATGTGATTTATGGCACAATTTATTTGAAATAGTGTATTTATAATAGTGGGATTTAGAGCAAAAAAATGGAAGTTAGGGCACACATTATTTTAGATATAGGATTTTGGATTGTTTTATAAAATATACCTCTTTAGAAAAGACAAGGGCCCCTAATTGATTTTTCTCGCTATGCAGGTGATGCTTCGAGGTGGACACGAGGGGCGACGTCGCAGGGGTGTTTGACGGGGGGCGTGGGGGCGGCGTCCCGGATCTTCTTCGGCGATTCTCTCATGCGTCTAGGGTATAAATCTCTCTCCCACCTTTACATGTACCTAGGTTTTTCTTTGTGTCTAGATCACCAAGTCTGTCGCGATACCTAGGCGTCTCTTCCCGACCGTAAGGGTTACGCAGATAAATATGCATTAGTGGTCTCGCATATTATGAACCGTAACTCTTACGGCATTTATCGGGACAGCCGGCGGATGCGTAGTTGGGTACGTTCTCCCTGCTCTACCCCGATCCGAGACAGGATTTCGGTAGCGCCTCCTCGTTGTTCTCCGGATGCACACCCCTCTCGGCTTTTTGCCGAGACGTGTATCGGGAGAGCAGCGGGGAGGTGCTGCCGAAATTCTGTCTCGGATCGGGGTAGAGCTGGGAGAACATACTCAATCTACGGATCCGGCGGCTGCTAGGAGCCCACCTAGTAGAGTTTCAGGTTGATGCACGCGTAAAAAAAAATATGATGCATTTATTTCCTATTTGATATATAAATGCTATGTTCGTCTGTTTTGTTGCTGATTAGAGGATGGATAATCGTGGCTGGATGTACGATGGCAGAATCGGCCGGTGGAACTATACTGATGAATGGGGAGAAAAGACCGAGCAGTTTGTGGATAGGGCGTTTGCCATCCCTAGAAGACCTATAAGTGTTTGGTGCCCTTGTAGTAAGTGCGCTAACCGAAAGGCACAGGACAAGGAAACTATGAGTATGCACCTGATCAAGTTTGGGTTCACACCGTCCTACATGATTTGGACTTACCATGGAGAAAAGGCAAAGAAACGTGCTAGGAAGGAGGTGCGGCAGATTCAACCTAGGGGGAATATGACACTGGTTTTGATAGGTGCTTAGAAAACTTGGCTAATGGTAATGTGCCTGAAAGACCTCATGTAGAGGTGGAGACACCTCAGGATGCGGAGACAAGTGAGGACCCGGATGAAAAGACAAAGGAGTATTATGAGGCTCTGTTTGATTCGCAGAAACCCCTACATGAAAATACAGAGGTTACCCAACTAGATGCCATCGCTCGCCTTATGGCCTTGAAGTGCCATAGGAACTTGTGCAGAGATGGGTTCGATGAACTTCTGGTCATCGTAGGCAGCCTTCCGCCGAAAGGGCACCTCTTGCTCGCAAAACATCTACTATTCGACCAAATTGCTCGGTGACCTTAAGATGTCATCTCAGCGAGATACACGCTTGTCCAAAGGGATGCATGCTATTCGGAGAGGAGCACGCCGACACAAATTCTTGCATCAAATGCAATTCCTCTAGGTACTTTGAGGTAGACCGCAATGGTGATGGTCGGAAGAGGCGGACCACGGTTGCCAAGAATATCCTCCGTTATCTTCCGAGTTCTACCGAGGATCCAGCGGCTCTTCATGACCGAGGATACCGCCCGACGGATGAGGTGGGCCGTGGAAGGAAACGAGATACACCGACAAGATGATACATCCGTCGGATGGTACTGCATGGAAGAACTTTGTCAAGAAATTTCCACCGAAAGCAGTGTGACCCGAGGAGCGTAGCAGCTTGCGATATCAACCGATGGGTTCAATCCATATGGTATGTCGGCTGCAGTATACGGTTGTTGGCCGTTGTTTGTTATTCCCATGAACCTCCCCTCGGCGTCTGCATGAGATCAGAGAACATGTTTGTGTCGATGATAATCCCAGGGCCCAAATACCCGGGTAAGAACATGAATGTGTACCTGGAACCGCTGGTGGATGACTTGGTTCGTGGATGGGAGTGGATGGGAAGGTCGCGGGATCCGAACATATGACGCATCAAAGAAGGAGTACTTCGATATGTATGTGTGGTAACACACGTCCCTGCATGACCTGCCAGCACGTGCTTTGTTCTGCGGGTGGTGTACACATGGGAAGTGGCCTTGCCCACAGTGCAGGCAGGCCGTGACTTTCTTCTGGCTAAACAAGGGAGGCAAGTATTCATGCTTTGATGAAGCTCGACAGTTCCTTGAGCGGCGGCATGCATACAGGAGTGATGTAAAGAGCTTCAAGAAAGGCCGTGTTGTCCGTGGCCCGAAGCCAATTCCGAAGACCGGAACGGAAATCAAGGCCGAGTTAGATGCTCTTAAGCCTAGCCACGATGGGAATGGTTTCTTGGGATATGGGGAGACACACCAATGGACTCACAAGCCGTTCTTATGGAAGCTCCCTTACTTTGAGTTTCTCGAGCTCCCGCATAACATTGATGTAATGCACACCGAGAAGAATATCAGTGAAGCCATTTGGAGCACGATTGTGGACACCGAGAAGACGAAGGATAACATAAAGGCTCGAATTGATCAAGAAATGTGGTGCGATAGGCCGGAGTTGAACACGCGGCCACCTCATGGTGCCAAAAAACTTGGACTAAGCCACACGCTCCGTTCGCCTCACAAAGGCCCAAAAAAGGGAGGTCTTCCAATGGATGAAGGACTCCTTGTTTTTCCCCGATGGGTTCGCAGCCAAGCTGGATGAGGGGTCCGAACATTGAAACGTTGCGAGTACAAGGGCTGAAGAGTCATGACTACCACATATGGCTTGAGCGGATAATGCCGGTGATGATTCGAGGCTATGTCCCCGAGAAGACTTGGCGAGTGCTAGCGAGGTTGAGTTTTTTCTTCCGCCGGATTTGTGCTAGGGAGTTAGACACTAAAGTGATTGAGAAGCTGGATGAAGAGGCACCCGTGTTGCTTTGCGATCTAGAGAAGATCTTTCCTCCAGGGTTCTTTAATCCGATGAAACATATGATCCTGCACCTCGCGGAGGAATGCTTAAAGGGGGGGGGGGGGCGAATTGGGGCCGTTGGCAGTTTGGTCCCGAGAGAGAAACACAAAAGCTTCGCCAAATGACTGGCAATAAATGCAAGATCAAAGCATCCATAGCCGAGGCAGTCCTGAACGTGGAGGTGGCAAACTTCACCACTAAGCACTATGATCCCAACATTCCCACAAAGCACAACCCGGTCCTCCGTTACAATGCCGCCAACAATGAAGAAGTACCCAAGCTTAGCATCTTCGTGGGGCTTGGTGGCAAGTCAAGTGGCTCGAAGCCGTACGAACGGACCTGCAGGAGCGGACCTTGATCCACTCGTATGTCTTGAACACCATGGTCGAAGTGAAGCCGTACATCGAGTAAGTGCGAACCATTTAGTTATTCGCAAACATTCACTCGTATTTGCGTGGCTAACTCTTCCTCTTTTCATCGGTATAGGCAATTCAAGGCTATACATTGGAAGAATACCCACAGGGAGCCTACCCCGGAAGAATCCAAGCAAATTTTCGATAAGGGCGGCGGTTTCGGTTTCAGTAGCTGGTTCTGTAATTTGGTACTTTTCTATCCAAATTAGCTAGCACTTCCGACATTTATCGGTCATTTCTTGTTCTAAACTTCTCGTGCTAAACTTGTAGGCAAGAACTGACAAAGAGATGAAGTCAGAGCTAAGAAAAATTGCTAGGGGCTTTGACCATTCCCTCGAAGCGTTCAACTCCTATGACGTGAACGGGTATCGCTTCCAAACCCATAAATACACAACAAGCCGGCCCAACGCGAAGACAATAAATAGCAGGGTGGTATGTCAAGGTGACGATGGGCTCCATTACTATGGAAGAGTAGAGGATATATACGAGCTGAATTACGGGTTTCAGAAAGGGCTAAATCCCGTCGTCTTCAAATGTCATTGGTTTGACCCACGTCGGGTGAGACGGGATCCTGAAATTGGGTTGGTCGAAGTTGAAAGGAACTATGTTTATAAGGGAGAGGATGTGTACATCTTGGCTACCCAGGCCTTTCAAGTATTCTATCTCCTGTACGCGTGCAGAAACCCGACAAAACGTCTACATGGATGGGATGTTGTGATGACGGTGCCTTCACGCAATAGGCCGCCCCCGCCAAACAAGGACGATTACCGCCACGTAGACCCCTCAGCAAAGAGTGTCGAGTTCTATCAGGAAGAAGGGCTCCCCGGGCATTTCACAACCACCTTGCCGACTATCGATGACATGGTCGTAGATGATGAACAAGAAGATGCGGGCATGGATGGGGACAATGCAGAAGATGAAGCTGAGGATGTTTGTGCCCCGGAAGACCTGAGTATGCTCGAGGCGTTCAGAGCAGGGATTGAACTCGATGCAGATGGACCACCTCCAGGTTTCATTGATGATTATTGGTTCGCCGAGCCTGATGACGATGACGAGACACGCGGTCCAATCACGGACGGCGACACGAAGCTATCGATCTATGTAGTATTAATTGTGAGGCTAGCTAGGTTATTTGTAATAACTCCGTGTAATAGAGATTTTCTAGCTAGGTTATTTGTAAGAACTCTGTGCTATGTTTGAGAGAACTCTATCCTTTTGCATTATTGTTGCTTTCATTAATGTTCATCTACTTATATTTCTGTTGCTTTCACTAATATTTATCTCTTTACAATATTGCGTACTAATAAACCACTCTCTTCATTTGTGTTTGCAGGTGATTGAAGCATGCCGCCAAAAAAAAGGGTGGCGGTCTTAAAAAGAAGCTCAAGGACTTGGTAGGTGTAGGGACTTCGAGGCGGGGCCGAGCTACTACCCCCCCTCCTAGCCCCCCTCATGTCGCTACCACAGCGCGGCCGTGTAGGAAGAATGCGACGCGTGTACTCACTCCTAGTCCTAGCCCCCCTCCCGCAGCCGATGATGATGACGAGGAGGAGGACCAGGAGCACCACGGGGGTGGGGAGGACCAGGAGGAGGAGGGGGTGGGGAGGACCAGGAAAAGGAGGGGGTGGGGAGGACCAGGAGGAGGAGGGGGACGAGGAGGACCTCTCGGAGGATGAGGGGTTGGGGAACTTAGTGTTCGATCCTGATCAAAGCCTAGATTGGGTAGCGCCGGCGGATTACCAGTATGTTCCAGCTGTGGAGAGGCTGAGGCCACGTGATAGGAAGCCATATCGGTGTGGGATAACACAGCTCCCCGCGCTGAAGGACTGGCGCTACAGGCACGTTGTTCTAGTGCCCTATGGAAGGAGGTACATGTTAATTTTTGGCATTTCGTTATCGCAATTTTGTCATTATCAAAATTATTATCACATACATATTGATGTTGTCGTTTCATGGTGCAGCTCGTTCAAGTATGAATACCCGTCACAGAGACCGCCACGTGGGTACTCGAACATCCTTGGGGGCCTACTTAGATGGTATTTCCCTGGGATAGTCAATTTCCCTACCGGTGGCCGCGACGTAGCTTGGAGGTGGGCGCACTACAGCCTCGCGGAAGATCCTATGGGCCGCGGCACCGCGGCGGATTTGGTTGTTGCCAAATTCTGGTTACGTGACTTTTGACTTCTTACCATTCATACACTCTCCTTGGTTCACAATAATTGCACTAATGCCCCTTGTTTTACCTATGTGCATGGTTGCAGAAATACTTCAAGAGGGCCGATGGCAAGGAGAATGCGTGCGATGATGTCCTACACCAGCTTGCATGGAAGAGGGTGACTGGCATGCACTACGAGGCACGTGTTCAATGCGTCTGCGACTGGCACGCCGACCGCTTCGTCCACATGACTAAGGAGGATGCTCGCGACACGCTCATGCAGCCATGGCAGTACATGCAGGTATTTGCATTTATGTGTTATTGATTTCTTTATCGCCATGTAGTTTATTTTACCATAATGGGTTTATCTTGTGCATGTAGAACCCTCCTCAGCACGTCGGCAACGACGAGAGGTGCTTTCTTGCGATGGTCATGTGGTGGACATGCCCCCAGTACCTCAAGAAGCACGAGGAGGGCAAGAAGAAGCGGGCAGAGATGCGAGGTGGATCGCATATCCAAGGCAGCACCCCCCCTCTCTTCACCTACAGAACGAGGTGAGCAAATTAATGGTCCCTTCATTCTTTGAATTCATGTTATATATTTGTTAACTCCGCAAGGGTGTGCCACTTCACTCAATTACATGTTCTCTTTTGCAGGAAGTCAGGACAGGAGCGAAGCCTAACGTCTTTGCCGTGCTAAAGAAGATGAAGCAAAGGAAGACGCCTGATCCTGAGACGGGGTCTGTGTGGGTTAACCCGCAATCCGAGACCCAGTGCACGTCGTATGTCTCCAAGTTCAAGCAGAAGTACGGCAAGGACGCCAACCCAGAGGCCGAGGACTTTGACCCTGAGGTTGCGGTGCTTGCGGGAGAAGACTTGAAGCATGGCCGCTTGTGGTTTGGTGACGGGTGCGTCGACCCAGCGAAGGTTCCCTCTCTCCGTCAGATCCGTCGTGGTCGTAAGAGCGGCCAGCCTGAGGTAGAGCCCCGGCCACGGGCTTCGGATCTAGCTGTCGAGCGGTTACGGGTATGTTCTTCCTCGGGCCTCTACATTTCCTTTACATGCTTTCCATTGAAATGTTAATGACATCGCGGCAACACAACATAGGCGGAGATGGCAGCGAAGGAGCAGGCGGCCCAGGAGCAAAGGGCGCACATGGAGCAGCAGATTCGGAGTACCACAGCAGCAGCGGATCACGGATGATGCAGCGGATGCAACAACGACGAGCAGAGATGATGCAACGACAGCGAGGCACAGATGAGCTGGCTGATGAGCCAGACGGTTCTGTCTACTCCACCGGGGAGTATTCCTACTCCTCCACCTTACTCCATGCCGTGGATGCCGCCACCGCCCACTCAGACCCCGGGGACACCTGTCACCGTGAACAACTTGAACATCATCCGGAGCATGAACCGCGGTGAGTCCTCTTGTGCCCAACCCGCTACTTGTACTTGTTCAAGTGTTCAATATGCAAATGTTCATTCCATCAACCTGCTTATAGATTATGTGTCACAAGGCAATGACGATGAGGCCGGTGGAAGCGGAGGAGGACAAGGTTGATGGCATGGTCTTCGTGCACTTTGTCGGTTTGTATGCTTGTAATGGATTGTAATAATGGACATTGCACTATGGACTCTATGTAACTTGTGTGGATGGACTATGGACTCTATGTAACGGATTGTATACATGAACTATGTGTTGCTCGACGTATTTGTGGTGTTGTTGATGTGTTTGGTGATCATATGTTGATATATATGCTATATTTGTGAAATGCAATATTTGAACTGTAGGGATAAATGAAAAACAACAAAAAAATGAAAAAATCAGGCCCCTTTGCCGTGTGTGTGCACACGGCAAAGGACTTTTGGTCACTTTGCCGTGTGCACACGCACGGCAAAGGGGCCACGTGGCGCTCACCTGTGCGCCTAGGAGCCCCTGGGGGCATGCCTGTAGGGGACTTTGCTGTGCGGCCTTGCATGCTGGCGCACGGCAAAGAGTGTCGCACGGCACAGCTCGCACGCACGGCAAAGAATGCGCGCACGGCAAAGAGCTGGCCCCACTGCAATGGTAGCGCGCACGGCAAAGTCAGCGTGCACGGCAAAGAGCCTGCCGCACGGCAGCCCAGCGCACGCACGGCAGCGTCCTTTGCCGTGCAAATTGTCGACGCGCACGGCAATGGTGCCGTTGCCGTCAGAAGCTTTGCCGGGCGGTCTTTGCCGTGCGTCCACGCACGGCAACGTCTTTGCCGTGCAAACAAGGCCCTTTGCCATGCGAATTGTCGCACGACAGCGTCCTTCTTTCCCGTAGTGATATCAGTTTTATTAATAATTTTAGTAAGTTCACATGGATATATCTGTTGAAAAATAAATCTGATGTTTTTCAGAAGTTTCATGACTTTCAACATCTTCTTGAGCGTCTCTTTGATAATAAAATTATTGCAATGCAAACAGATTGGGGGGCGAGTATAAAAACTCAATTTTTTTCAGCGCATTGGCATCACCCACTTAGTTTCTTGCCCACATGCGCACCAATAGAATGAACCCGCTGAGCGTAAACATCGACACGTTGTTGAGGTTGGTCTCTCTTTTATTGCTTTTGTTTCCATGCCTCTCAAGTTTGGGACGAAGCTTTTCTCACGGCGGTCTATCTCATTAATCGTCTCCCTAGCAAAGTCATTCACTCCCAAACACCCATTGAGTGTCTCCTTGGTGATAAATGTGATTATTCCTTTTTACGGATTTTTGGTTGTGCGTGTTGCCCCAATCTTCGCCCGTACAACAAGCGCAAGTTAGAATTTCGCTCTAAACAATGCACTTTTCTTGGGTATAGCAATGTTCACAAAGGCTACAAGTGCCTAGATATCTGTATCAGGCGTGTGTATATCTCACGTGATGTAGTGTTCGACGAGACGGTGTTTCTGTTTGCCTCGCTTCACTCTAATGTGGGTGCTCGTTTGCAGGCTGAAATTAATCTTATTTCTCTTCATTTGCAACCTTATATATTGCATGGTCATGAGGAGCATGATTTACAGGCTAACCATGACGTTAATCCTACTGTTAATACCACTGCTGAATCTGCTGAAATTTCTATTTCTGGAGGTGTTTCTGATGAATTTTCAGGTTCTAGCTCGAGTTCCGAAGGTGATTCTGCTGGCAGCCAATCATCACCGGCGCCATCTCCATCGGGATCGCGCGCATCAGGCGCCCCGGGATCGCGTCTGGTCCCTTCTGCCGCTGCACATACTCGTGCGCCCAACATGGAGCCTTCGCACTCGCCTGTATACCCGCCTTTCCCGCACCGTGGAGATTCCCTATCGTCGCTGTCGGCCGACAGCTCCTGCATGCCAGGATCCTCTACATCATCTGATGCTGCTTCCCTGCCGACCACAGGGTAGTTTGGATCATCTGTGGCCGAGGCTGCCACTCATGCAGATTTAAGTGCCTCGTTTGGATCCTTTGCGCCACTCGTTCACATAGCTACAGCTGTACCACTGCAGGAACGACATCGCACACGCCTCCAAAGTGGTATTTTGAGGCCCAAAGAGTTCACTGATGGCACCATTCGTTATGATCGTATTCGATTTGGTAATTTTTGCAGCACCGGTGAACCTACGAGTTCTTGTGAAGCATTCTCGGACTCTCGCTGGAAAGCAGCAATGGATGAGGAATATCTTGCTCTAATGAAGAACAAAACCTGGCACTTGGTTCCTTCTGCTAGGGGTCAAAATGTTATTGATTGCAAGTGGATTTATAGAGTGACGCATAAAGTTGATGGCACTGTGGATCGCTATAAAGCTCGTTTGGTTGCTAAAGGTTTGAAGCAACGGTATGATACTGACTATGAGGATACATTCAGTCCTGTTGTCAAGGCGGCGACTATTCGTTTGGTACTGGCTATTGCCAGTTAGATGTGAACAACGCGTTCTTACATGGTGTTCTGGAAGAATATGTCTAATGAGAAAACCACCTAGGTATGAGTCTCGACTGGGACATGTGTGCAAGCTGGATAAAGCTTTATATGGGCTCAAACAGGCACCTCGAGCTTGGTACTCTCGACTCAGTTCTAAACTTCAGTCTCTTGGTTTTTCTGTGTCCAAGGCTGATACTTATCTGTTTTTCTACAACAAATGGGGAGTTTCTATGTTTATGTTGATATATGTTGATGATATTGTTGTTGGTAGCTCCTCAGAGAAGGCTGTTGATGCTCTATTCCGTGATCTTGGAACTGATTTTGCTCTCAAAGACTTGGGGGCACTGCACTATTTTTTGGCATTGAGGTCAAACCGGTTCATGATGGTATCATTATGTCTCAGGAAAAGTATGCTAAGGATCTGCTTCGCCGTGTGGATATGACAATATGTAAAACGGTTGATACTCCACTGTTGGTGTCTGACAAGTTTTCTTTGGTTGACGGTGAAGCTTTGAGTAATGAAGATTCCACACGTTATAGGAGTATTGTTGGAGCTCTTCAGTACATTACATTGATCAGACTTGATATTGCCTTCTCAGTTATTAAAGTCTGTCAATTTCTTCATGCACCCACTACAGTTTATTGGACAACAGTCAAGCGAATCTAGAGGTACTTGCAAGGTACGATTTCTCTTGGGCTGCGGTTGAGTAGTTGTACTTCAACGTTGGTCAGTGCTTTCTCTGATGTGGATTGGGCAGGATGCCCAGATGATAGAAGATCTACTAGTGGCTTTGCAGTATACTTGGGGTCGAATCTGATCTCATGGAGTACAAGGAAACAGGCTACGGTTTCTAGGTCTAGTACTGAGGCTGAGTATAAACTATAAAGCACTTGCTAATGTCACGGCTGAGCTTATTTGGGTGCAAACATTACTCACTGAGTTGGGAGTGTTGCAGTCTCGAGCGGCGGTTTTGTAGTGCGATAATATTGGAGCAATGTATCTCTCTTCTAGTCCAGTATTTCATGCTAGGAATAAGTACATCAAAGTGGGCTATCACTTTGTGACATTGGCGTCCCCAATGAGCCTGCCGAAGATGGTACCCGGGGTTTACTGAAGGCCCAGGACTTGAAGAACAAGAAGATTCGGAAGCCCATTTAGTGTTAAGGAAAGATTGTATTAGGAAATATAGAGACTTGTAATCTTACGGTACGGGTACGAAACCCTCCCGAACTCTGTAACTTGTGTATTAGGAAAACCCTCGGCTCCACCGCCTATATAAGGGGGAGTCGAGGGACAAAGAAATGATCGAATCTATTGTCGACAGAACCCTAGTTTTTACAATCAGCGAGTACTTTTTGGCTGAAACCTTCGAGATCTACTTGCCCTCTACTTCCAGCAAAACCCTAGTCTACAATCTGTAGGCATTGACAAATTAATCCTTTGTCACTTTTTTCACGAGAGAGTTGCTCAAAAGCTATTGGACATTCGATTTATTCCTTCAGGAGATCAGGTGGCTGATGGTTTTACAATGTCACTGGCTACAAGACAGTTAGAATCATTTCGTCGCAGTCTTAACTTAGATAAGTTATGATTGAGGAAGGGTGTTAAAGTATGTGTATAGATGTATATGTAGCCTTCGTATATCTCCTGTATTGTACCCCTTGTATGACAAGGTGGACCATGTATTTGTCCATCAAATATAAGCACCACGTGCGGCCCTGTTTAGGGTTACGCATCCCATATTGATCTTTCACACCGGTAACTCACTCCAATGGAGGCACACGACTGCTATGGCCATACCGATCGAGTGTGCCTTTCCCACCCGCTTCCAATATATTGCGCTCACAGCGTGAGTCAGCCAAAATACTAGTCGTTGCCACATTTTTGGCATGCTCCTACAAATTAGCTTAGTAGTAGGGTGACCTATTTTGGGCACCCTTCTACTAGTTCCCAGGTTTTGCAACCACCTAGTTGATCAATATCGCCTTTCAATTTTGAAAAATAAAAATGATACAAAATTCGTAAATAAAATCCTTTGTGATGGCCATGTGTTATGTCATATAATTTTAAGGAAAACCAACAAAAATTAATTTTGATATATTATGCAAAATAGCGTCATGTTTCGGTAAAATGGCTTTTCTGGTTGCATACGCCATGTGATGAAAAGTTTTTATATGAAAATGTATGTACAGAAGATTTTACATCTGATTTCATCGCCTTATGCAATTTAGCGATTTTTAGATACCGAAAAATGGAAATGAAAACCAGAGTTTTTTCAGCTTTTAGATTTCGATGCAAAAAAAATTCAAATCTGGAATTTTTCAAAAAAATCAATTCTAAAAATTTTCAAACAAAATCAAATCTGAAAATTTTCACTTTCACACTAGTCCACCCTCTTTCCCGTATTCTCTTCCACTTCTTCACCTCCTCATTTCCTCCTCTTCCACTTCTCTACCCTCATTCTCTTCCACTTCTCCACCTTCCCCCTTCCCATCTTCCCCCTCTCCACCTTATTTCCCTCCTCCTCTTTCACTTCTCCACCATCTCCTCTCCAGCAACGACAACCATCTCCTCCCGATGACGGCGACCACCACCTCCTCGGAAACAACGACCACCTCCTCTCTGACAACGGTGACCACGTCCTCTCCGGCAATGGAAACCACCTCCTCCCTCGACGATGGAAACCACCGACGCCCTGCTCTGGCGACCTCCTTCTCTCCTAGATCTCGTCAATGACATGGACTCGATTGCTTTCTTTTGGTTTTTAGGGTGTTTTGTGAAAAATTAAGTGGACAGCTGGGAGCTAGTCCCAGCTTTATTTTAAATTGCAAAAACATAATATTGGAAGCGGACCGGATGAGAGCACGTGACTAATAACTTATTGGCAACATGTCGGGTGCGCACACGACTAGTACCTGACATACTAGTCGCGTGTCGGGTACGCACGCTACTAGTAGGTCCTTACCAGTGGCGAGGTACCACTAGCGAGCCGGGGCCCGTGAAAGGTAGCCAAATTCGGCACGTGGCTGGTAGGCTATCATGTACTATTGTTAATCAGATAAATATTTGAGATAATATCTCCACCAAAAATACACATCCTTTGACTTTGTAGGTGGCAGACAGAGGAGTAATAAACCTCCCAGACTAAGTTAACCCAAGGCAAATTAGCTTTGTTGTAGAACTTATGGAGATGCTTCTTTGGGAGACAATTATTTTGGATTGTGAGGCTAATTACTCCTAAACTTCCTTGATCCTTAGGGCAACATACAAGATCCTAGATTTCTAGAGGAGAACTCTTGTCATCCAAATACTTGTTTTCTCCACAAACAACGTCTCGTGTATTTGTCAAACTCCTTCAAAACCCATTGATAGACCTTGAGGGTACTTAGGTAGAAGGTTGGAAAGGAGGAAAAAACTGAATTAACAAGCCTAAGTTTGTCACCATAACTAAGATACATGGACCATGATGAAAATTTTCTCTGAGCACTAAGAAGAACATGCATGAAAAAAATCCTTTCTTGGATTTGTGGTGCTCAAGGGCAGGCAAAGATATGTGAATGACAGGCTACATGTCTGGAAATTAAGATCTTCTATAAGGATATTAACTCTATCCTCGGCTATGTAGATTGGTATCAGATTTGATTTTCCATAATTGTCTTTCATTCTAGTAGCCTATCCAAATTTTAAAAGAAACTCTTTCAAAAACACCATATATCGCTTATTAGCTGGAAGAATGATTAAAGTATCATCGGCATATTGTATTGTTGGAAATGTTGGGAGTTATTTAAGGGTAAAGGTCTAGTTAGAAATCTTTGTTCCATGGCTTTGTTAACAATAGTTTGCAGCAAATAAGATGCACTATCTCTTTGGCTTGTAAATAAGCATTGCAATATTTCACCACACCCCATGTCCGTAAGAAACACTTGGACTTTAATGGACATCCATCTACCTCCAACAAGCTCTACATCTTTCTTTCTCTGCTTTGGGAGAAGTGAAATAATTAGTGCTATCTCTAAAGGCTTCAAGAGGAAGGCATGTTCTGATAATTTTTTTGTCTATGTTGTGCTACTCTTGGACCTGCATTGGGAAAAAGTTGTTTGAAAGTTATATACAATGTTTGGTTTGCGTGAGCCACAACTAGCAAGTGTTGATCATGTTGATCTGCATGATGATGTAGAACTCTCCTCTTGTTAAGATGATGAATAAGTATATTTTTAACATTAGTGAGGGTCTATGAGTTAGTTCTTGCTTTTGTGAGGCTAGTGCCTTAATTACAAGTAACCTTTTGTGTCTCATAGTAATGTTATCTTTTAAGTTCTATGGAAACCTTCTACTACAGTGGCACTTTGTAACATCCCAAAAATTTCAAAACAAAGAAAATGAATTTCCCTTTTTCCAAATTTTGGAACCAACAATAACTTTTATTATAATTAGGTTTGATACATAGTGATCATGCTTATATGTGTGATATTGCCATGATGGTTTGTTGAAGTATTTTGAAATGATCTTAAACCCTAAACCCTATCCTTTTCACCATCCAAGTTAAAACAAAATAAAAAGAAATTAAAAAGAAAAGGGCCTATGTGCCTATGGCTATTTTTGGTAAAACTTTTACCTAGGATTTTCTACCTGGTTTAGATGTTTTGAAAACATCAACAAACCTAACCTAATACTTACCAATTAATTCAAGTGAGAAACGAAAATAAAATAAACATATGCATAGAAGCATATGTGACACATAGCCATTTTACCAAATCTTGCCCTATGACCTCTTACTCTACCCAAATGGTTTGAAACCACCTCTAAACCTAATCTAACCCTAAATGGACCCTAGACCATGCCCAAGCAAAGCAAGAGAAACAAAATAGGAAAATAAAGAACATTGGAATATCCCCTCTTATGTGTTTATGGCCATTTTTGCAAATCTTTGAACTAGACCTTTTGGAATTGTTTCAATGGTTTGGAAATGTTCCTAAACTAATAAGAATCACTTTTGATTCAAGAGAAAACCAATTCAATTAAAGAGAAAGAGAAGAAATGGAGAAATAACCATTTTCACTCACATACACTTTGGCCCAACTTTGCAAATCCTCAACCAAGGCCACCTTTGCTTGTGCCATTGCTTGTGAAACCTTAATATATCAAAAACAAACACTTTTCCATCAAAGAAACACAAACCTAATCAAAGGAAATTGCAAATCCCATTCACATATGATAATGGTCAAATTGCACTTTTATATCATCATGCTCACTTTGCACCCCTGGTTTGGAAGATTCTTAAACCAAAACCCCTCACTTCTTTCCGCCTCATCCAAGACCATATCAAGGTGAACATTTTTGGTGTTGACCCTCATGGTTGACTCTGCCTAGTTTGACCATTATAAATAAGACAAGTTGCAACTTTCAAACAAAGTGAAGATCATACCCATTTTGGCATTTTGCAAATCAGCACCATTTTGACCACCACCACCACCATTCTACTCCATTCAATATTCAAATCAACCTCACCAAAAAGAATTTCAAAATTCACACAAAGTGTTCATGCGGCCATTTCATCGAGCACTTGGCAGGCATACTTTTTCTTTTGGCACACATCCTTTTAACCACTGGTTTTTAGACTAAACCCACTTTACTCTGGCCATCATTGACCCCTCCTTACACCTCTGCATCAAAGCAAAGCAATGGTACCACAGTATAGGGCTTGACATGATCAAAACAAGCTCATGTCGTACCCATGCCGACCCTCATGCCACTCATCCTCTCCACCCCTCTCTGGCCAGCCTTACCATGTCAACTAGGTAGCCCTCACTCCACCCTGCACGCTGGTACCCTCCCTGGCCAAAGAAGAGCATGCCCACGCCTGGAACGCGACGTGTCCAGACGCGCCAGGACAGGCCAGAGTGCGCCCAGACATGACCCTGGACACGCCAGTCCACTGGCTCGCCCCGTCGCGTCCGACCACCTCTTGCCCCATTTCTTCCTCCTACACGCTCACCAGGACCACGACTATCTCCTAGACATGCTCAACTGCACGCGCGTTGATACGTCTCAAACGTATCTATAATTTATTATGTTCCATGCTACTTTTATGACAATACTTACATGTTTTATGCATACTTTACATCATTATTATACATTTTCCGGCACTAACCTATTAACAAGATGCCGAAGTGCCAGTTGCTGTTTTCTGCTGTTTTTGGTTTCAGAAATCCTACAAAGGAAATATTCTCGGAATTGGACGAAATCAACGCCCAGGGTCTTATTTTTCCGCGGAGCTTCCAGAAGACCGGAGGGGATACGAAGAGGGGCCATGAGGGCCTGGCACCATAGGCCGGCGCGGCCAGAGGGGGGCCCGCGCCGCCCTATGGTGTGGGCCCCTCGCGCCGCCTCTTGACCTACCCTTCCGCCTACTTATATCCTTCGTCGCGAAAACCCCTGTACCGAGAGCCACGATACGGAAAACCTTATAGAGACGCCGCCGCCACCAATCCCATCTCGGGGGATTCAGGAGATCGCCTCCGGCACCCTGCCGGAGAGGGGAATCATCACCGGAGGGCTCTACATCATCATGCCCGCCTCTGGATTGATGCATGAGTAGTTCATCCTTGGACTATGGGTCTATAGCAGTAGCTAGATGGTTGTCTTCTCCTCTTGTGCTATCATGTTTAGATCTTGTGAGCTGCCTAACATGATCAAGATCATCTATTTGTAATGCTACATGTTGTGTTTGGTGGGATCCGATGAATATAGAATACTATGTCAAGTTGATTATCAATCTATCATATATGTGTTGTTTATGTTCTTGCATGCTCTCCGTTGCTAGTAGAGGCTCTGGCCAAGTTGATACTTGTAACTCCAAGAGGGGGTATTTATGCTCGATAGTGGGTTCATGCCTCCATTGAATTTTGGACAGTGACAGAAAGTTCTAAGGTTGTGGATGTGCTGTTGCTACTAGGGATAAAACATCGATGCTTTGTCTAAGGATATTTGTGTTGATTACATTACGCACCATACTTAATGCAATTGTCTGTTGTTTGCAACTTAATACTGGAAGGGGTGCGGATGCTAACCTGAAGGTGGACTATTTAGGCATAGATCCATGTTGGATAGCAGTCTATGTACTTTGTCGTAATGCCCTGATTAAATCTCATAGTAATCATCATGATATGTATTGAATCTTTATTTGTCAATTGCCCGCCTGTAATTTGTTCACCCATCATGTTATTTATCTTATTGGAGAGACACCACTAGTGAACTGTGGACCACGGTCCATTCTTTACATCTGAATACAATCTACTGCAATCATTGTTCTCTACTGTTCTTTGCAAACAAACATCATCTTGCACACAATACGTTTAATCATTTGCTTTCAGCAAGGCGGTGAGATTGACAACCTCACTGTTACGTTGGGGCAAAGTATCTTGATTGTGTTGTGCAGGTTCCACGTTGGCGCCGGTTTCATTGGTGTTGCTCCGCACTACACTCCTCCACCAACAACCTTCACGTGTTCCTTGACTCATACTGGTTCGATAACCTTGGTTTCATACTGAGGGAAACTTGCTTCTATACGCATCACACCTTCCACTTGGGGTTCCCAACGGACGTGTGCATTCACGTGTATCAAGCTAAATTTCTGGCGCCGTTGCCGGGGAGATCAAGACACGCTGCAAGGGGAGTCTTCCACATCCAATCTCTTTACTTTGTTTTCGTCTTGCTTTACTTTATTTTTTTACTGTCTTGTTTGCTTTATATTAAAAACACAAAAAATTAGTTGCTTTACTTTCTGTATTGTTTACTTGCTCTATATCAAAACACAAAAAAATTAGTTACTTGCATTTATTTCATCAAGTTTACTTTTGTTTATTTCATCATGCTTCATCCTAAGTTTACTTTAAAAGATATATCGGTAGGTAGTGGGTCTATCATTGGAAAAGATAATATAGAAGAATTTTTCACTCATGTTAGTAAGGCTGAAGATTTTGATGATAGAACCTTGGTAGAACTTGCTCCTAATTATGAAATTGCTACTGCCTATTTAGTGCACATGTTGGAAGCTAGATTTGTTAATCTCAATCCAATAATGCAACATATGTTTCTTACACTCGGTGATATGGAAGAAGGAGAAAAGAAAGATTTTGTTTTAGAAACCCTTCTTAGAGAATTTGGTGATGTAGCTAGAGAAGCTAGGAAAGTTTTTATTCGATATAAGATGCTAGGCTTGTGTACCAATTTTGCAAATATCCTTGAAAGGAGGGAAAAAGATAAGCTAAGATACACTAATAAAGCCAATTGTGAGGGGGAGATTAAATACCAATACCTCATAAACTCATAGGAAAGCATGAGGCATTAGAAAAGAATTTTGATTGGATTGTCCCTGAAAATCTATTTGAGGAGGATAGTAAGCCTAAAGGTATTGAAAAGGGAGTTCCATACATAGATAAGATAACGTGCATAGTTGAGAAAACTCCCAACTCCCGAGGTAATAATGTTGATGCTTCTTCTCTTGATGTTACTTGATTTGCACTTTCTGCGCCTAGCTGAAAGGCGTTAAAGAAAAGCACTTCTTGGGAGATAACCCATGTTTTATTTTACTACTGTATTGTCGAGTCTTGGAATTTGTTACTACTGTAGCAACCTCTCCTTATCATGTTTTTTGTGCCAAGTAAAGTCTCTATGGTAAAGTTGATGCTAGATTTGGATTGCTGCGCAGAAACAGAATTGCTGCATGTCACGAATTTGCGCAGAACTCTCTGTAAAAAAAATCAAACAAATCTGCCAATTTACGTGTGTGATCCTCAGATATGTACGCAACTTTCATTAGTTTTGACTTTTTCCATCTGAGCAAGATAAGTGCCTCAGTAAAATTCGTCTTTACGGACTGTTCTGTTTTGACAGATTCTGCCTTTTATTTCGCATTGCCTCTTTTGATATGTTGAATGGATTTCTTTGTTCCATTAACTTTCAGTACCTTTGTGCAATGTCCAGAAGTGTTAAGAATGATTATGTCACCTCTGAATATGTGAATTTTTGATTATACACTAAGTTTGGTGTGGAGGAAGTTTTCAAGTGTCAAGAGAAGAGGATGATACAATATGATCAAGAAGAGTGAAAAGTCTAAGCTTGGGGATGCCCCCGTGGTTCATCCCTGCATATTTTAAGAAGACTCAAGCATCTAAGCTTGGGGATGCCCAAGGCATCCCCTTCTTCATCGACAACTTATCAGGTCACTTCTAGTGAAACTATATTTTTATTCCATCACATCTTATGTTCTTTACTTGGAGCATATTTTTGCTTTTGTTTTGTTTTTGTTTGAATAAAGTTGGATCCCACCATCCTTGTATTGGAGATATTACGCTCCGCTTTTTCATTTGAACACTTGTGTTCTTAGTTGTGCTTTAATGTTCATGGCGAAGGTTGAAAATTCTTCGCTGATTGCTATTTGGTTGGAATCAGAAAATGCTTCATATGGTTTGGAATAACTTGAAACTTGGCAATTGTTTTGAGCTCTCATAGATCATGTTTAAGCTCTTGCATCATGTAGTTTAATCTATTAGTGGAGAACTACCGTAGAGCTTGTTAAAATTTGGTTTGCATGATTGGTCTCTCTAAGTCTAGATATTTTCTGGTGAAGTGTTTGAACAACAAGGAAGACAGTGTAGAGTCTTATAATGCTTGCAATATGTTCTTGTGTAAGTTTTGCTGTACCTGTTCATACTTGTGTTTGCTTCAAACAACCTTGCTAGCCAAAGCCTTGTACTGAGAGGAAATGCTTCTCGTGCATCCAAACACCTTGAGCCAAAACCCATGCCATTTGTGTCCACCATATCTACCTACTATGTGGTATTTTTCTGCCATTCCAAAGTAAATTCCTTGAGTGCTACCTTTAAAATTTCATTCCTTTGTCTTTGCAATATATAGCTCATGGGAAAATAGCTTAAAAACTATTGTGGTGATGAATATGTAGTTATGTGTCTTATTTCTTATAAGTTGCTTGTTGAGCGGGAACCATGTTTCTGGGGACGCCATCAACTTTTTACCTTTGTTGGATATCATGTGAGATGCTATGCATGTTCGTCTTGTCTGAAGTAAGGGTGATGTCATGATCAAATGGTTTGAGTATGCATATGTTAGAGAAGAACATTGGGCCGCTAACCAAAGCCATGTATCATGGTGGAAGTTTTCAGTTTGGACATACATCCTCAATCTCTTATGAGAATATTATCTGTTGTTGAATGCTTAAGCATTAAAGAGGAGTCCATTATCTTGTCTATGTTGTCCCGGTATGGATGTCTTAAGTTGAGATCTATTAAAAACGAGAAATCAAATGCAATTGATCTCCTTGGACCTTTGTACAGGCGGCATAGAGGTACCCCTTTGTGACACTTGGTTGAAACATATGTTATGCAATGATAATCCATGTAATCCAAGCTGATTAGGACAACGTGCGGGCACTATTGGTATTCTATGCATGAGGCTTGCAACTTGTAGGAAGTATTATGCATAGCACATATGAATTATTACTACCGTTGACAAAATTGTTTCTATGTTTTCAAAATAAAAGCTCTAGCATAAAAATAGTAATCCATGCTTCCCTCTGCGAAGGGCCATACTTTTACTTTATTTTGAGTCAGTTTACCTACTTCTTTCTATCTTAGAAGCAAACACTTGTGTTAACTGTGTGCATTGATCCTTACATGTTTACTTATTGCACTTGTTATATTACTCTATGTTGACAAATATCCATGAGATATACATGTTACAAGTTGAAAGCAACTGCTGAAACTTAATCATCCTTTGTGTTGCTTCATTGCATTCTACTTTGAATCTATTGCTTTATGAGTTAGCTCTTATGAAAGTCTTGTTGATACTTGTCTTGAAAGTACTATTCATGAAAAGTTTTGCTATATGATTCAATTGTTTAGTCATTATCTTTTGTTAGCAATCTTTTGCTTCCATTCACTCCATCCATCTCATATGTTTTACAATAATGTTGATCAAGGTTATGTTGGTAGCATGTCACTTCAGAAATTATTTGTTGTTATCGTTTACCTACTCGAGGGCGAGTAGGAACTAAGCTTGGGGATGCTTGATACGTCTCAAACGTATCTATAATTTCTTATGTTCCATGCTACTTTTATGACAATACTTACATGTTTTATGCATACTTTACATCATTATTATACATTTTCCGGCACTAACCTATTAACAAGATGCCGAAGTGCCGATTCTTGTCTTTCGCTGTTTTTGGTTTCAGAAATCCTACAAAGGAAATATTCTCGGAATTGGACGAAATCAACGCCCAGGGTCTTATTTTTCCACGGAGCTTCCAGAAGACCAGAGGGGATACGAAGAGGGGCCACGAGGGCCCGGCACCATAGGCCGGTGCGGCCAGAGGGGGGCCCGCGCCGCCCTATGGTGTGGGCCCCTCGCGCCGCCTCTTGACCTACCCTTCCGCCTACTTATATCCTTCGTCGCGAAAACCCCTGTACCGAGAGCCACGATACGGAACACCTTACAGAGACGCCGCCGCCGCCAATCCTATCTCGGGGGATTCAGGAGATCGCCTCCGGCACCCTGCCGGAGAGGGGAATCATCACCGGAGGGCTCTACATCATCATGCCCGCCTCCGGATTGATGCGTGAGTAGTTCATCCTTGAACTATGGGTCCATAGTAGTAGCTAGATGGTTGTCTTCTCCTCTTGTGCTATCATGTTTAGATCTTGTGAGCTTCCTAACATGATCAAGATCATCTATTTGTAATGCTACATGTTGTGTTTGGTGGGATCCGATGAATATAGAATACTATGTCAAGTTGATTATCAATCTATCATATATGTGTTGTTTATGTTCTTCCATGCTCTCTGTTGCTAGTAGAGGCTCTGGCCAAGTTGATACTTGTAACTCCAAGAGGGGGTATTTATGCTCGATAGTGGGTTCATGCCTCCATTGAATCTGGGACAGTGACAGAAAGTTCTAAGGTTGTGCATGTGCTGTTGCTACTAGGGATAAAACATCGATGCTTTGTCTAAGGATATTTGTGTTGATTAAATTACGCACCATACTCAATGCAATTGTCTGTTGTTTGCAACTTAATACTGGAAGGGGTGCGGATGCTAACCTGAAGGTGGACTATTTAGGCATAGATGCATGCTGGATAGAGGTCTATGTACTTTGTCGTAATGCCCTGATTAAATCTCATAGTAATCATCATGATATGTATTGAATCTTTATTTGTCAATTGCCCGCCTGTAATTTGTTCACCCAGCATGTTATTTATCTTAATGGAGAGACACCACTAGTGAACTGTGGACCCCGGTCCATTCTTTACATCTGAATACAATCTACTGCAATCATTGTTCTCTACTGTTCTTTGCAAACAAACATCATCTTCCACACAATACGTTTAATCCTTTGTTTTCAGCAAGCCGGTGAGATTGACAACCTCACTGTTACGTTGGGGCAAAGTATCTTGATTGTGTTTTGCAGGTTTGTTGACGTCAGAAACCCACCGGCGGGCAGTGACTGGTCAACACCGTAGAGCCGGGAACAACTAGGGCTGCGGCTGACCCCAGTCCCTCAGAGCGACGGCTCGCAAAGCCTCCTGGTCGCGCGCCGATGCAAATTGCAAGGGCGTGCCACCTGACCTATACCCGGTCGGAAGGTGTGGATGATGCCTCGCTTAGTTTCCTGCAGGGCACACACGTACACGTTAAATACGAGCCTCGATCGGCTCTCGAAGTTATCCCGTGAATCGGCTCATGGAGCCGATCCACCCATGATTCGTCCAAGGTGGCCGAATATATGGTGGTCCCGCTTGATCAAGATAAAGCATATGAGATCCACGACGATTTGGGGTTTTCACCGCATAATCGGATCATCCTACTCACGATTGGGCCTCGCGCTCACGCACGGTGATCGTAAGCCAACCCTAGACAAGGCCTAAAAACCAACACTAGGTTGATCCTCGAACATCCCGTCTAGGGGCAGCAAACTACACCCTACGCGCCGCTGGATCCTCCAACCCTTTGTAAGGCCTAACTATTGCGAGATATTAAACTAATCCTTGATGAATCAAGGAGCAATCGTAACGGATCGGATCTACTAAATAACGATCAAGCGGGTGCCGCCCCGCACCCATGATGAGGTACAAGGACGGCTAGATGCGCAAGGGTTGCACTACGACAACATATGATACTAAGAACAATGCTAACCCTAACACATCTATGATAACTACGTTGCTCGCCATCAAAAAGGCTTCAGTACGAGCAACGCATGAACAACGTGGGCAGGCTCATGCTGCCTAGATCGCAAGATGCGATCTAGGCAGCATGGTGCTTACCGGAGAAATCCTCGAGACGAAGGGGTTGGCGATGCGCCGAGATTGGTTTGTGTTGAACGTTGGTTGTTGTTTATTCCATAAACCCTAGATACATATTTATAGTCCAGGGGACTTTCTAATGTGGTCGTGCACCAAACCGTGCACGAGATAAATTCTAACTTCCAACTACGATACGATCTACTATGTTAAGATACATGGGCTAACTAGCCCAAACTTGATATAACAAGGCCGATTTACATATCTCTTCCATATGTATATCTTCAAGTCCATCTTGACTCGCGGCCCACCTCTCGACTTGGTCAAATTCTCGGTGATAACACATGCCCCCTGGTTTTGGAAATGACATTTCCAAAATCATTACGCTTTCCCTTCGTCAGGTCATGTCGTGGCAGAGCAGAACCGTTGCAGTATCCTTCATGATGACGTCTTGCCTCCTCACCTTCTCTGCGCGATTTGACGGTTCTGGCACCACGTCCTCGCGATTTGACGGTTCTGGCACCACGTCCTCGGAAACTGCTTGGGCATTGAACTTCCACTATATCCCCTTTTATTTAACCACTCCGCACAGTTTATTCCTCGCATCTCCTTCGCATTAGCACTCCAAAAGCCCTCCTCGCGCCACCATGTCCTCTTCTTCCTCCGCCTCATCGGGCTTTCCCATCGAGTCCTCCTCTTCCCGCGAGCCGACGCCGGAGTGGAACCCGGCCGGAGGTCCACGCGGCCAACACTCGCCGCGCCATCGAGGCCGGGAATGAGCCCAGCCATGATTTTTCCATCCGGTCGCAGGACGACAAGTCCCTGACTGATGGGGAGAGCGATCTCCGCTTCCTCGCCGACAGGGAAGCGGTGGAAGAAAGCGAGGATGATCGCTTTCCCTGGGATGGGGCCACCTCCGAGGAGGTGAAGGAGGAGGAAGAGGAGGACGACGACGACGACAGCTTCCCCGACGAGCCGCCGGCCAAGCGCCATTGCCCCTGGCCGGGGAATCTGAGTGACTTCGATAGCGACGACGACGACGACGAGGAAGATGAGGACAATGAAGGTCCTGCCGGCGGCCGCTGGAGCAGCGACGACGAGCCGGCCGGGAGCAGCGCTGACAACGGCGATGACGGCGACGACGAGGGCAGCAATGGCCCGTAGATAGGGCCCTTAGCATAGGATCCGTAGAGGTAGACGGGGCAATGTACCCCCCTTAGTACTCCCTTTTGAGGGCAATCAGCTCTTCCATGTAAGAAATCTCTCAATAAAGAACTTCCCCCAATCTAATTTCGCCGATTCCTTTTCATACTGATCTTGCCGATTCGTCCCCTTTGCCAACGCGTAACGAGCCGATAGCAACGCATCGGTCCTTCGACCTTTACCCTTCCATCCTTCGACTGATGATTCTCTTTCCGGTAGATACTGTGGGATCTCCAGGAGAGCCCTTAGAATTCCCCCCACCGGCTTCAGCGATCCTTTTCAGCGAGCGCTCATCATTTTGCGAAGAAGGTTGCGACGAAAGATCAGCCGATGGTACCCCAATCGGCTCCTCAATAGAACATCTACCAGGCCTGTCGCCCCTCGAGTCTTAGCCAAGGTAAAAACAGAAACGAGGACGTGCAACTTAGCTGAACGAGCATGGGCTTGATCATGCAGAGCCAGCCGATATGCACATAAATCGGCTTCCCAGAGCAGAGAGCCTTCAAGGTGAGCTGCCCCCCGAGTTTCTCATGCGATCCATCCTTGACCTGATCTGCACGTCCAGGCTGCTCTTGAAGAGAGGAGTTCTTCCATTAAAATCCCCCTTCGTGCTCCATTGACCCTCTGATCGTAACAGTTATTCCTCTCGAGTCGATGGCCATGCATCGGCTGTACTCAAAAATTTTAAATTTTTTAGGCCGATTTGTGTATCGGCCCCATACTTGATAAAATTATCTCATATCCTCATGCTTTATCCACCTAGGTGCCCCCCGAGCCGATTCTGTCAAGAGAATTGATGGTATCGGCTCTTCAGGTAGTCCCTGTTGGGTCAAACGTTGATGCCAGGCAAAAAAGATGGTGAGGATAATTTTGGCCGATTGCTGGAATCGGCCTCCACGTTGCTTGCTCAGTAGGGGGCCGATCGCAAGGATCAGCCTCGCCATGTTTGCTTATTGACGTAGTCTTGCTACTTGTCCAGGCCGGTGGATAAAACCAGCCCAATCTCTGACTTTATCATGTTGGTACGCTTGCTGTTGTCCGCCTCGTGTGCATCGTGTGATCGTGGAGCTCCACACCTCGCCGGACGAACGAGCACCATGTTTGTGCCAGCCGATGTTTCATCATCGGCTTTCCTTTGCTTGGGGCGCCACTCTTTTCTTTGCGGCAGTCCCTCCTCATCCAGGGTCCTCTGGACTTTCGCAGCCAGATCAGGTCGTGCCTTCCTCGCCGTATGAAAGTATAACCTTTCGGCTTCCTCCGGACCGCGCAATCGCTGAACCCCGCGCTTTTGTGAATGGCTGAGACCATCAGTGGCACCACCTTGGACGGTGGTACCTGTCTTCTTCGTCTTCCCCTCGTCTTCCGAATCCTCGAGATCTTCCAACCAAGGGGTCTCAAGCACGTCTCGTTTTGTGGTGGGAGAGGCCCTAAGCGCTCGAACACGGACACGTTGGCTGCCTCCTTCTTTTCTCGGTTGCATTCGGGCGCTTGCCGATTGTTGGTAATCGGCTCATTCCCGAATCCCAGCAAGTAGTCCGAAGAAGGGGCAGTCCCAATGCCTGCCCGTGTCGTCTTGCTCCTCGGCGTGGCGCTCCTGTCGCTCCTCATCGTGATTATGCCGATGATGCCTTCTATCGTTTCCGGCCGGACGATCTCTTTCATCATCGTCGCCGTGTCGCCGGCGTTGGTCATACCGACTCACGTACTTGTTGAGGAGGTGATCGAGAGGGGTCGTTGATATCTTATGTTCTTCACTTCTCCCTCTGTGACGTAGCGCTTGCCATCTTGACGGAGCCGATCGCATGGAGCGGCCTCCTCTGTATCTTTGCTATGAGAGCAGCTGCCCTCATCCCCGCCCTTCTCAGAGGGGTGTCCAAGCTCTACCATGTTGATGTTGGCTGAGAAATCTGGCGGGCACCCTCCGAGGTGGGTAAACTCCACCATGTTGACGGCGGGGAAGGGGTGTGTGTCGACCTTGATGGCGTACTGGTTAAAAATTAGTCGCCCATTTTCTATCGCCATTTGGATCTGCTGACGCCACACCCTGCAGTCGTTAGTGGTGTGGGTGAACGTGTTAAGCCACTTGCAGTATGGCTTTCCGTTCAGCTCTTGCACCGTAGGAACTTTGTGGCCTTCGGGTATCTTTATGTGCTTCTCTGCGAGTAAGAGATCGAAAATCTGCTCGGTTTTCGTCACGTCGAAGTCGAACCCTCTTGGAGGCCCCGGTGGCTTCACCCATTTGCGGTGTTACCGGGCCTGCCGCTCGAGTCCACTCAGCCACCGCGACCTCTTGTTCTCCCGTAGCACCTTCATCTTCGCCCGCGTCGACCATGGTAACCACGCGCTTGAATTTGTCCCGGTAGACATCCGGGTGGCGCCGTTCATACGCCGACAGCTTTCGCACCATGTGTGCTAATGAAGGGTAGTCCGCTTGGGAGGCCACGTCCTTGATCGATGATGATAGACCCACCACCGCCAACTCGATCGCTTCTTTTTCGCTTACGTGAACCGAATAGCATCGGTTCCTAACGGTCCCGAAGCGCTGGATGTATTCCGACACTCGTTTCCCCGCGCTTCGTCGTACTTGTGCCAAATCGGCAATGCCAGCCTCGGAAGCCTCCGAGTGATATTGTTCATGGAACCGTTCCTCCAACCGCTTCCAAGTCCGGACCGAGTTCGGTGGCAGCGACGTGTACCAACCGAAAGCCGATCCCGTGAGGGACTGTGAGAAGTACCTCACACGCAGCTCGTCTGACGCTGAGATCATGCCCAGCTGCGCCAAATATCGGCTCACATGCTCGATGGAGCTGGAACCATCTGATCCGCTGAACTTTTTGAAGTCCGGGAGCCGATATTTGGGTGGTAGCGGGATCAATTCGTACTCGTTGGGGTACGGCTTGGTATAGCCGACCGTCTTCCTTTTCGGCATCATGCCGAACTGATCTTTCAGAATCGTACAAATCTGATCCGCGGTGATGGCTGAAGGTGCCGAACCTTGAAGGTTCGTCGGGGTGGCGTACTTAACCAGCCATGCTTGTTTTTCCGGTTCCGAGCCAACCGCAGGAGCTGGGCTCGGAGTTTTGTCGGGGTAGCGTATTTAGCTAGCCACGTCCGCTTCTCGGGTCTGCCTCCGACGTTCCTCCAGCTGTTCCGAAGTCCCCGCTGTTGCAACCTGGTTCGAGAGTGCCCAGGTGTTGCAGTCTGGCACGTATGCACATGCGTATCCGTGCGGGATCTCCTTGGGCGCGTCATGTAGGAATTGGTAGTCACTGGGGTCACCACCAATCTTGTAGACGACGTAGGCCGATGGGTTCGGCGCTTCGGGCGCTGCCAACGCGAACGGCAGCGGTGGACGGGACTGGAGTGGCACCTCTCCTTGGTGAGTCCCTAGAGCTGGTCCTGACGGAGAGTACTGGCGGCTCATGATCTCCCGGATCACGCGCGAGCGACGCGCTCCAACGTATTCACCAGGCTCTCGAATGGCGGTGCAGAGAATGAGCCACCATGAAGTTGATCTCCCGACGCAGGCGACCTGGTGCGTTCTTCTGACGGGGTGGATAGGTCCACTCCATCAAGCGCGCCTTCAGGTGAGAACCCCTTCCATCTGATGCCATGGGAGCGGGTCCTGTGGAAAGAGCCGATGAGGTCGGCTTCGAGGAAGGCTTTGACCTCGTCATACTTCTTCTTGAGCTCGCCATTGAGCTCCTCGTAGGTGACCGGAGTTTCTTCCGCCATCTCCGATGTAGATGGCGATGTGGTGGATGTCGATGTGGTCCCACCGGGCGTGCCAGAATGTGTTGACGTCAGAAACCCACCGGCGGGCAGTGACTGGTCAACACCGTAGAGCCGGGAACAACTAGGGCTGCGGCTGGCCCCAGTCCCTCGCAGCGACGGCCCGCAAAGCCTCCTCGGTCGCGCGCCGATGCAAATTGCAGGGCGTGCCACCCGACCTATACCTGGTCAGGAAGGTGTGGATGATGCCTCGCTTAGTTTCCTGCAGGGCACACACGTACACGTTAAATACGAGCCTCGATCGGCTCTCAGGTTATCCTGTGAATCGGCTCGTGGAGCCGATCCACCCATGATTCGTCCAAGGTGGCCGAATATATGGTGGTCCTGCTTGATCAAGATAAAGCATATGAGATCCACGACGATTTGGGGTTTTCACCGCATAATCGGATCATCCTACTCACGATTGGGCCTCGCGCTCACGCACGGTGATCGTAAACCAACCCTAGACAAGGCCTAAAAACCAACACTAGGTTGATCCTCGGAACATCCTGTCTAGGGGCAGCAAACTACACCCCACGCGCCGCTGGATCCTCCAACCCTTTGTAAGGCCTAACTATTGCAGATATTAAACTAATCCTTGATGAACCAAGGAGCAATCGTAACGGATCAGATCTACTAAATAACGATCAAGCGGGGTGCCGCCCCTGCACCCGTGATGAGGTGCAAGGACGGCTAGATGCGCAAGGGTTGCACTACGACAAGCATATGATACTAAGAACAATGCTAACCCTAACACATCTATGATAACTACGTTGCTCGCCATCAAAAAGGCTTCAACGACGAGCAACGCATGAACAACGTGGGCAGGCTCAGTGCTGCCTAGATCGCAAGATGCGATCTAGGCAAGCATGGTGCTTACCGGAGAAACCCTCGAGACGAAGGGGTTGGCGATGCGCCGAGATTGGTTTGTGTTGAACGTTGGTTGTTGTTTATTCCATAAACCCTAGATACATATTTATAGTCCAGGGGACTTTCTAATGTGGTCGTGCACCAAACCGTGCACAAGATAAATTCTAACTTCTACGTAACCTACTATAAAGATACACGGGCTAACTAGCCCAAACTTGATTAACAAGGCCGATTTACATATCTCTTTCATATGTATATCTTCAAGTCCATCTTGCTCGCGGCCCACCTCTGACTTGGTCAAATTCTGGTGATAACAAGGTTCCACGTTGGCGCTGGTTTCACTGGTGTTGCGCCGCCCTACACTCCTCCACCAACAACCTTCACGTGTTCCTTCACTCCTACTGGTTCGATAACCTTGGTTTCATACTGAGAGAAACTTGCTTCTATACGCATCACACCTTCCACTTGGGGTTCCCAACGGACGTGTGCATTCACGCGTATCACGCGTGCACCGTCGACGTCGCCATGATCACGGTTTGCCGCGCCAGTACTCAAAGCCGACGACCTCTCCTGCACGCTCTCGTCCATCATTTGTCGTGCCATCAAGCTCACCAGTACCGCCTAGACGTCGCCTACCTCACGCGCACCTCGCCTTGCCTCTTCGCGCCTCAGAAACGCCGCGCCACCATCGCCCTTGCCCGCACCCCACGGCCACCTCTCAACCCTATAAAAGGAGAGCACCCGCGCCTCTAACCCTCACACCATCGTGCTCCCCACTCACCTCTAGTCCTCCTCCACCTCCTCCCCTCCTCAATTAGCCACCAGTTCGCCGGAATTTGATCGGAGTCCGCTGCGCCAGTAGCTCATCGACGTCGTCGATTTCGGCCACCTCCGCTCCTCCCACGACTACCACTAGCTTCCTCGTCCTCGACAACACCGCCGCGCACCCTCGCCAAGCCTCGCCGGACCCTGGTTAGCTCTCCCACCCCCTAGGCTCGCCGCCAGCACGTCAGATCTCGCCGGAGACGACGACCTCTCTGAACCACTGGATCCTCTTTTAATCTATCGGCCCGCAGCGTTGCGTACCGCTTCGGCGTTTAAGACACGCTGACAAGTAGGCCCCGCTACCAGTTGGCCCGCGTGCACCATGGGCATAGCTGGGCCAGCCCACTTCTCTCTCTCTCTCACCAGCCCGTTAAGCTTCCCGCGCAGGCCCAAAAATTTGAATTCAATTTAAATTGTTTCAGTCAATTTCCTTACAGATGCTTTGTTCCAAATCAAATAACTTCAAATCTGAAAAACCAAATTTGATGAACTTTATATTGTTGGAAAGCTTATGAAAAGCTCCATCCAACCCCGCTGGTTTGAACCCTAGATCTGTTATAGAATTTGAATAGTAAAAATAACAAGACAGAGAGTTTTCAGAGTTCAAATAAATTTATAAAATCAACCATGATGAATTTTGAGGTGACTGAAATTCTCATAATTCACAATTCAAATACTAAAATTGATTATGTAAAAATATGATATGGTTGCTTCATATGATCATGGGCTAGAATCAAAAATTGGCTATGTAGTCAATACTAGCCCATTTAAATCATTTTGAAATTTAAGAATTTAAATCTATGAGGGTAGCACCTCATTTAAATCATCTTCCCAAGTAGTATGAAGTAATGTGATGACCCTTGTTGCATGGTCTCATACTTGCTCACTTGAGGATATTAAATCAAATAGGATTTAAATTGCATGAGGTATAGAACCTCATTTAAATCATGTTTCTCAAAGGATAAGTGTGAAGTGTTGACCTTGGTCAACATGTGTTCATAATTTGAGGAAATTAAATCTTAACAACATTCAATGCGAGGAAATTATTTCTCCCAAGAATTAAATAGAAACCCTAATTAATATTTGTAATGAGAGGAAATTATTTTTCTTTAAAAGAAAACAAAGTCAACCAACATGATAATAATATGGTGATGCTAGAATAGCTTGTGTGAGCCATTTGTGTGATTAGTCTAGCACTTAAGTATTGTTTGGTGATTGTATCCTCGTATTCGTTTATAGACGCTAGTACCGGAGACTATCAAGAGGAGGAGATTTTCTACCAAGAGGAAGAAGAAGAGAACTTTGATCACAACACCAACCAAGGCAAGCTAACATTCTTGCAAGTTACCCAAGTGCAAAGCTCTACTAGAGCAAGGCACCACTACATCATACTTTATGTTTAATGCTCCTATCCCAAGTTTTTACCTTACAAGTTTTTGAGTTTTGTTTATCAAAGTTTACTTTTTGATTCATGATTCACTTGGTCTAGATATAGAGTAGTACAAGAGTATCAACTTTAGCCTAGAGCAATACAAGCAAATTAGCACCCCTCATGACTAGTTGCTAGTGCTAAAAATTAAAAGTGACTACTCTAGATGGGAACATGTGAAATGAAATGACTTTGAAAACCTTGGAATGATGAGTCATTCTATTGGAAGATTTTGAAGGTGAATATGACTTGTGAATGATATGGTGAACTTTACAAAAACTGATGGTTGGGTTCGGATGCGATACCATTCCAATTTAAAAGTACCCCCACAATACCCAACATGGGTAAGGGCTTAACTAGAAATTTATGTGCTCTAGTATGGGCTCCCTCTAAACAAGCGTCATAGGGGTTATGCCGAGGCTGCCTCCGTTGAAATGTGAACTGATGTGAAATGACGTGAAATGAGGTGAATGTCCGGCCCAAGCCCTGTGCAGTTTCCAGGCTGACAGCTTGTCTTCACTGGGAGGCCAAGCTCATGGGGAGAGGTGCCTATACTAGGGTATGTAAGTGAAAGGTTATGGTTGGTAGTCCGCACACGGAGTGTGATAAATCAGGGCCAGTTAACCCTGACTGATTATTGCAAATGTTGTGGCACAAGTGTACGACCTCTGCAGAGTGTAGAACTATTCGAATAGTCGCGTCATCGGTTATGGACGGTTGGAAAGGCCATACTGTTCCGTCATCAGACCATTTTCCAAAAATGTGACATATGAATTGTGATTTGAACTTGAAAGGTGAATGGTGAATTTGACTTGAATCACCACAGAGTTGTGGGAATGACACTGATGTTCCTACTTGAGTTAGTTTAGCAAATGAAGAGTCTTTACTAAATGTTTATGAACTAAACTTGGCTTTATGCAAATAAACTTAGAGCTTAGCACCCCCTTACTAAAATTGATAAGTACTTACACTAGTATTAGTTTGCGAGTACTTTAAAAGTACTCATGGCTTTGTCCCTGGCTATTCAAATGGTCAGACTTTGAAGGAGAACAGCAGTACGAGGAAGATGGACAGCAGGACGTCTATGACAACTAGGACTGCTCCTGACGTCAAGCGTTGGCCTGTGGATTAGATAGACACGACTACTTCGCTTTCGCTATTTCTGATGTTCGTTGATCAATAGATCAACTATTATTGTGATATTGGATCATGTGATCCCCTTTTGTAAGACAATGCTGGTTTGTAATGAATGATGACTTATGATATCAACTATTATGTCTCGCAACAACAATCTTCATGGGATTGCGAGGTATGGCATAATAGGCATCTGGACTTAAAAATCCGGGTGTTCACACACTTTCTCTAGTGGTGGTGACCAATTGATAAATTTTATTATATGCCCTTTCTCCAATGCTTGTCCCATCTGACAAAATTGGTCCATCTTATGCATGTGTACGCTCATTGCTTGGTCCATATCAGAAAAGTGGTCCATCTCAGGCCTGTGTGTGCTCATTGGTTGGCCTGTCTCACAAAATCGTGTCATTTCAGCCTGGTCCATCTCTAGATTTTTTGCAAATAATGTGAAATATTCCTATGTGATGAGTTGTCTGTTCTGTGACAGACAACCAAATTGTATATATGCTTGTCAAACTTTCAGTTCTCAATGAATAGACAGTATGTAAACTTTTAAAATGGAACATCAAAAGCCTCAGTGATAAGAACAAATGGACACTAATTTTCAATAAAATGTAAGAAAGTGGTTGATATATCATCTGCTTTGAGGAAACCAAGATATAATCCATTCATATATGTTTTCTTAAGCAGTTTTGCCCTAAATTTTTTTGATTCATTTGCTTTACAACCATATGTTAGTAGACCAGGAGGGATGCTAACTTTTTGGGACATTTCAGTCGAATAATTCTGTTTTGGATATTGATTTTCAGTCCACCAAAGATGATACATGTTGGACTTTGAAATATATCTATACAGCATGTCAAGATACTCAACAAATCAAATTCCTTTCTTGGCTCCATAAATTTCAGACACCTGATGACAGCTAATGTATCACCGTGGGAGATTTTAACCTTGTTAGGTCACCCTTTGATACAAATAAAATTGGTGGATTATTCATGAGATGCTTTTTTCAATGAGCAATTAGCAATTTTGGGTTTGCTCAGATCCCTTTGAAGTGAAGAAAAAAAATACTTGGACCAATATGTAGGGACCCCTCTGCTACAGAGGTTGGATTGGTTTTCACCTCCTTGGCCTTGAACTACCACTTTCCGAAATACTGAGCACATGTCTTCAGAATTGAGAATAGATGGATTGACATGGATGGTTTCATGGCCTTGGTTGAAATTTTTTGGACTCACTCAGTTCATTATGCCGATGCGGCTAAAGAAGAATCACTGCCAAATTTATATTTCTCAGAAAGGAACTGAAAACGTGGTCAAAATCCTCCTCTATGCACGAGTAGATTAGAAAAAAACAATGTATTTATTGCTCTCCTGGATTTAGTTGAAAATTTAAGGGATTTGACCTCTAGACAAGCCACTCTGAGAATTTCTCTGAACTCTCACATGGCTCTCGTCCTTAAAGAATAACTAGTTTATTTGAAATAGAGAGGGAAAACTCAAATGGGTTAGTTTGGGTGATTCCAATTCAATATTCTTCCATTCAATAGGTGATAGCTCCAAATTTCGATGCTTTTTACTACGGGTTTTCCATCACCTATCTATTGGTTTCATTGGGTTTTCATTGGATTTTGTGTTTCAACTAACGCTAATATCGCAATCCAGGCGAAACTTGCTTTTTAACTATGTATTTCGGAAAACCATCATATCTGGAGGATCCGAGGATATTTATGGGCTAATTGCAACGAAATAAAAATATTTCCTTTTGAGGCCAAATCCATCCTGGTAACCTAGGGGCTTTAACGGGCATCGATACGTGCGGGGGTGACCGTACCATTCGCTCGTACTGGCCGGCACCGCCTTCGTCTTATCAAACCAAACCCTTTCTGTGAAGGCAACACGACGAAAAACACAACACACCAGCCACAATTCACACCATAATAGAAGAGATCAGATTTAAAGAGGGAGAAGACCATCTGATGAGTGCGGTTGCACGCCGTTGGGGAACCCCAAGAGGAAGGTATGATGAGCACAGTAGCAAGTTTTCCTTCAGTAAGAAACCAAGGTTTAATCGAGCAGTAGGAGAAAGGAATGTCTTCTGAAGGTGTTGCTAGCTGACCTGTGGCAGGACGCACTACCAGCGTCAGCAACAACGTGGAAGTTGCACACAACACAACCAAAATACTTTGCCCCTTACAGTGAGGTTGTAAATATCACCGGTTTTGCTGAAAACAAAGGTTTAACCGTATAGTTTGGAAGGAGATGTTTGTTTGAAGTGGAATTAAAGAGAACAATGCTTGCAGTAAGTAAACAGAACATGATGATTTTATCGGTGTAAAAGAAAGGACCGGGGTCCATAGTTCACTAGAGGTGTCTCTCCATAAAGATAAATAGCATGCTGGGTGAACAAATTACAGCTGGGCAATTGACAGAATAAAGACCATACATGACAGGATGATTACTATGAGATTCATTTGGGCATTACAACATAATACCTAGACCATAATCCAACTGCGTCTATGATTAATAATCCACCTTTCGGTTAGCGTCCGCACCCCTTTTAGTATTAAGTTGCAAGCAACATATTATCGCATTAAGCAATGTGTGTAAAGTAAACAATAGAATTATCCTTAGACAAAGCATTCTTGTTTTCTCCCTAGTAGCACAAGCACATCTACAACCTTAGAAGTTATTGTGACTCTTCCCGATTACTAGAGGCATGAACGCACTATCAAGCATAAATACTCGTCTTGGAGTGATGTCTACGTATGCTTCTATTCTTGTAGACAGTGTTGGGCCTCCAAGTGCAGAGGTTTGTAGAACAGCAGCAAATTTCCCTTAAGTGGATAACTCAAGGTTTATCGAACTCAGGGAGATAGATGTCAAAGATATCCCTCTCAAGCAACCCTGCAATTACGATACAAGAAGTCTCTTGTGTCCCCAACACACCCAATACACTTGTCAGGTGTATTGGTGCACTAGTTCAGCGAAGAGATAGTAAAATGCAAGTGATATGGATGAATATGAGTGGTAATAACAATCTGAAATAAATATGGCAGCAAGTAAACATGCATTAAAACAGTAAATAAATGGTGATTCGATGTTTGGAAACAAAGCCTAGGGATCATTCTTTCACTAGTGGTCACTCTCAACAATGATATCATAAAGGAATATCAATATAAGCAATTCACTATGCTACTCTGAACTACTCTCCGGTTGGATAACGAACAATAATTCACCATGTAGGGCTGCAAAAGCAAACCTTAAAGATGTATGTCCAAGTACTAATGAACACCCCACGCTGTCACTTTGAGCATTCATAGGAGGTACTAACACACCACAATTTCATAGAGACATCCAACTCAAATCATAATTCAGTGAACAAGTATTCTCTGAAATATAGCCTAAGAGACCCACACGGTGCACACACTGTCACCTTTCCACACATGGGACAAGGAGTCTCCGGAGACCACATAAGTAAAATCCACTTGAATAGCATAACGACATCCAGATTACAAAGCTCATGATCACATAAAGATCACACCATGGGAGAGCCCTCAGCTTCGGGGTAGAACTACTACCTCCTCATCGTGGGAGTCAGCAACGGCGATGGAGATGGCGGTGCAGTCGATGGAGATGGCTCCGGGGGCAGTTCCCCATCCCGGCAGGGTGCCGAAATAGAGACTTCTGTCCCCCGGATCTTGTCTGCGATGGCGGCGGAGCTACCGATTTTGTCGTGGATGGAAGCCGATTGATTTAGAGTTTTTGCGTCGGGAGCTTTATATAGGCGGAAGGGCGGGGTCGGTGGAGGCTTGGTGGCCCCACACCAAGCCTAGGCTCGGGCCAAGGCCAGGCCGCGCCTAGGGTAGGTGTGGCCGCCCCGTGCCTCCTCTTCGTCTCCCCTATAGATTCGGTCTTCGTTACGGTAAAATATTGATTTCAGCTTTTGTTTCGTCCAATTCCGAAAATATTTCTTGTACAAATTTTGTAAAATACAAAAATAACAGAAAACAGGGAACTTGCACTGTGGCATCTTGTTAATAGGTTAGTGCCAGAAAATGTATAAAAGTGCACTGAAGTGTGAGCAAAACATATTGGAATTGGTGTAAAACAAGCATGGAGCATCAAAAATTATAGATACGTTTGAGAAGTATCAGCATCCCCAAGCTTAAATCCTGCTCGTCCTCGAGTAGGTAAGTGATAACAAAAATAATTTTTGAGGTGACATGCAGCCAACACAATCTTGATCAATTTATTGTAAAGCATTGTAAGCTGGGATCAAAGTACTCTAAACATAGGCATGATAGATATAACTCTAACAATATAACTTAGAAAGTATGTTATAACATGAAGAGTAATTCAAACAAAGGATCATGAATAATAGTGCATTGAAAGCAAATATTTGTTTATGAGCATATATAAAACATAGCAAAATGGTACTCAACATGTCCTTTATGAAGTAGCAAGACATAAATGCTAGGACACCTTTAAAGTTCAAAGGGTGACTAGATATAAGTAATTTAAGAAAAATCAATAGCATAATCATGTATCAATCAATAATAATTTTGGGACTATGCACATTGAACTAAGAATGACAACTATGCTCTCTTAATTGGTGCATAAAGCAGAAGATGAAGACTCAACATAAAAGTAAAAGAGAGACTCTTTGCAGAGTAAGCAAGATAAAAAAGTTATATAAACCTTCCAAAAAGTATGGTACTCAAAGCTATGAGATCTCATTGCCCCTATCATAAGCATCTTGAATGGTTAAAGTTAATGTGATGGCAAATATGAGTTATATGCTTGACAAATCACAAGTTGAAAATCTCATGCCCCTTGAATACGAGTACCTAAACCTCATGTTACTCAACTTAGGTCCCAAATAAGTTCGTGTCATTATAAATATACATGTATCATCGAGAACCGCCAATGGGGTACCTCTTGCCCCATGACATAGGAGAATTCCCATACCAAAATGACAAGACAAACAGACAATGAGCATCTCAAAAATCTTTTTATTTACTATGGGTATAGCTCTTTATTGAAGATGCTTCATAGAATGCCCACTATGGTTTGCTATAAATTTCCACCATGAATGATGCATGGCTTAGATTAGTGGCCTGGTCATTTCTCTAACACATATACAAACTCTATGGACTTACAAGTTTCCATTTCATATTTCACCGCTAGGCATCCATAAACCAAAGAACATGACATCAACTAAATATGAATAAGTTCAATGTCGAAAGCGTTCCCCATGAAAGCATGGTTGTGCTAACTCCCAACTCGCAATTTGCAAACATATAAACTTCATAAGATAGTCACAATGATCAAGTTTGTTAAGTGCAAGAAAGTAAATGTGCCATCAAGTTCATGAGAGCTTTACTAACTAATTTTCTCATGACAAAATTTAATTTGGAAGATAAATAAAAACACGATGAATATACTTGGAATAGAAATAATGCTATTAAGTAGATATGGTGGACACAATTGTCAAACTTTGGTTATTGGTGGTTGGATGCACGAGTAGAGTTCAAACTCAGTACAGGCGAAGGCTAACAAAAGACTGGGAGCGACCAACTAAGAGAGCAATAATGGCCATAATCATCCATAGCGACAAAACATTATCAATCAAAGCATAAAGTGATATTACAAGTCAAAAAAATAAATGATCATAGAGGATTTAATTGGTATAAGCATGCAACAAGTCAACCTAATAAAGCATCAAAGGAGAATACCACAATATTATGTTTTTATGATGGAAACAATACATGATTATTTCAATGACACATTATGCACTCTCAGCTATTTGAGACAAATCATGCTACAACAATAAATACTAAGCATATGACAAGAATAACATCCAACATGACATGCCAAAGTCTATGTCACAGTCTAGACAAGCTTCCTTTTGCATCACTATAGTCATGAAACATTTTACTCGCATCCAACACCAATCAACTTATTTGAAATAGCTCTCAGAGATGAAATACATTATGGACCAGAGAGATAATAATACCCAAATAAAGAATACTAACGAGCTCTGAACAAAATTCGAGTGAAAGAACAAGAGCTAAATGCAGTACTAGAAAACAAGAACACTCGCATAACAATAATAGCGAAAACTAGAGCATTCTATGCAATTAAAATGGAGCGGATCTTTCTCCAAAAAAAATGTGCCGGGATCCAACATATGCTACAGAAAACAAAACAAAACAAAACAAAAAACTAAAATAAAGACACTCCAAGAACAACACATAGCATATGAAGCCATAAAAATATAGTACATAGAGAGATGACCTGTTGCTTTGTTGATGAAGAGGGGATGCCTTGGGCATCCCCAAGCTTTGACGCTTATACCTCTTGAATATTTCTTGGGGTGACATGGGCATCCTCAATCTTAAGATTTTGTCCATTTTTCATCTCATTGCATCATTCTTTTGTCCCTACACTTGAAAACTTCTTTCATACAAAATTTCACACAATTCTTTAATTAGCAGCATATTAGTACAATCAAAATAAAAAATCCACTTGGGTTCAGTTCTTAAATTGTATCAAACATATATTAAAGCATTAGATATTGTAACAACTTTGCAAAAAGCTATTTGATCAAAAGAACTCAAACAGAAAGAGATTAA
This sequence comes from Lolium rigidum, assembly GCF_022539505.1. Taxonomy (NCBI): domain Eukaryota; kingdom Viridiplantae; phylum Streptophyta; class Magnoliopsida; order Poales; family Poaceae; genus Lolium; species Lolium rigidum. The sequence goes on from NC_061513.1 coordinate 14,534,178, forward strand.
GAGGCAAATGCAAATAGTGGCAGAAATCTGTCAAAACAGAACAGCAGGTAAAGACCGATTTTTTTCGAAAATATTCTGTTTCTCAGCTCGAAAAGTGGTCAACTAACGAAAGTTATATAATAACCTGGGTCATATGCAAAAAAAGTGGCAGCTCAAAATTCTGCCCTGGATATTTATACGAATTTTTATGGTGACAGCACAAAATCTGTTTTCAGGACAACAACTACCCCAAATCTTAGTTTCTTCGAATTAGAGGCTATTCTTGGCACAAAAATGAAATAAAAATAATAAGGAGAGGTTATTACTAAGTTAATAACTTCCAATACTCAACAAAATAAAAATTACAGAAATAAAACATGGGTTATCTTCCAAGAGTGCTTTTCTTTAACGCCTTCCAGCTAGGCGCAGTAGTTTGAGAAAATGCGCACAGAAGAAATATGCATAGAAGTAAAAGAGAGCATCAAGAAGAAAATGTAATTTTTTAAAGTCTAATCCACTTCCTATGAAAAATAAACTTGTAAAGAAACAAGTCATGAAAGCACAAATCAATAGGCATAGGAAAGCAAAACAAGTGCAACTTCAAAATTTTCAACATAGAGAGGTGAAACTTAATATTGTTGAGATACATAAAACCATGTTTCCATCTATCATAATAACTTCCAGTAGCATCATGAATAAAATTAATAATATAACTATCACATAAAACATTCTTATCACTCCCCAAATAAGCACAGTCATTTTTATTAATTGTAGTGGGAGCAAATTCAACAAAATAGCTATCGTCATCATTCTCAGCACCATAATCATGAAATATAGGAGGCATATCGTAATCATAATTAATTTCCTCCTCAATAATAGGTGGACTGAGAATAGCATAACCATCATTGTAATCATCATATATTGAAGGCATAGTATTAGCAATAATGGTGTTCAGAGAATTCATAACCAAATTTCCGCCTCTAAAGCTGGGGAACTAAAAAGATCATTTTCAAAAAAACTAGCTTCCCCAAGCTTAGACTTTTCCATAGCATTAGCAATAATGGTGTTCAGAGAATTCATACTGATAACATTGTTGTTAGTATGCAAATAAAGTTCCATAGGTTTTTTAATTTTCTCTTCAAACACCTCATGTCCTAACTCAAGATAAATATTATAAAGCTCTCTAATTTTGTTGTTGTTTTCCATTAAGCCTAACTAGTGAAAATAAAAACAAGAAACAAAAAGATAAAATTGCATAATCTAAAGGAATAACTTCGAGCACTCACCAACAACTAAAAGACTTAGTAGTCAGAGGATGTGAATACCTTTTACCTTACCTCCCCGGCAACGGCGCCAGAAAAGAGCTTGATGTCTACGCACGCTTCTATTCTTGTAGACAGTGTTGGGCCTCCAAGTGCAGAGGTTTGCAGAACAACAACAAGTTTCCCTTAAGTGGATCACCCAAGGTTTATCGAACTCAGGGAGGTAGAGGTCAAATATATCCCTCTCAAGCAACCCTGTAATTATGATACAAGAAGTCTCTTGTGTCCCCAACACACCCAATACACTTGTCAGGTGTACAGGTGCACTAGTTCGGCGAAGAGATAGTGAAATACAAGTAATATGGATGATTGTAAGTAGTAAATTCAATCTGAAATAAAAATGACAGCAAGCAAACATGTAGCTGAACTGGTTGTAAACGGTGTTTCAATGCTTGGAAACAAGGCCTAGGGATATACTTTCACTAGTGGACACTCTCAACAATGATGCCATAATTGAATACATAGATATTATCACTTCACTATGCTACTCCGAACCACTCACTGGTTTGATAATAAACACCAATTCATTGCATAGGTCTGCATAAGCATTCCTTGAAGTTCGCATTCCCAAATCTATGGACACCCCACGCTGTCACTTTGAGCATACAAAGATGGTACTAACTAGACACCACGGTTCATAAGTATTTCTATAAATTAAGCTTAAGAAACAAACACGGTGTGCACACTGTCACCTTCACACCGTTGGACAAGGGGTCCCCGGAAATCACATAATAAAACCACTTGAGTAGCACAATAGTTGAAGCATAACATATACTTATTCAACTAGATTACAAAGCTCATGATCACATAAAGATCATACATGAAGGGATAGATAGACCAGATAGCTACCGGTAAAGCCCTCAGCCTCGGGGGGAGAACTACTCAATCCTCATCGTAGGATTCAGCAACAGCGATGGAGATGGCAGTGGAGTCGATGGAGATGGCTCCGGGGGCAATTCCCCGTCCCGGCAGGGTGCCGGAACAGAGACTTTTGTCCCCCGGATCTTGTCTTCGGCGGCAGCGGAGCTACGAAACTTTTCATAGACGGAGGCTTATTGATTTAGGGTTTTTGCGTCGGGAGGTATTTATAGGCGGAAGGGCGAGGCCTGTGGAGGCCAGTGTGGCCCACACCACCCCTAGGCACGGGCCAGGGCCAGGCCGCTCCTAGGTTGGCCTCGCTGCCCTGTGGCCTTTCTCCGTCTCCCCTCTGGACTCTGTCTTTGTTACGGAAAAATATTGACTTCGGCTTTTGTTCCTTGTAATTTCAAGAATATTTCCTATACAACTTTTCTGAAATACAAAAACAGCAGAAAAGAGGTAACTGGCACTGTGGCATCTTGTTAATAGGTTAGTGCCGCAAAATGCATAAAAGTGCCACGAAGTGTAAACAAAACATATAGCAATTGGTGTAAAACAAGCATGAAGCATCAAAAATTATAGATACGTTTGAGACGCATCAGCTAGCAAAAGACTAGGAGCGATCAACTAAGAGAGCAATAATGGCCATTATCATGCATAGCGACAAAACATTATTAATCAAAGCATAAAGTGATATTACAAGTCAAAACTAAATGATCATAGAGGCTTTAGGTGACTGGTATGTAGTCATAACATGATGTAAACATGTGCCAAGTCAACCCAATAAAGAATCGAAGGAGAATACCACAATATTATGCTTTTTATGATGGAAACAACACATGATTCTTTCAATGGCACATTAAGCATTCTCAGTTATCGAGACAAGTCATGCTACAACAATAATTACTAAGCATATGATAAGAATAACATCCAACACAACATGCCAAATTCTAGTCCACAATCTAAACAAGCTTCTATTTGCATCACTATAAACATGAAATATTTTACTCTTCTCCAACACCAATCAACTTATTTGAAACAACTCTCATAGATAATAATCAATAAAAACCAGAGAGCTAATCATACCTAACTAAAGAAAACTAAAAAGCTCGGAAAAAAATACGAGTGAAAAATAAGAGCTAAACACAGTACTAGCAAAAGAGAACACTCGCAGAACAATAAGAGTGAAAACTAGAGTGTTCTATGCAATTAAAACAGAGTGTGTCATTCTCCAAAACAAATATGCTGGGATCCAACCATATGCTACAGAAAAAAATCAAAATAAAAATAAAAACAAAAATAAAGACGCTCCAAGAACAAAACATAACATATGAAGCAATAAAAATATAGCGTCTAGAAAGATGACCTGATGCTTTGTTGATGAAGAGGGGATGCCTTGGGCATCCCCAAGATTTGACGCTTGTACCTCTTGGATATTTCTTGGGGTGACATGGGCATCCCCAAGCTTGATCTTTTATCCATCCTTCATCTCATTACATCATTCTTCTCTCCCTACACTTCAGAACTTCCTTCATACAAAATTTCACATAATTCTCATTAGGAGCATTAGTACAATCAAAATAGCAAATCCACTTGGATTCAGTTCTAACATATGTCAAACATCCATTAAAACATTAGCTACTGTAGAAACTTCTTCAAAAATCAGAATAACTAAAAAAGAAATAGATTAAGAGGCAAATGCAAATAGTGGCAGAAATCTGTCAAAACAGAACAACAGGTAAAGATCGATCTTTTCAAAACTCTTCTGTCGCTCAAATCGAAAAGTGCTCATGTAACGAAAGTTAGATAATAACTTGGGGCATATGATAAAAAAAATTGTCAGCTCAAAATTACGTTCTAGCTGGGAATACAAATGTTTTTTGTGACAACACAGAATCTGTTTCAGGACAGCAACTTCCCCAAATCTTACTTTCTTCCTATTAGAGGCTATTCTTGGCATAAAAACGAAATAAAAATGATAAAGAGATGTTATTACAGAGTTAATAACTTCCAAGACTCAAGAAAATAAAAATTACAGTAATAAAACATGGGTTATCTCCCAAGAGTGCTTTTCTTTAACGCCTTTCAGCTAGGCGCAGAAAAAGAGCTCGCATCAAGTATTTTCAAGTGAAGAAGCATCAACATCATAACTTGTCCTAATAATAGAATCAAAAGGTGACTTCTTTATTTTTCTAGGAAAGTGTTCCATACCTTTCTTGAGTGGGAATTGATATTTAATAATCCCATCTCTCATATCAATAGCAGCACCAACAGTTCTAAGAAATGGTCTTCCCAAAATAATAGGACAAGAAGCATTGCATTCAATACCCAAACCAACAAAATCAACAGGGAAAGGGTTATTATTAACCATAATAAGAACATTATTAACTCTCTCCAAAGGTTTGTTTTTAGCAATATCAGCAAGATGAACATCCAAATAACATTGTTCCAATGATGACAAATCAAGCATATCATAGATTTTTCTAGGCATAACAGAAATGCCTCGCACCAAGATCACATAAAGCATTGCAATCAAAGTCATCGACTTTCATATTAATGATGGGCTCCCAACCATTTTCTAACTTCCTAGGAATATAAGCTTTATGTTTTAATTTCTCTTCTCTAATTTGCATGAGAGCATTTATAATATGTTTTGTGAAAGCCATATTTATAGCACTAGTATTAGGTCTTCTAGCAAGATTTTGTAAGAACTTAATTACTTCAAATATATTGCAATCATCAAAATCAAAGTCATTATTATTAAAGGTAAAAGGACTATTGTCTCCCATACTTCGAAAAATTTCAGCACTCTTATCAGAAACAGTTTCAGTGGTTCTAGGCAATTTTGTAGGAGTGGGGAATTTTCCTACACCAATTATTGTATCATTAATAGTAGGAGGTTTGCTAGCATTTTAGACTTCAGCACTACTGGTGGTGGTAATGGTATAAACTTTAGTCATATTATTATTTCTAGCAATTTCATCTTCTCTTTCCCATCTAGCATGCAATTCCGCTAACATCCTAACACTGTTATGAATTCTAACTTGAATGGCATTCAAAGTTTTGCTTTCCTTAACATCATGAGGCATAAACTTTAGTTTAAGAAGTTCAACATCAAGAGCAAGGCTGTCAACTTTAGAAGAAAGAACATCAATTTTACCTAACTTTTCCTCAACATATTTATTAAAAGCAGTTTGTTTACTAATAAAGTCTTTAAGCATGACTTCAAAATCAGAGGGTGCACTTCTATTGTTGTTGTAGGAATTACCATAAGAATTTCCATAAGAATTATCATTATTAGAAGGATATGGCCTATAATTGTTACTACCAAAGTTACTCCTATAAGCATTGTTGTTAAAATTATTGCTTTTATTGAAATTCACATCAACGTGCTCTTCTTGAGAAACCAAAGAAGCTAAAGGATCATTATTTGGATCAACATGAGATTTACCATTAACAAGCATAGACATAATAGTATCAGTCTTATAACTCAAGGAGGAGGTTTCTTCAATAGAATTTACCTTCTTACCTTGTGGAGCCCTCTCGGTGTGCCATTCAGAATAATTTATCATCATATCATCAAGGAGTTTTGTTGCAGCCCCCAAAGTAATGGACATAAAGGCACCTCCAGCAGCTGAATCCAGAAGGTTTCTTGAAGAAAACTTTAGTCCTACATAAAAAGTTTGGATGATCATCCAAGTAGTCAGTCCATGAGTGGGACAATTCTTTACCGGAGATTTCATTCTTTCCCAAGCTTGAGCAACATGTTCATTATCAAATTGTCTAAATTTCATTATGTCACTTCTCAAGGATATAATCTTAGCAGGAGGATAATATTTTCCAATGAAAACATTTTTGTATTTAACCCAAGAATCAATACTATTTCTATGCAAAGATAGCAACCAATCTTTAGCTCTCCCTCACAAAGAGAAAGGAAATAATTTCATTTTTATAATGTCACCATCTACATCCTTATACTTTTGCGCTCACAAGGTTCAACAAAGTTCAACAAAATTACAAAGCAGCATCATCCGTACTAACACCAAAAAATTGCTCTTTCATAACAAGATTTAGCAAAGCAGGTTTAATTTCATAGAAAGCTGCTTAAGGAGTAGGTAGAGCAATAGGTATACAAATAAAATCATTGTTGTTTGTGCTAGTAAAGTCACACAACTTAGTGTTTTCAGGAGTACCCATTTTAGCAAAATTAAAACAGAGCAACAGAAATAAAAGCTATAATAGAAATTAATTTTTGTGTGTTTCTGATATAAAGAAGCAAACAAAACAAAGTAAAATAAACTAAGCAAAACAATAACAAAGTAAAGAGATTAAAGATGAGAGATCCCCCTTGCAGAAATCCTCTTTCTCCCTAGCAACGGCGCCAGAAAAAGAGCTTGATGAGTGCGGTTACACACCGTTGGGGAACCCAAGAGGAAGGTATGCTGAGCACAGTAGCAAGTTTTTCCTCAGCAAGAAACCAAAGTTTAATCGACCAGTAGGAGAAAGGAATGACTTCTAAAGGTGTTGCTAGCTGACTTGTGGCAGGGCACACTACCGGCGTCAGCAACAACGTGGAAACTGCACACAACACAACCAAAATACTTTGCCCCAACTTACAGTGAGGTTCTCAATCTCACCAGTTTTGCTGAAAACAAAGGATTAACCGTATACTATGGAAAGAGATGTTTCTTTGCAGTGGAATTAAAGAGAACAATGCTTGCAGTAAGTAAACAGAATAGGATGATTTTATCATTGTAAAAGAAAGGACCGGGGTCCACAGTTCACTAGAGGTACGTGTCTCTCCATAAAGATAAATAACATGCTGGGTGAGCAAATTGCAGCTAGACAATTGACAGAATAAAGACCATAATGACAAGATGATTACTATGAGATTCATTTGGGCATTACAACATAATACATAGACCATATTCCAACTGCGTCTATGACTAATAATCCACCTTCCGGTTAGCGTCCGCACCCCTTTCAGTATTAAGTTGCAAGCAACAGATTATCGCATTAAGCAATGTGTGCAAAGTAAACAATTGAATTATCCTTAGACAAATCATTGTTGTTTTCTCCCTAGTAGCAACAACACATCTACAACCTTAGAAGTTATTGTCACTCTTCTAGATTACTAGAGGCATGAAGCCACTATCGAGCATAAATACTCCCTCTTGGAGTGATGTCTACGGGTGCTTCTATTCTTGTAGACAGTGTTGGGCCTCCAAGAGCAGAGGTTTGTAGAACAACAGCAAGTTTCCCTTAAGTGGATTACCCAAGGTTTATCGAACTCAGGGAGGAAGAGGTCAAAGATATCCCTCTCATGCAACCCTGCAACCACAAAGCAAGAAGTCTCTTGTGTCCCCAACACACCTAATAGGTGCACTAGTTCGGCGAAGAGATAGTGAAATACAAGTGGTATGAATGAATATGAGCAGTAGTACGGCGCCGTAAAAGTGCTTGTCGGCGTGCAGTTGATGGTAGTAATATTGCGGGAAGTAAACATGCGTAGTAACGCAGCAGTAGTAATTCAAGAAAACGAAGAAACAAGCAGCGATAGCAGTATTTAGGAACAAGGCCTAGGGATTAGACTTTCACTAGTGGACACTCTCAACATTGATCACATGACAGAATAGATAAATGCATACTCTACACTTTTGTTGGATGATGAACACATTGCGTAGGATTACACGAACCCTCAATGCCGGAGTTAACAAGCTCCACAATAATGCTCATGTTTAAGTAACCTTATAGTGTAAGATAGATCAAAAGACTAAACCAAGTACTAACATAGCATGCACACCGTCACCTTCATGCATATGTAGGAGGAATAGATCACATCAATATTATCATAGCAATAGTTAACTTCGCAATCTACAAGAGATCATGATCATAGCATAAACCAAGTACTCACACGGTGCACACACTCGTCACCATTACACACGTGGAGGAGGAATAAAACTACTTTAATAACATCACTAGAGTAGCACATAGATAATAGTGATACAAAACTCATATGAATCTCAATCATGTAAAGCAGCTCATGAGATCATTGTATTGAAGTACATAGGAGAGAGATGAACCACATAGCTACCGGTACAGCCCCGAGCCTCGATGGAGAACTACTCCCTCTTCATGGGAGCAGCAGCGTTGATGAAGATGGCGGTGGAGATGGCAGCGGTGTCGATGGAGAAGCCTTCCGGGGCACTTCCCCGTCCGGCAGGTGCCGGAACAGAGACTCCTGTCCCCCAGATCTTGGCTTCGCGATGGCGGCGGCTTTGGAAGGTTTCGCGTACCGTGGCTTCCTCTGTAAGGGTTTTCGATGCAGGGGCTTTATATAGGCGAAAGGGCAGTGTCGGAGGGTCGAAGGGGCGACCACACCATAGGGGGGCGCGGCCCAGGCCCTGGCCGCGCCACCCTATCATCTGGGGCCCACAGGGCCCCTCCGGCGGCTCTCGGGTGTTCCGGATGCTTCCGGGCAAAATAGGAACCCGGGCGTTGATTTCGTCCAATTCCGAGAATATTTCGTTACTAGGATTTCTGAAACCAAAAACAGCAGAAAACAGGAACTGGCACTTCGACATCTTGTTAATAGGTTAGTTCCAGAAAATGCGTAAATACGACATATAATGTGCATAAAACATGTAGATATCATCAATAAAGTAGCATGGAACATAAGAAATTATCGATACGTTGGTGTTATCACCAGAATTTGACCAAGTCAGAGGTGGGCCGCGATCAAGATGGACGTGCAGATTATACATGGAAGAAAATACGTGAATCGGCCTTTTGTACCAAGTTGGGCTAAATTGCCCATGTATCTGTAACATATTAGGTCGCATCTTAGTTTAGGAGTTAGAGTTTTACCCGTGCACGGTTTGGTGCACGCCCACATTAGAAAGTCCCCTGGACTATAAATATGTACCTAGGGTTTATGGAATAAACAACAACCAACGTTCAACACAAACCAATCTGGGCGCATCGCCAACTCCTTCATCTCGAGGGTTCCTCCGGTAAGCACCATGCTGCCTAGATCGCATCTCGCGATCTAGGCAAGCACGAGCCTGCCTAGTTGTTCATGCGTTGCTCGTGTCGAAGCCTTTTTGATGGCGAGCAACGTAGTTATCATAGATGTGTTAGGGTTAGCATTGTTCTTAGTATCATATGCTTTCGTAGTGCAACCCTTGCGCATCTAGCCGTCCTTGTACCTCATCATGGGTGCAGGGACGGCACCCCGCTTGATCATCGTTTAGTAGATCTGATCCGTTACGGTCGCTCCTTGATTCATCAAGGATTAGTTTAATATCTGCAATAGTTAGGCCTTACAAAGGGTTGGAGGATCCAGCGGCATGTAGGGTGTAGTTTGCTGCCCCTAGACAGACGTTCCGAGGATCAACCTAGTGTTGGTTTTTAGGCCTTGCCTAGGGCTGGCTTACGATCACCGTGCGTGAGCGCGAGGCCCAATCGTGAGTAGGATGATCCGATTATGCGGTGAAAACCCCGCATCGTCGTGGATCTCATACGCTTTATCTTGATCAAGCAGGACCACCATATATTCGGCCACCTTGGACGAATCATGGGTGAATCGGCTCCATGAGCCGATTCACAGACAACCCGAGAGCCGATCGAGGCTCGTATTTAACGTGTACGTGTGTGCCCCGCAGGAAACTAAGCGAGGCATCATCCACACCTTCCCGACCGGTATAGGTCGGTGGCACGCCCTTGCAATTTGCATCGGCGCGCGACCAGGAGGCTTTGCGGGCCGTCGCTCCGAGGGACCAGGGCCAGCCGCAGCCCTAGTTGTTCCCGGCTCTACGGTGTTGACCGACCACCGCCCGCCGATGGGGTTTCGACGTCAACACATTCTCGGCACGCACTCGGTGGGACCATCTTCAACGACAACCACCTCGCCATCTACATCAGAGATGGCTGAAGAAACTCCTGTTACCTATGAGGAGCTCAATGGCGAGCTCAAGAAGAAGTATGACGAGGTCAAAGCTGTCCTCGAAACCGACCTAATCGGCTCTTTCCACAGGACCCGCTCCCATGGCATCCGATGGAAGGGGTTCACACCTGAAGGCGCGCTTGATGGAGTGGACCTATCCACCCCGTCGGAGGAACGCACCAGGTCGCTGCGTCAGGAGATAAACTTCATGGTGGCTCATTCGCTGCACCGCCATTCTGAGAGCCTGGTGAACACGTTGGAGCGCGTCGCGCCGCGCGTGATCCAGGAGATCATGAGCCATCGGTACTCTCCGTCGGACCAGCCCTAGGGACTCACCAAGGGGAGTTGCTACTCCAGCTCCCGTCCACCGCTGCCGTTCGCGTTGGCAGCGCCCGAAGCGCCGAACTCATCGGCCTATGTCGTCTACAAGATTGGTGGTGACCCTAGTGACTACCAATTCCTACATGACGCGCCCAAGGAGATCCCGCACGGATACGCATGCGCATACGTGCTGCATCGCAGCACCCGGGCACCTTCGAACCAGGTTACTGTAGCAGGGACTTCTGGGGCAACAGGAGGAATGTCGGAGGCAGACCCTGAGAAGCAAACGTGGCTAGCTAAATACGCCACCCCGACAAAACTCCCGAGCCCAGCTCCCGCAGCTGGCTCAGTAACCGAAAAACAAGCATGGCTGGTTAAGTACGCCACTCCGACGAACCTTCGTGGTTCGGCACCCGCAGCCATCACCGCGGATCAGATTTGTACGATCCTCGAAAGATCAGTTCGGCATGATGCCGAAAAGAAAGGCGATCGGCTATACCAAGCCGTACCCCAACGAGTACGAATTGATCCCGCTACCACCCAAATATCGGCTCCCGGACTTCACAAAGTTCAGCGGATCAGATGGTTCCAGCTCCATCGAGCATGTGAGCCGATATTTGGCGCAGCTGGGCATGATCTCAGCATCAGACGAGCTGCGCGTGAGGTACTTCTCACGAGTCCCTCACAGGATCGGCTTCGGTTGGTACACTTCGCCGCCACCGAACTCAGTCCGTACTTGGAAGCAGCTCGGAAGAACGGTTCCATGAGCAATATCACTCGGAGGCTTCCGAGGCTGGCATTGCCGATCTAGCACAAGTACGACGAAGCGCGGGGAAACAGGTGTCGAATACATCCAGCCGCTTCAGGACCGTTAGGAACCGATGTTATTCGGTTCACGTAAGCGAAAAAGAAGCGACCGAGTTGGCGGTGGTGGGTCTATCATCATCGATCAAGGACGTGGCCTCCCAGCGTACTACCCTTCATTAGCACACATGGTGCGTAAGCCGTCGCCGTATGAACAGCGCCACCCGTACGTCTACCAGGACAAATTCAAACGCGTGGTTACCATGGTTGACGCAGGCGAAGATGAAGGCGCTACGGGAGAACAAGAGGTTGCAGTGGCTGAGTGGACTCGAGCGGCAGGCCCAGGAACCTCGCAAATGGGTGAAGCCACCGGGGCCTCCAAGAGGGTTCGACTTCGACGTGACTAAAACGGAGCAGATTTTCGATCTATTACTCACGGAGAAGCACATAAAGGTACCCGAAGGCCACAAAATTCCTACGGTGCAGAGCTGAACGGAAAGCCATACCGCAAATGGCATAACACGTACTCCCATACCACCAACGACCGCAGGGTGTGGCGTCAGCAGATCCGGAGGGCGATAGAAAATGGGCGACTAATTTTTAACCAAGTACGCCATGAAGGTCGACACACACCCCTTCCCCGCCGTCAACATGGTGGAGTTCGCCCACCTCGGAGGGTGCCAGCCTGATTTCTCAGCCAACATCAGCATGGTAGAGCTTGGACACCGCTCTGAGAAGGACGGGGATGAGAGCAGCTGCTCTCGCAGCAAGGACACAGAGGGGGCGCTCCATGCGATCGGCTCCGCCAAGATGGCAAGCGCTACGTCACGGAGGGGGAAGTGAAGAACATAAGATATCAACGACCCCTCTCTCGATCACCTCCTCAACAAGTATGTGAGTCAGTACGACCAACGCCGGCAACACGGCGACGACGATGGGAGAGACCGTCTGGCTAGAGGAGCCAGAAGATATCGTCGGCACGATCACAATGAGGAGGAGCACGAGCGCCGCGCCACGGAAAAGCCAAGGGAGCAAGATGACAACGCTAGGCACTGGGACTGCCCCTTCTTCAGACACTGCTGGGATTCAGGAATGAGCCGATTGCCAACAATCAGCAACAGCCCAGAATGCAACCAGAAAAAGAAGGAGGCAGCCAACGTGTCTGTGTTCGAGCGCCTAGGGCCTCTCCCACCACAAAACAGACGTGCTGAGATCCCTCGGTTGGAAGATCTCGAGGATTCGGAAGACGAGGGGGAAGATGAAGAAGACAGGTACCACCGTCCAAGGTGGTGCCCTGATGGTCTCAGCCATTCACAAAAGCGCAGGGTTCAGCGATTGCGCGGTCTGGAGGAAGCCGAAAGGTTATACTTGCACACGCTGAGAAAGGCACGACCTGATCTGGCTGCGAAAGTCCAGAGGACCCTGGATGAGGAGGGACTGCCGCAAAGAAAGGAGTGGCGCCCCAAGCAAAGGAAAGCCGATGATGAAACATCGGCTGGCACAAACATGGTGCTCGTTCGACCGGCGAGGTATGGAGCTCCACGATCACACGATGCACTCAAGGTGGACGGCAGCAAGCATACCAACGTGATAAAGTCGAGATTGGGCTGGTTTTATCTCGCCGGCTTGGACGAGTAGCAAGAGCACGTCAATAAGCGAACATGGCGAGGCTGATCCCCGCGATCGGCCCCCAAAAATTTGTGAAGGGGCATTACGAAACCTTCACCGAGCAAGCGACATGGAGGCCGATTCCAGCAATCGGCCAAAATTATCCTCACCACCTATTTTGCCTGGGATCAACGTTTGACCCAACAGGATCGCTCGAAGAGCCGATACCATCAATTCTCTTGACAGAATCGGCTCGGGGGGCACCTAGGTGGATAAAACATGAGGATATGAGATAGTACTATCAAATATGGGGGCCGATACACAAATCGGCCTAAAAAATTCAAAAAATTTTGAGCACAGCCGATGCAGCAGACATCGACTTAAGGATATGAAAGCCGATGCAGGGCCATCGACTCAAGAGGAATAAACTGTGCGGAGTGGTTAAATAAAGGGGATATAGTGGAAGTTTAATGCCCAAGCAGTTTCCGAGGACGTGGTGCCAGAACCGTCAAATCGCGCAGAGAAGGCGAGGAGGCAAGACGTCATCGTGAAGGATACTGCAACGGTTCTGCTCTGCCACGACATGACCTGACGAAGGGAAAGCGTAATGATTTTGGAAATGTCATTTCCAAAACCAGGGGGGCGTGTGTTATCACCAGAATTTGACCAAGTCAGAGGTGGGCCGCGATCAAGATGGACGTGCAGATTATACATGGAAGAAAATACGTGAATCGGCCTTTTGTACCAAGTTGGGCTAAATTGCCCATGTATCTGTAACATATTAGGTCGCATCTTAGTTTAGGAGTTAGAGTTTTACCCGTGCACGGTTTGGTGCACGCCCACATTAGAAAGTCCCCTGGACTATAAATATGTACCTAGGGTTTATGGAATAAACAACAACCAACGTTCAACACAAACCAATCTCGGCGCATCGCCAACTCCTTCGTCTCGAGGGTTCCTCCGGTAGCACCATGCTGCCTAGATCGCATCTCGCGATCTAGGCAGCACGAGCCTCGCCTAGTTGTTCATGCGTTGCTCGTGCCGAAGCCTTTTGATGGCGAGCAACGTAGTTATCATAGATGTGTTAGGGTTAGCATTGTTCTTAGTATCATATGCTTTCGTAGTGCAACCCTTGCGCATCTAGCCGTCCTTGTACCTCATCATGGGTGCAGGGACGGCACCCCGCTTGATCATCGTTTAGTAGATCCGATCCGTTACGTGTCGCTCCTTGATTCATCAAGGATTAGTTTAATATCTGCAATAGTTAGGCCTTACAAAGGGTTGGAGGATCCAGCGGCATGTAGGGTGTAGTTTGCTGCCCCTAGACAGACGTTCCGAGGATCAACCTAGTGTTGGTTTTTAGGCCTTGCCTAGGGCTGGCTTACGATCACCGTGCGTGAGCGCGAGGCCCAATCGTGAGTAGGATGATCCGATTATGCGGTGAAAACCCCAGCTCGTCGTGGATCTCATACGCTTTATCTTGATCAAGCAGGACCACCATATATTCGGCCACCTTGGACGAATCATGGGTGAATCGGCTCCATGAGCCGATTCACAGGACAACCTGAGAGCCGATCGAGGCTCGTATTTAACGTGTACGTGTGTGCCCTGCAGGAAACTAAGCGAGGCATCATCCACACCTTCCTGACCAGGTATAGGTCAGGTGGCACGCCCTTGCAATTTGCATCGGCGCGCGACCAGGAGGCTTTGCGGGCCATCGCTCTGAGGGACTGGGGCCAGCCGCAGCCCTAGTTGTTCCCGGCTCTACGGTGTTGACCAGTCACTGCCCGCCAGTGGGTTTCTGACGTCAACAGTTGGTGACGTATCAGCATCCCCAAGCTTAGTTCTGCTCGTCCCGAGCAGGTAAAACGATAACAAAGATAATTTCTTAAGTGACATGCCATCATAATCTTGATCATACTATTTGTAAACATATGTAATGAATGCAGCGATCAAAACAAAGGTAATGACATGAGTAAACAAGTGAAGCATATGACAAAGACTTTTCATGAATAGTACTTCAAGACAAGCATCAATAAGTCTTGCATAAGAGTTAACTCATAAAGCAATAAATCAAAGTAAAGGTGTTGAAGCAACACATAGGAAGATTAAGTTTCAGCGGTTGCTTTCACTTATAACATGTATATCTCATGGATATTGTCAACATAAAGTAATATAACAAGTGCAATATGCAAGTATGTAGGAATCAATGCACAGCTTCACACAAGTGTTTGCTTCTTAAGGTGGAGGGAGATAGGTAAACCGACTCAACAATAAAAGTAAAAGAATGGTCCTTCAAAGAGGAAAGCATCGATTGCTGTATTTGTGCTAGAGCTTTTATTTTGAAAACATGAAACAATTTTGTCAACGGTAGTAATAAAGCATATGAGTTATGTAAATTATATCTTACAAGTTGCAAGCCTCATGCATAGTATACTAATAGTGTCCGGACCTCGTCCTACTTAGCTTGGACTACCGGATCTTTGCATGCCATGTTTCAACCAAGTGTCACAAAGGGGTACCTCCATGCCGCCTGTACAAAGGTCTAAGGAGAATGCTCGCATTTTGGATTTCTCGCTTTTGATTATTCTCAACTTAGACATCCATACCGGGACAACATGGACAACAGATAATGGACTCCTCTTAAATGCATAAGCATGTAGCAATGATTATTGTTCTCATATGAGATTGAGGATATATGTCCAAAACTGAAACATCAACCATGATTCATGGCTTTAGTTAGCGGCCCAATGTTCTTCTCTAACAATTTTGCATGCTCCAACCACTAAAATGATAGATCCTTCAGACAAGACGGACATGCATAGCAACTCACATGATATTTAACAATAGTTGATGGCGTTCCCTGTAAGCATGGTTATCGCACAACAAGCAACTTAATAAAAGATAAAGTGCATAAGTACATATTCAATACTACGATAGTTTTTAAGGCTATTTTGTCCCATGAGCTATATATTGCAAAGGTGAATGATGGAATTTTCAAGGTAGCACTCAAGTAATTTACTTTGGAATGGCGGAGAAATACCATGTAGTAGGTAGGTATAGTGGACACAAATGGCATAGTAGTTGGCTCAAGGATTTTGGATGCATGAGAAGTATTCCCTCTCGATACAAGGTTTAGGCTAGCAAGGTTATTTGAAGCAAACTCAAGGATGAACCGGTGCAGCAAAACTCACATAAAAGACATATTGTAAACATTATAAGACTCTACACCGTCTTCCTTGTTGTTCCAACTCAATACTAGAAATTATCTAGACCTTAGAGAGACCAATTATGCAAACCAAATTTTAGCATGCTCTATGTATTTCTTCACTAATAGGTGCAAAGTATATGATGCAAGAGCTTAAACATGAGCACAACAATTGCCAAGTATCACATTATCCAAGACATTTTAGCAATTACTACATGTAGCATTTTCCAATTCCAACCATATAACAATTTAACGAAGAGGAAACTTCGTCATGAATATTAAAAGCTAAGAACACATGTGTTCATACGAACCAGCGGAGCGTGTCTCTCTCCCACACAAGGATGAACTTATTCAGAGAATGAAAATAACAAAACAAAAATAAAAGCACACAAACGCTCCAAGTAAAGAACATAAGATGTGACCGAATAAAAATATAGTTTCACTAGAAGAAACCTGATAAGTTGTCGATGAAGAAGGGGATGCCTTGGGCATCCCCAAGCTTAGATGCTTGAGTCTTCTTAAAATATGCAGGGATGAACCACCGGGGCATCCCCAAGCTTAGACCTTTCACTCTTCTCGATCACATTATATCACCCTCTTCTATTGACCCTTGAAAACTTCCTTCACACCAAACTTCAAGCAAACTCATTAGAGGGTTAGTGCATAATCAAAAATTCACGTGTTCAGAGGTGACACAAACATTCTTTTCACTTCTGGACATTGCATAAAGCTACTGGACATTAATGGATCAAAGAAATAAATCCAACATAGCAAAAGAGGCAATGCGAAATAAAAGGCAGAATCTGTCAAAAACAGAACAGTCCGTAAAGACGAATTTAAAGATGGCACCAGACTTGCTCAAACGGAAAAACTCAAAACTAATAAAAGTTGCGTACATATCTGAGGATCACGCTCGTAAATTGGCAGATTTTTTCGAATTTTCTACAGAGAACTGTGCCCAGATTCGTGACAGACAGCAATGCTGTTTCTGCGCAGCGATCCCAAATATAACATCAACTTTGACATAGAAACTTTACTTGGCACAAAAACATGATAAGGAGAGGTTGCTACAGTAGTAAACAACTTCCAAGACTCAACAAAACAAAAATTGCTGTAGTAAAATAAACACATGGGTTATCTCCCAAGAAGTTCTTTCTTTATAGCCATTAAGATGGGCTCAGCAGTTTTAATGATGCACTCGCAAGAAATAGAAGTTGAAGCAAAAGAGAGCATCAAGAGGCAAATTCAAAACACATTTAAGTCTAACATGCTTCCTATGCATAGGAATCTTGTAAATAAACAAGTTCATGAAGAGCAAAGTAACAAGCATAGGAAGATAAAACAAGTGTAGCTTCAAAAATTTCAGCACATAGAGAGGTGTTTTAGTAACATGAAATTTTTTACAACCATATTTTCCTCTCTCATAATAACTTTCAGTAGCATCATGAGCAAACTCAACAATATAACTATCACATAAAGCATTCTTATCATGAGTCTCATGCATAAAATTATTACTCTCCACATAGGCATAATCAATTTTATCAGCTTGTAGTGGGAGCAAATTCAACAAAGTAGCTATCATTATTATTCTCATCATCAAATATAGGAGGCATAGTATCATCAAAGTAAATTTTCTCCTCAATGCTTGGGGGACTAAAAATATCATGCTCATCAAAGCCAGCTTCCCCAAGCTTAGAATTTTCCATAGCATTAGCAACAATAGTGTTCAAAGCATTCATATTAATATGTTCCATGGGTTTTTTAATTTTCGCATCAAACCATCCATGTCTTAAATCAGGAAATAGAATAAAAAGGTCATTGTTGTCCATTATGCCTCACTAGTGTAAACAAGAAACCAAATGTCGCAATTGCAGGATCTAAAGGAAATAGCTTCGAGCACACACACAATGGCGCCAGAAAAGTACTGTTACCTGGAACCGAAGTATGAGTGCCTTTTACCTTTCCTCCCCAGCAACGGCGCCATAAAAGTGCTTGATGTCTACTGGAGCTTCTATTCTTGTAGACAGTGTTGGGCCTCCAAGAGCAGAGGTTTGTAGAACAGCAGCAAGTTTCCCTTAAGTGGATCACCCAAGGTTTATCGAACTCGTGGAGGAAGAGGTCAAAGATATCCCTCTCATGCAACCCCGCAACCACAAAGCAAGAAGTCTCTTGTGTCCCCAACACACCTAATAGGTGCACTAGTTCGGCGAAGAGATAGTGAAATACAAGTGGTATGAATGAATATGAGCAAGTAGTACGGCGCCGTAAAAGTGCTTGCCGGCGTGCGCTTGATGGTAGTAATATTGCGGGAAGTAAACATGCAGTAGTAACGCAGCAGTAGTAATTCAAGAAACAAGAAACAAGCAGCGATAGCAGTATTTAGGAACAAGGCCTAGGGATTAGACTTTCACTAGTGGACACTCTCAACATTGATCACATGAAAGAATAGATAAATGCATACTCTACACTTTTGTTGGATGATGAACACATTGCGTAGGATTACACGAACCCTCAATGCCGGAGTTAACAAGCTCCACAATAATGCTCATGTTTAAGTAACCTTATAGTGTAAGATAGATCAAAAGACTAAACCAAGTACTAACATAGCATGCACACTGTCACCTTCATGCATATGTAGGAGGAATAGATCACATCAATATTATCATAGCAATAGTTAACTTCGCAATCTACAAGAGATCATGATCATAGCATAAACCAAGTACTCACACGGTGCACACACTGTCACCATTACACACGTGGAGGAGGAATAAAACTACTTTAATAACATCACTAGAGTAGCACATAGATAATAGTGATACAAAACTCATATGAATCTCAATCATGTAAAGCAGCTCATGAGATCATTGTACTGAAGTACATAGGAGAGAGATGAACCACATAGCTACCGGTACAGCCCCGAGCCTCGATGGAGAACTACTCCCTCTTCATGGGAGCAGCAGCGTTGATGAAGATGGCGGTGGAGATGGCAGCGGTGTCGATGGAGAAGCCTTCCGGGGGCACTTCCCCGTCCGGCAGGGTGCCGGAACAGAGACTCCTGTCCCCCAGATCTTGGCTTCGCGATGGCGGCGGCTCTGGAAGGTTTCACGTACCGTGGCTTCCTCTGTAAGGGTTTTTGATGCAGGGGCTTTATATAGGCGAAAGGGCAGCGTCGGAGGGTCGAAGGGGCGACCACACCATAGGGGGGCGCGGCCCAGGCCCTGGCCGCGCCACCCTATCATCTGGGGCCCACAGGGCCCCCCTCTGGCGGCTCTCGGGTGTTCTGGATGCTTCCGGGTAAAATAGGAACCTGGGCGTTGATTTCGTCCAATTCCGAGAATATTTCGTTACTAGGATTTCTGAAACCAAAAACAGCAGAAAAACGAGAACCGGCACTTCGGCATCTTGTTAATAGGTTAGTTCCAGAAAATGCGTAAATACGACATATAATGTGCATAAAACATGTAGATATCATCAATAAAGTAGCATGGAACATAAGAAATTATCGATACGTTGGAGACGTATCATGGAGTCACAAGCATATACTTGGCCAAAGCATCTACTAGCAACGGAGAGCATGTAAGATTATAAATAACATATGACAAGTATGTAATCGATCTCAACCATAGTATTCAATATTCATCGGATCCCAGCAAACACAACATGTAGCATTACATAAAGATGATCTTGATCGTGATAGGCAGCTCACAAGATCTAAACATGAATCATAAATTAGAGAAGAGAACCATCTAGCTACTGCTATGGCCTATGGACCCGTAGTCCAGAGATGAACTACTCACGCATCACTTCGGAGGCGGGCATGGCAATGTAGAGGCCTCCAGTGATGATCTCCCTCTCCGACAGGGTGCTGTGAAGAGATTAAGAACCCTCCCGAGCTAGGGTCGGTGATGGTGGGCGCGACGGAACTTTTCATGGATGGAGGCTCGAGTCTTTAGGTTTTTCCGAACATGTGAATAAATAGGCAGAAGGTCAAGGTCGGTGGGTGCTCGAGGGGCCCACACCACCCCTAGGCGTGGCGCCTAGCCCTGGTGTGGCCGCCTCATGGCGCCCCTTCGTCTCTCCTCTGGACTCCGTCTTCGTTACAATAAAATAGGAACTTCATCTTTTGTTTCGTCTGATTCCGAGAATATTTCATGCAGAACTTTTCTGAAACACAAAATAGCAGAAAACAGGGACCTAGCACTGTGGCATCTTGTGTATAGGTTAGCTCCGGAAAATATATAAAAGTGCAACAAAGTGTACACAAAACATATATAAATTGGTGTAAAACTAGCATGGAGCATCATAAATTATACATACGTTTGCAGTGTATCACCATCCTCGACTCCACCGAAGATCAATCTCATCAAGATCATCACCTCATCCATTGCATCCCACTTGTACTAAGAGAGAGAGAGAGAGAGAGAGAGAGAGACATAGAGATAGAGAGAGAGATATTCATACTTGTAAGATTAGGGATTGAAACATATATTCCATACTTGTTTGTATTTGATTCGATCTTAAACTAGTGTGGCTTGCTAATATCAAGATGAACTCCATTTACTTTGCTATGATATCATTATGTGAGTAGACCCCATTGGCGTGGGAGATGTACGGGATTGGTGAGATGTGATGTGCCAATTTTATTCTGTCTATTCGTGAACTTATCTTTAGGATTATTATATATATGAGTATAAATGTTCATGTGCACCTAATGTTGTTATCTAATTTAAGGGCCCAGATAGCATGATCTCAAGAACTCATAAACATGAACTTGTTTGCTACTGAATCGGCGACCCCCGAGTGACACGGCCGATATCAAAGAGGATCTAGCAATACTCGAGGAATCACAAGGAACCACCGAGGTTAAAGCTTTACTCCGGTTTAGCCACCTTAATAGATGCGCTGACCATGGCTTTGGTAACAGGAAGAATGATTATTGGAGGAAGATGAAATCTACCAAGAGTCTTTCTCTCTTATGGATTGCTTGCCTTCTCAGATATAAATAAAAAAGAATCATATTTATTCCACCAGGCACATTCACTATCGCCATGAACCGAATCACCCCGCGCCTACTTTTCCACCTGCAGAAACCCATTTATTTCTTATTAGCTGTTTACTTTTATGCATTTTACTTTATTGTATTATCTATACTCAAAACTCCTATCATTTACACTCACCACTTTCCATTTCAATTCTTGCAGTCAATTCACCTAAGACTTGTGACACCTTGGATGTGCCAGAAACACCGCAGATAAACATCCTCCTACGTTCCTTGTTGGTATACAATATAAAAATCGGAAATAATACTTCCACGAAAATATGCATGAATGACCTTGTGTTCTTGCAGGCCATCAATATCCACTTCTCAAAGAGAATAAATCACATTGCTTCACTTTTAGGGTCTGATGGTAACACTATGAGGAATCATGAGGGTAAAGCTGCTCTACTCTTAGATACTTATAAACAAAGTTGGGGAAGTTTTAAACTACTTCTAGTGTTGTCATTATGGAAGATCTTCTAACAAATTCAATAGACATTGCTTTCCTTTTGGAGCCTTTTTCTGCTCAAAAAATTGATGATGTTGTCCATGACTATCCTAATAACAAGTCCCCCGGTCGAGATGGATTTGATGCAGAATTCTTCAGGAAATGTTGGACCATAATAAAACATGATTTTATGATTTGTGCCACCAATTTCACCAGGGTAACCTCTGCTTGGGAAGTATTAATGGTTGCTACATAAGCCCAGTTCCTAAGAAGGATGATGTTGTGACGACCAATGATTTTAGGCCTATCTCATTGCTAAACTTCACTATGAAGCTCATAACATAACTATCTCATTACTACAGAATCATCATGCAGAATCATCATGCAACTTATCCATGAAAATCAATATGGCTTCATCAAGTCCATAACTATACATGATTGATTGTCTTGGGCATATGAATACTTGCATCAATATCACAAATCTAAAATGGAAATGGTCCTCCAAAAGATGGATTTTGAGAAAGGTTTTGCCAAAATGGAGCATAACTTTATTTTGCAAGTTCTCCAAACTAAGGGTTTTGGCTCCAAATGGTGCCTTTGGATGGGGTACCTGGTTATTTGCTGCACTAAAACAGATGGGTCAGGTAGGGTGACCCTCCGTCTCCTCTCCATTTTTGGAAAATGCATGCGAGTCTGCACTAATCAATTCAACTATTTCGGCTACCGTGGGATATAGCTTGATTACATGCATGGTCTAAATGGAGATCCTTATCTCGAAAATGATCATGTGCAATAGGTATGTTATGTGGAAGAGAGAAAGAATTATTTAAGTAAAGAACATCACCTCAAAGGAAGTGAAGAAGATATGTGTCAATCGTGTTCTGTTGCGCGCAAAAATCCATATTTAAAATAAAACTTGTAGTAATACATTCCTTTTAGTTTCCTTTCAAGATTTTTTCTATGTTGCTTCGCCCTTTTTTAAGACCTTGAAACATGATGAGAATTGTTTATTCTAGGTGGTGATTGCCCCCAGTAGATTAACTAAGTAAAAAATGCATTTTCAGTATTTCATACCTCATCCCACTATTTAGACAGCTATTGGGCATCCTACCACTGATATCCCCGCCGTCTCTACAAATGGATTTGTGTCCTCCTCGCGTCCATTGCCACCAACCCGGCAATCCCCATCCCCTGCCCCTCCTCGCTACTTCCATCACTCAAAACTCGGGGGTACCGATCAACATGTACGAGGCTGAGGGGTCATCAATGCGCTCTCCCACTGCTCTAACAATGGGTAGTCCCATATATAATTCCAATTATTCGGGCCTCGATCATTGCTCGAGCCTGCATTTTTTCAGAGACGTCAATGCACTGCACTAAAAGTTTGACCCTCAACAACAAAAGTCTTAAAGATTCTAGATACTTCTAATGCTATTTATATGTAGACTCGGCGATGAAAAAACCTATGACAATTGAAAATTTAAACAAGGTAGTCAGAAGTTTCGGGGTATGGGAGATGAAAATTAACGAGAGAAATGACCTTTCCCCCCTTAATATATAGCGATGTTTTGTGTCCGTAGTACGTGCGGGGTGATGCACGGTTCGGATGGCCAGCTATCCTCAGCTAGGATAATCTGGCATCGCTGAACTATTGGAAACGATAATCTGCTGTGATCTCCACTAGAATAGTTCTCGTGCATATTGAGGTAGTACGTAGTTAGTGCATTATGTTGGACATGATTGATGAGCATGCAGGTCGCAGCACTAGCGCACCAGGGATCGATGGATCCAATTAAAACATGTTTCGTCTCAGCTAGCAGCTAGCTATAGCGATCCAGCGCATCAGGATCGATCTGAGAGCTTGAATTAGACTGTATATGTGCATGATCAAGCAAGCAGAAGCAGAGCCTTTTGTTGTGCTGGCACAGTAGTACTGCTCGAGCTACCGCGGCGCGTGCAGATGCGATCGCTGCATGCAGCTGGAGATCCATGGCCGATCTAGATCGATCGATCCATCGACCGTTCGTCTCGAACTAGTGTGTGAATCTTGGCTGGATTTTACGTTAGTTGGATCGAGATGATTATATAGCTGTAGTTAGCTAGAGCCGAGATGAGAAGTCCGTTGGACTAGTGGGTCGACTGTTCATTATCAGCGCTAGCTGTATGTATGTGTGGGAGCTGCCGGAACAGAGCACGCAATTGCAAACTATAGTTAGCAGTGTGTAGACGTACGTACGGCCACTATATAAAGCTAGTTAATCAAGTGGTCTAGATCATCTCGGGCCCCCATGCACTACCCCAATGCATGCGTGCTGATGGAACCATGCCCGTTTCAAATGTAAGGGCATCTCTAGCAGCCCGACGAGACCGTTTGCGTCCGTGCGGATCGGAAATGCGTCTGCACCCTGTTTCAGCGGGGCGACGTATCGTATCCGGGGTGTCCGCAGCGACGCAAACACGACGCAAATATGCGGCACGTTTGCGTCTCCGCGGACGCTGCGCCGTCGCGCCAAGCGTCTGCTCGCTTCCCCACGGCCCGCCTGGCAACGATCCTGGTCCTATTGTATTCGATCACAGGAAGCGCGCGAATGGCAACCGTCGGAGTGGCAACCGCGGCGATCAACCTGCCAACCGCCGGAGCGTCGAACCGTCGCGAAAGAGCAACCGCCGGTCTCTTCATTATACGTGCAGACATTAATTCCCGCAAAATATAACCCTGCGTCCACTGTAATTCACGTCCAACCGCGTCCTTCTTACGCTTCTTCTTCTTCTTCTCCAACACCGGCGAGCCATGAGCGACTACACCCTGCCGTCCGACTCCGAGAGCGAGGGCAAGCCGCCGGGATGGAAGCATTGGTGGGAAAGTGACGCCACGCCAAGCGACCCCGACTCCACGCCAAGTGACTCAACCTCGACGCCGATTAAGGAGGAGGAGGACGGAGTCGGCAATGCCAGCGATGGCTAGGAGGTGTACGGAGGTGCCGCTGGAAGTGACGCCAAGGAGGAGGAGGAGGAGGGGCAGGAGGAGGAGGGGCAGGAGGAGGACTCCGACGCCAGGTTCGACCTGCTGGAGGCGCAGGAGGCAAGGTTGCTGGCGCGGGCGGCGCGTCGTCGTCGTCCGTTCAACGACGATAGTGAGTCCTACTCCAACTCCTCCAGTTCCTCTTCCGACGAGGAGGTGACTGATGGGTTCGTTGCCATGGAAAACAAAAAATTTCTACCGTGAACATGAACAAAAACCAAGATCCAATCTAGGAAGAAGCAAGATCTAATCTATGAAGATCGAAGCAATGATATGCCTGTGAGACTAACCCTCGAAGATTCCAAAGCTTACGAAATTAGATCTCGTTGTTGATGTAGTCGATCGTCCCGTGCTGGAATCCGGCAGCACTTCCGTACTCGGTCGTGCGTACGGTGTCGATAAAGCCCATCCTCTCCCTGTTCCAGCGGGAAGCGGAGGTGTGGTAGATCCCCTCGGAATCCAAGCAGCACGACAGCATGGTGGTGGAGGTGGAGGAGAAATTCCTGCAAGGCTTCGCCAAGCCTGCGCAGGAAGAAGGAGGAGGGAGAGAGGGGCAGCTAGGGCTTGGGGGGATGATGTGCTGCGCCCCAGCCCTCCCCTCCCTCTTATATAGGCGTGGGGGGGGGCTGCTTTGGCCCCTCCTCCAAGCCTTTGGGTCGGCCAAAACAAGGGGGGCAACTTCCCCCCCCCCCCCCCAAGTTAAGTTCCTATTTTCAAGGGATTTGATCTTATCCACTTGATCCAGCCGCATGGGCCTTGGGGGCTAGTGTGCCTGGCCCATGTGGGCCTATGTGACCCCCTCCGGTCCATGTTGGTCGTCCGGGATAGGTGTGCCCCACTATGGTACCCTCCGGAACCTTCTAGAACCTCCGGTACAATACCGAAAAATTCTGAACTTTTCCGGTAACCTTGAAAATGACTTCCCATATATGAATCTTATTCTCCGGACAATTCCGGACCTCCTCGTGATATCTTGGATCCCATCCGAGACTCCGAACAAACTTCGGACTCCATCTCATATTCCGAATCTACTTATGCGACATCGAACCTTAAGCGTGTCACCCTACGGTTCGTGAACTATGCAGACATGGTCGAGACTCCTCTCCGACCAATAACCAATAGCGGGACCTGGAGATCCATAATGACTCCCACACATTCAACGATAACTTAGTGATCGATTGAACCATTTACATACGATACTGATTCCCTTTGTCACGCGATACTTTACTTGTTCGAGGTTCGATCATCGGTATCTCCATACCTTGTTCAACCTCGTTACCGACAAGTACTCTTTACTCGTACTGTGGTATGTCATCTCTTGTGACCCAGTCACATGCTTGCAAGCTAATTAGACGACATTCCACCGAGAGGGCCCAGAGTATATCTATCCGTCGTCAGGATGGACAAATCCCACTGTTGATCCATATGCCTCAACTCATACTTTCCGAATACTTAATCCCATATTTATAACCACCCATTTACGCAATGGCGTTTGATGTAATCAAAGTACCCTTCCGGTGTAAGTGATTTACATGATCTCATGGTCGAAAGACTAGGTAACTATGTATCGAAAGCTTATAGCAAGTTGAACTTAATGACTTGATCTCATGCTACACTTATTTGGGTGTATGTCCATTATATCATTCACCCAATGACATAACCTTGTTATTAACAACATCCAATGTTCATGATCACGAAACCATGATCATCTATTAATCAACAAACTAGTTATACAAGAGGCTTACTTAGGGACTCCTTGTTGTTTACATAACACACATGTATCAATGTTTCGGTTAATACAATTATAGCATGGGATGTAAACATTTATCATGAACACTAAGATATAACAATAACTACTTTATTATTGCCTCTCGGGCATATCTCCAACAGTGACAAGCAAGAGGCGCATGAATGAGGACGACGAGGCAGGGCCTTCTAACAAGAAGGCCAAAAATTAGTTTTTATATGTTTTAAATTTGTTCTTGTTTCTATGTTAAATATGTTTAAACCTATTCGTTTGAAATATCCGGTAATCTATTCGATTGGAATTCAGTACTACATTTTCGCGTTTAAACTTGCTCAATCAACAAAAATTGAAAAGAAGGAGAAAAAAAAACAGTTTCATGCACAAAATGTGTCGGACCGCTGGGGGTGGCCCCCGAAGCAAACGGACATTTTGCCCCCCGCGGTTATTTTGGCGTCCGCCACACGACGCAAACGGACGTCCGTTGACAATTTCGGCGTCCGAAATGCGTCGCGCCGCTGGAGATGCTCTAAAGCTAATTAAAGTGGCGGAATATTGTGCACTGACATTAGTTTCCTCCAGAGGTGTACTCCCTCCATACCGATTTATTCCGGTGGAATTAGGAAAATACCTGAGAATTAGGCTCGAATCAGCATAAATTAGCGCAAGTTAATATCCATTGTGACCCGTCTCCTCTTGAAATTACTCCCACCGATGCAACTTCTCCATTTAAAATCCAAATTGGTATATGTGTGCGCTTGCACGCACAACTCGCTCCTTAGTCTTCCGTGATTAATTGGTACAACTAACAAGCGAAAAATAGAGGATTTAGAGCTTGCAACATCATTTTCTTCACCTATCAAGGCTTGTCTTGGTAGCGATGCAACTCACTGGGAGCCCAATAAACCTATATGGAGGGAGTGTCTGTTTTTTTACCGAATGTAACATTTTGATCATAACTCACACGTAAGGCCAATTTGACATCAAAGTATTATTTAAGTATTACTTTGATTTCTAAAAATACTAAAGTACTCTATTAAATACACAAAAACGTTTGGATCTAATAAATACTACTCCCTTCACACCGGTTTATTAGGGTATTACACACTTTGAGAACAAAATTTGGTCAACAAAATATGGGTTACATACCTAAAAAGTTGTATTGTTGGAAACTTCTTTTGAATAGGAAATAAACGGTATAATTGTTTTTTTGGCATATATCATATTTCTTTAACCAAATTAATGGTCAGAGTTTTTTTCGAAATGCGTAATACCCTAATGAACCGAAGTGGAGAGAGTATGGTTTTTTAAACTGAAGTACTTTTTTCAAAACTATAGGTTTTTTAATATTGGAGAAAGAGGCCTGATCCTCTTTCTCTTAACGAGAAAGAAGAAAAATGGTGGTATTTTTAGCTAGGTATTTTAATATTTTAGTTTTAAAATATTTCGGTTTGGAAAATACTAAGCTGCCAAATAAGCCTTGAATCTTCAGTTAATTAAAAACTAAACAAAGGAAGTGATGGATGAGACGAGAAGGCGTGTACAGGACCTGGTGAGTGAGTGACAAGTGGACTCACTGTGCGTGCATGGGGACCGGCGAGCTGCACCAAGGGAAGCCGATGGAATCCATGCATATGTTCGGTGCGCAACAACCACGGATGAAGCTGGCTGGCTACCTCGCTCCTACAGTCTTACGCTAAGCTCACTCTCTCATATGTCTATGTACCATAGCTACGTAGGACTTTGGTATGGTGTATGGAAGGATCCCATATTCCCGTTACATATAGTATGTGTGATGCTTACTTATTTCTTTATTTTCATCCATTTTAGAGAAGAAAAGAGGAAAATTAGTTGAGCTGCTATTTTCCCTCGTTAGTCATAATTAAAGGGAGCTCTTTAGGCCAACCAGGTCGGCGCGAATTGCTGCCCCGCACACCCGCTGGTGGCTCTTAGGCCTGGCCCATATAACGTGGTTTGATTTTCTGTACGGGTTTTCTTCTGTTTCTAGGGTTTTTTCGTCTGTTTTTTGGCTGTTTGCCTGATCTTTTTAAATTGTCTGGTTTTAGAAATGACCGATTTTTTTTAAAAAAATTTGTCTATTTTTAAATCTGAATAATTTTAAAATTTGATTTCTTTTAGAAATTTGACCATTATTATACTTTCAACATTAGTTTTCAAAAACAAACATTTTAAATTTAAACAATTTCTAAGATTGAACACTTCTAATATTGAACAATTTTAGTCTTTCAACAATTCTCAAATTTGAACAATTTTAAAATTTTAACAAATTTTCGGATTCGAGCTTTCTCAAATTTTGAACAAATTTTGAATATGAACTTTTCTCCAAAAGTGAAATTCTTTCGAATCTGAGCATTTTTCGAATTTCAACAATTTGTTATTTGCAATATTTTGAAAATTTTCAATTTATAACAATTTTTTAATCTGAACAAATTCTGAATTTCAACAATTTTCGAATTGGTCATCTTTCAAATTTGAAAAATTTCGAATTTAATTGTTTTAATCATAACAATTTTTAAATCTAAAACAGAAAAACCAACAGAAAAACAAAAGAAAAAAGAAGAGAAGAGAAAACGAAAAGAGCGAAATTTATCGTAAATGCGAACTGGGCCAGCGCATATAAGGGTGTGCGGCACTGCGTAGGATCCGCCGAATTAAGGAGATATGAATCAGCAAAAGTGCAGAATTTGAGAGAGCCTACCTCACATGATTTGGGCTTGCAATGTCAGGTCTTGTTACTAAGGTCCATCAAAGATCCACAATTCGTCAAGTAAGGATTGCATCGCACCGTTCAGTTAAGGCCCATTAATGACAGGTCCATTTCCCCTTTAGTTTCTTCTGCTACTCACTGTTGTATTGTATAACTTTGACCATGCGAGTTGGACGCTCTTCCTTATTACCGTATTGATTTCCCTCAAAAAAATAAATTATACGGTATTGTTTCACGGTGAAACACACTCGCCGCCGTTTCTTTATGTAATATCCTTGCCTAGGGTTTCCCCATAGGATTTGGGATCCGGGTTGGTTGGTTGGAGAAGAAGAAAGAAGTAAGTAGAAGGGGGCAGGTAAGGAACGATTTCATTAATTCATAGCTGAAGGTTACAGACGATACACCACGAGCTTATAACAACGCTCCTCCACACACGCTTGCCCATCTGGCACGTTAACCCACTGAGGCCCATGGCCCAAATCACTTCTCCTTTTCTTCCAGCCCAGTCTCTAACTTGAACTCTTCTTCAGTTTCCTTTTACACGGCACTGCAGGTCCCGGCTTCATAGCGACGACGGTGACGATGTACCACCCTCGAAGATCCAGCTTGTCCCCAAGCCGGTGCGGACGGAAAACGATGGTGCACCACATCATAATCTTCCCGGGTAGGCTGCAGTAGTAGGCAATCCAGTCCAGCGAATCGGAACCCGAAGAATTCGTTGCGTTACCTTTCTTCACCAACCTCGCGGTCAAGGACTTCTTACGGAACAAGATCATCGGTGTCCAAGTGAAGTGGTTCCGAGCAGGAAGTAAACACTCGGTGTATGGTCCGGAACATGGGACTTGAGTTGTGAAACATGAAACACTCTGGATGAATCATACTTGTTCTCGGGAAGTTGCAACTTATATGCCGCTGAACCAATGCGTTCCATAATCCCGAAAGGACCATAGAACTTTAGTGCCAATTTGGGAAATGGTCCGTTGGCCACCGACGTCCGAGCATATGGTTGGAGCTTGAGGAACACCGAATCCCCGACTACGAATTCCCTCCGTGTTCTGTTTTTGTCTCGCGTCGGCTTTCATCTTTGCCTGGGCTTTTGCCAGATGTTGTCGGAGGAAGCTGGAATAGTCTTCCCTTTCTTTTAGCCAAGCATGCAAATCAGGATTTGTTGCTGGTAATGTCTTCAGGAATTGACCCATGTTAGGTTCCTTACCATAGACCGCTCGGAAGGGAGAACACCCTAATGAGGAATGATGGGCAGTGTTGTACCATAATTCTGCTAATGGCAGCCAGTCAGCCCATTGCTTTGGTGTGTCATGAACAGCACTCCGAAGGTACATTTCCAGACATTGGTTGACGCGTTCTGTTTGCCCATCCGTTTGTGGATGATATGCGGTTGACATCTGCAGTTTAGTGCCCCAGAGTGCAAACAATTCCTTCCAAAACTTGCTTGTAAAAATTTTGTCTCTATCTGATGTAATGGTGACAGGGATACTGTGTAATTTGACTATGTTGTTGAGGACAGCTTTAGCAACCGTCTCTGCTGTGAAGGGATGTTTCAAGGGTATAAAATGGCTGTACTTGGTGTATCTATCAACAATGACTAGAATGACAGAGAATCCATTAGACTTGGGCAAACCCTCGATGAAATCCATGGATACATCCTCCCAAGCTCCATCAGGGATAGGAAGAGGGCTGAGCAAACCAGGATATTTACAATGCTCATGTTTGGCCTGCTGGCATATCTGACATTGTTGAACAAAATTTGCTACTGCCTGTTTGATGCCTGACCAATGAAATAATTTCTTGATTCTTTGATAAGTTGTTTGGGAGCCCGAATGTCCTCCAATAGGAGATGAATGAAATGCCTCAATAATCTTTGTCTGCAGACCAACGTTAGCTCCAATCCAAATCCTTCCATTATGTCGTATGATACCATTATCCAGGGAGAATGTTGTGTCATCTGCATTAGAAATTGCCAGTTTCTGGAGTAGTGTTTGTGCTTCAGTATCTACTGCATAGGAATTTAACACTTCCTGTAGCCAAACTGGTTGACTTGTAGAGATGGCATGTAGGTGAAAAACATGACCAATTCGAGACAGAGCATCTGCTGCTTTGTTATCAATTCCTTTTTTGAATTGAAACTTGAATTGCAGACCCACCAGTTTTGTCATGGCTTTCTTCTGTAGATCAGAGTGTAACACTTGGTCATTTAGGTGGCACAAGCTCTTGTGATCAGTTTTGATGATGAAAGGGCCCCTGGACAAGTAAGGTCTCCACCTGTCAACTGCCATCATAATGGCCAAAAACTCCTTTTCATAAATTGACAGTTTCTGGTTTGCTAGTCTGAGTGCCTTGCTGTAATATGCGACTGGATGCCCTTGTTGACTAAGTACTGCGCCAATGCCGCTGTCACATGCATCTGTTTCTACACAGAAAGGTTGTTTGAAGTCAGGTAGGGTCAGCACAGGTGTAGATACCATGGCTTGTTTCAGCTCATCAAACGCCTGTTGTGCTGTGTCACTCCACTGAAAGGAATGTTTCTTCAACAAGGATGTTAGCGGTTTTGCCATAATGCCATAATGCTTCACAAACTTTCGATAGTATCCAGTGAGTCCCAAGAAACCTCTCAATTCTGTGACTGTAGTTGGAGTGGGCCAAGATGCCATTGCTCTGGTTTTCCTTGCCTAGGGTTTCCCCATAGGATTTGGGATCCGGGTTGGTTGGTTGGAGAAGAAGAAAGAAGTAAGTAGAAGGGGGCAGGTAAGGAACGATTTCATTAATTCATAGCTGAAGGTTACAGACGATACACCACGAGCTGATAACAACGCTCCTCCACACACGCTTGCCCATCTGGCACGTTAACCCACTGAGGCCCATGGCCCAAATCACTTCTCCTTTTCTTCCAGCCCAGTCTCTAACTTGAACTCTTCTTCAGTTTCCTTTTACCTGGCACTGCAGGTCCCAGCTTCATAGCAGCAGCAGTGACACTTTACTCACCTCCAGGATACGTCTTTCTATAACCTGCATGGAATGTCCACATCAAGAACGGCTCATAGGCCGAAAAACATATTTTTAGATGTCACAAAATCTGAAAAACGTCTAGGTCTACATTAGGACATTCTATTCCGCACACAAAGTCCTGCGAAAAAATAAAAAAATCGACTTGTTTTAAAAAGACAATTTTTGGTGCTCCAAAATACCTAGTTCTCACCATATTTTCTTTCTCTTTTTTCCACAAATTTTATATGTGAACAGAGCATGTCTGGATATATATGCAAGAATTATTTTCAGTATTTTTTGATAGTTTAAAATACATTTAGAATGCATTTTTCATAATAGGTATATTTGAATCTATGAGCCAAAACACCATGTCCCATCAAGAAGCACAAGAATAGGGTGATCTATCTCCAAGACTAGGAAATACACTAATTAAATAGTTTTGCTAGCATAAAATCCTAAATCCTTAGATTGCATCGTACTTAATGCTAATCGTGAGTTCAACAGAGAGATTGCAACTAGCCGTTCATGAAGTTGCAACTGATTACTACATGTACGTAGATTTTATTTAGATGGTAGGCTAAAGATGAGCCCTGCTTTAACTTAATAAAGCCACACACGGCAGAGTACAAGATCGATGCAACCAACAGAGTTCACACAAACATAAAACATAGGAGGTCCTGGGTCTCAGACCTATCTAAAGTCACACACACAACCAAGAGAGACCAACCCCCAAGCTGGAACCCTAAAAACTAAGGATACAAATGTTGATGTAGATGAAGACTCATACCTGCGCCGGCTCCTCCCGTACCGCGGCATGAATGGAGCGAATCCGCCCGATCGTCATCTCCAGTGCCTCGCGATCCTGCCTCCTAGCCACAAGTTTCCATACCTGTAGATGCATAGACATTTTATAGAGAATATCAGCCGGCTGCGAGGAAAACTTGACCTCGATGGAGAACTTGTTCCGCACATTCTACAAGGACCACAGCAACGCCGCACATTAGGTGGAGAACACGCGTCTAGTCTACCCACACACCCGTCAAGGAATCTAAAGATATCATCTGCACAACGGGGGTTCCAGGAGCACCCCAGTAACTCCCGTATTGCACTCCACATAAAACTCGCTAGCGAGCAAGAGAAAAAGATATGGTTTGTATCCTCCCACTCATCACATAGGGCACATCTGCCCGTGGACGGGCCCTTTCTAGAGCGGATATTATCACGAGAAGGTAGACGCTTTCTGACCAACTGCCATAAGAACACTCTAACCTTAAGTGGCACGGAGACTTTCCAGAGTTCTCTGAAGTGCTTGTGCGGTGTCCCCTGACACAATCTCTTATTAAGGGACCGAACCGTAAACCTCCCTGAAGGTTCGAGCGCCCAGGATATGATATCCGGGTCGTGCGAAAGGTCGGGGGCGCCTAGAGCCCTTGAGAGGTCGACCCACTCCGAATGCTCGCGACGCCCCAACGCTTGCCGGAAGGGGATATACCAAACTCCGCTCATGTACGCCCTAGCCACCGAGACCGCCAGGTCTAGGGCCAGAGAGTAGAGGGTCGGGAAACGGGCCTTAAGGGGCCCCCTGCCACCAGTGTACCCAAAGCCTGGTGGAGGTACCGCTACGCACCTAATGACGCGCTCCCAAGCTGAACAAAGGTTTAATTTTCTGGATAGCGTTCCAGAATTGGGAGCCGCTCTGATGCGAGTCTACCAACAGGTCCTTGGTTTGCAGGTACTTACTGCATAGAATGTCTGCCCAAAGCCCCTGCTCACCAGCATAAAACCTCCAGATCCACTTCGCCATCAGGCAAATGTTCATGAGTTTAGTGTCGACGATCCCAAGTCCTCCCAAGGATTTGGGTTTACACACCGCGTCCCAGCGCACCCAGTGGTACTTGTGTTTCATACTGGAGCCCTCCCAATAGAAGCGCGGTCTGTGCTTGTTGAAAACCTGGTGTAC
The DNA here is from genome assembly GCF_022539505.1 of Lolium rigidum. Lineage (NCBI taxonomy): Eukaryota > Viridiplantae > Streptophyta > Magnoliopsida > Poales > Poaceae > Lolium > Lolium rigidum. Next base: position 14,568,166 of record NC_061513.1, read on the forward strand.
CCCGTCACCAAGTAGGCACACTTCCATGGCTTGCATGGGGAGGCTCGACAAGCAGGCATTTGTGAGTATCAGCCTGGCCACCGAGAGAGGAACTTGCCCATCCAGGGATCCGCTCTCTTGCCAACTTTTAAGCCAAGAGGTTCCCAATCACTGGCCACTAGGGCCCTATCACTAATTGGCAGACCCAGGTATGTGAAGGGGAAGGATCCGAGTTTGCAGTTGAGCATATTCGCGATCAGTTGTTGCTCCTCCTGAGGAAACCCCAACGGTCATCACCTCACTCTTTTGAAAATTGATGCGCAACCCCGACATGCACTCAAAACATAAGAGCAAGAATTTAAGGTTGGCGATCGCCAGCGTCTCCGGTTGGATCATTATGATCGTGTCATCCGCATATTGCAGGTTTGACACACCCCCCGGGATAAGGTGTGGCACAACCCCCTGAATGTGCCCCGCCGCCTTGGCCGCCGAGAGCATGGCGTCTAAGGTGTCAACTGCGAAGTCAAACAAGATGGGGGAGAGAGGATCACCTTGCCGCACACCCCTCCCATTTCGAAAAAAATTGCCCACTTACCCATTTAGGGCAATAGCCATTTGGCCCCTTGAGACCAAACCAAGTGCTCGATGGACCCACCCAGGGTCAAAGCCTTTCTGGGTAAGCACTTCCCGAAGGAAGGCCCAGTCCACCCGATCGTATGCTTTCTCAAAATCCAGCTTCAGAAAGACTCCCTGAAGTCTCCTAGCCTTTGTCTCATGTATGATATCTTGGAGCGAGACCACACCCTCGTGGATATTCCTACCTCTAATAAACACCGACTGCGCTCTGCTAATAGTACGGTGCACGATGGGGGATAGCCGAGTAGCGTAAGCTTTTGCAATAAATTTGAAGACCACATTAATCAGGGCTATCGGTCTGAACTTGCGAATGTCATCCGCACCATGCACTTTTGGAATGAGGGTAAGGATCCAAAAGTTAAGCCTCACTACATCCACTCTCCCAAGAGTATAGTCATTAAGGATGGCTAGGATGTAGGGTTTAGTCAAGGTCTAGAATTTCTTAAAGAAAATCGCCGGTAACCCGTCCAGACCGGGAGCGGTGTCGACCTTCATACTGGCAAGAACCAAATCCAGCTCCTACGGTGTCAAGGTTAGCAAAAGCCCGTCGTTCTCAACCTGTGACACCCGCCCCTGCGTGTGCCACACCGTCGGAGATAGCCTAATTAAACGGCTTGGGTTCCCTGGGCTCCCATAAGCCCCTGATAGAACCCGAGCACATACTGCTGGAGGAGGGCCGGGTCGGAGATGGTCTCCCCCTCATGGACCAATCTAGTGATAAGGCATTTGCGCTTGCGACTCTTGGCCATGGCGTGGAAGTAGGCCGTGTTAGCATCGCCTTTGAGGAGCCAGTTTTGACGACTACGTTGCTTCCAGTAGGCCTCCTCCACCCTAGCCAAGTGCGTGAGTTGGCTCTCTAGGTGGTATCTAAGAGCCCACCCATCAACATCTAGACCTTTCCCATCAGCCATGATATCCAAGGCTTGGATCTGAGAAAGGATTCTCTCCTTGAGCACCCTCTCGTCTCTTCCTAAGTTGCCTCCCCAGCCCTTAAGGAATTGACGAATGCCGATGGCCATGTGCTTCTAGGCATTGATAGAGTCAAGGATGACCCCTCCCTGGTTTTGAATATCAACCACTTAGAGTGCACCAGGTCCCCAAATTCAGGTTGCTCAAGCCACCCTGTCTCAAAGAAAAACCGGGGGTTGCGTTTTCTGAATTCCTCCCCGGAACGCAGAATAAGCGGAGAGTGGTCGGACCCAATGATGGTATCCGCCACTAGGGTCGCAAGAGGGAAGATAATCTCCCACCCGGCTGAGACAAACTATCGGTCCAGAATGCACCGAATCGGGCTGAGCTACCGGTTGGTCCACGTAAACCGTGACCCGCCCCGACGAATTTCCCTTAGCGCCAGGTTGGCAATATGGTCATTAAACATATGCACCCTAGGCCAGCAGATATTGTCGTTATTCTTGTGGTCTGATCCCCTGACCAGGTTGAAATCTCCTCCCGCCACCAGCGGATAGGGACATGCCGCCACAGCCACCGCCAGCTCCGACAAGCTCCTGGGATTGGCGGTGATCTACGGGACAGTAGATCACGAACAAAGACCACGTCTTAGTCGTATCAAGCTGAAACACATCAGCCCGAAAGAAGAAGGAACCCGTGGTCCAGCCGAGCACATCATAGGCATCCTCTCTAACCCCGAGCAAAATGCCTCCCGACCTCCCCTTCGCCGGGACCGAGCACCAGAGAAACCACCCCACGGGTCTAAACCCAGTAGATCAGCGGGGGGGAAGGAGTCCATCATGGTCTCTTGGAGGCCAACAAAATCAAGCCTCTCCTTATGAATGAGCTCCCTAACTTGGGCTCGCCTCTGGCGGAAGCCCCGAATATTATAGAAGCCTGCCCGCATCAGGACAGCTTTCTGGGTCTCCGTCCACGACGGGGCGTCAACATCGGCCGCTTATCACCCCCGTTATTGGCGCTAGGGGGTACCGTTACCTCCTCCAACGTATGATCCTGAAGGGTCACCGTAGAGGGATTCTCCGGACCAGGATGGTCCGGGAACGTCTCCGCTGGTTGTGCCGCCCCTGCGCACAACACCTCAGCCTTGTGAAAAGCCCGCCTGGCTAGCGAAGCTTGTGCCGCCTCTTTCGCCCTAACTAGCGAAAGGATTTCCGAAACAGATCCACCCTCACAAGTGAAAGCCAGACCAGAATCATGTGCAACCTCGGCTAAGTGCGAATCTAGAATATCATGCAAAACAGAAAATGCATCGGTCGTAGAGGGATTGGCATTACCTGGGTCCTCAAGGTTCTTCGACGATGTGCGAGACTGGGCCTGCTCTAGGACCGACAGGGACGCCTTCTGCCCGTTCAGCCTGGTGCTCTTGAGTGCCGGTCCAGCAGGGACTGTCTTGGTGTGCTTCCCCTTTGGCATCGGGGTGCTCCCCACTCCCTCCATGTCCATCAGCAGAGTTGCCGCCGTCGCCGCCTCGCCAAACGCCTCCGAGCCAAGGTCCCATCGCGTGCTCGTGGCCTTCGTTGGGGTATCACCCTCCGCTGCCCGCGAAAGGGAGCCCGGCACGACCGTCACGTCCTCAGACATGGTATTGAGAGTGACCGAGTCCGTAGGAGGGGAGATCGGCACCTCCTCTCTCTACGCGCCCATCTCCCGCTCACCGTCCCTCGCCGCGTCACTACTAGAAAAACAGGCTTCCGGTGAGCCTCATAAGTCGCGAAGGGAAACGAACCGCGACTAATGGTACCTTTAGTCGCGGTTCGGGAGGCGAACCGCGACCAAAGGCCTGGGCCCAGGGCGCTCGGTGGCCAGCCGTTGCACGTGGGGGGGTTTAGCCGCGGTTGGCCAGGCCAACCGCGACTAAAGGTGCCCGAAGGCCTTTAGTCGCGGTTGGCCTGGCCAACCGCGGCTAAAGCCGCCCCCTATATATACCCACCCGAGCAGCCAACACTTAGCCATTTGGTGCCATTTTCTTCACAAGCTTCACAAGTGGGTGTTAGGTTTGCTTTTGGTTCCTCTTATGCACATAAGGTGTTTGATGAAATGCCCCAAGAGCATGAAACAAACATGATATGAAGTGTTGGAGCCACACTTGAGCTTTCTCATTTATTTTTCCTCCTCGATCGCGGTTAGCAACTTGAACCTTTGATGTGTCGTTGATAAAATGTGCATGTGTGTGTAGTTCATTGTTTAATTAATATTGTTTGTAGCTAGTTAGTTTAACAAATGCATGATGGTTAATTATATATTTTATATTATAATAATGCAGATGAATCGACAATGGATGTACGGTAACCGACTCTCCGGCGAGTTCGGTACGGGTTTGAATGATTTCCTCGTAGTGGCTAATGCGAACAAGCGGGGGGTTTTGTTATCTCGTCCATGTGTTAAATGTAAGAATCGAAGGGTTACTCTTCCTCAAGAGATGTTCAGCTGCACCTGCTTCGGCACGGTTTCATGCCAAGCTATAATTGTTGGACCAAGCATGGAGAAAGAGGGGTTATAATGGAAGAAGATGAAGAAGGGGATGATTTCATCGATGAAAGCTATCTTGCTCATTTCGGTGATACTTTCATGGAGGATGCTGAAGGTGAAGGGGAAGGTGAAGGGGAAGGTGAAGAAGAGGCACGTGATGATCCCGTTGATGATCTTGGTCGGACCATTGCTGATGCACGGAGTCGCTGCGAAACTGAAAAAGAGAGGGAGAATTTGGATCGCATGTTAGAGGATCACGGGAAGGCGCTGTACCCCGGATGCGATGATGGTCCGAAAAAGCTGGGCTGCACACTGGATTTGCTGAAATGGAAGGCACGAGCAGGTGTAGCTGACTCGGCATTTGAAGACTTGCTGAAAATGTTGAAGAATATGTTTCCAAAGAATAACGAGTTGCCCGCCGGTACGTACGAAGCAAAGAAGGTTGTCTCGCCCTCTAGGTTTAGAGGTTACGAAGATACATGCATGCATCAACGATCGCATCCTCTACCGCGGTGAATACGAGAATTTGAATGAATGCCCGGTATGCACTCGCATTGCGTTATAAGATCGAGGCGATGACCCCGGTGACGATGTTGAGGGCCAGCCACCCGGGAAGAAGGTTCCCGCCAAGGTGATGTGGTATGCTCCTATAATACCACGGTTGAAACGTCCGTTCGGGAACAAAGAGCATGCCAAGTTGTTGCGATGGCACAAAGAGGACCGTAAGTCGGACGGGGAGTTGAGACACCCCGCAGATGGAACGCAATGGAGAAAGATCGACGAGAGAGTTCAAAGATTTTGCAGCTGACGCAAGGAACATAAGATTTGGTCTAAGTACGGATGGCATGAATCCTTTTGGCGAGCGAGCTCCAGCCATAGCACCGGCCCGTGACTCTATGCATCTACAACCTTCCTCCTTGGTTGTGCATGAAGCGGAAGTTCATTATGATGCCGGTGCTCATCCAAGGTCCGAAGCAACCCGGCAACGACATCGATGTGTACCTAAGGCCATTAGTTGATGAGCTTTTACGGCCGTGGGGCAGACCTGGTGTCCGTGTGTGGGATGAGCACAAAGAAGAGGAATTTGACCTACGAGCGTTGCTTTTCGTAACCATCAACGATTGGCCTGCGCTTAGTAACCTTTCGGGACTGTCAAATAAGGGATACAATGCATGCACGCACTGCTTACATGAGACTCAAAGTGTACATTTGCCAAATTGTAAGAAGAACGTGTACCTTGGGCATCGTCGATTTCTTCCGAAAGGTCATCCAGTAAGAAAGAAAGGCAAGCATTACAACGGCAAGGCAGATCACCGGCCGAAGCTCGCGGAACACACTCGGTGCTGAGGTATTTGATATGGTCAAGGATTTGAAAGTCATCTTTGGAAAGGGTCCTGGCGGACAATCGGTTCCGAAGGGAGGCGACGGGCACGTAGCCATGTGGAAGAAGAAATCTATATTGCGGGAGCTAGAATATTGGAAAGTCCTAGAAGTCCGCTCTGCAATCGACGTGATGCACGTTACGAAGAATATTTGCGTGAACATCCTAAGCTTCTTGGGCGTGTATGGGAAGTCAAATGATACAAAGGAAGCACGGCGAGGACCGGCAAAGTTTGAAAGACCACGATGACTCGTATCCGGAACGGTTTCAAGGTCGTGCCGGCTACGCTCCGACCAAAGAAGAGAAGGTCATCTTTTTTGAATGCCCGAGCGGTATGAAGGTCCCGTCGGATTCTCGTCCAATATAAAGGGAATAATAAACATGGCGGAGAAAAAGTTCCAAAACCTGAAGTCTCACGACCGCCACGTGATTATGACGCAATTGCTTCCGATTGCTTTGAGGGGGCTCTGCCGGAAAATGTTCGAGTAGCCATTGTGAAGCTATGTGCATTCCTCAATGCAATCTCTCGAGAAGGTAATCAATCCAGAAGTTCTACCACGGTTACGAACGATGTGGTCCAATGTCTTGTCGGTTTCGAGTTGGTGTTCCCGCCATCCTTCTTCAATATTATGACGCACCTCCTGGTTCACCTAGTCGATGAGATTTCCATTCTCGGTCCCGTATTTCTACACAATATGTTCCCCTTCGAGAGGTTCATGGGAGTATTAAAGAAATATGTTCGTAACCGTGCTAGGCCGGAAGGAAGCATCGCCAAGGGCTATGGAAATGAGGAGGTAATTGAGTTTTGTGTTGACTTTGTTCCCGACCTTAAGCCGATTGGTCTTCCTCAATCGCGGCACGAGGGGAGACTAAGTGGAAAAGGCACCATCGGAAGGAAATCAACGATATGTATGGACGGCCATTCTCCGGCCGAAGCACACCACACGGTTCGACCAATTCCAGCTTGGTGGCTCCGTACTTTGAGAAACACAAGAATATTTTACGCTCGGACAACCACGGGAAGCCTGAATCCTGGATTAGGAAGGCCCACATGGAGACTTTCGGCGGTTGGTTGAGAAAACATTTAATGAGTGACAATAAGGTTGTAGATCAGTTGTACATGTTGGCCAAGACACCATCTTCGACTATAACGACTTTCCAAGGGTACGAGATAAATGGGAATACATTTTACACGATCGCCCAAGATAAAAAGAGCACCAACCAAAACAGTGGTGTCCGCTTTGATGCGACAACCGAGAATGGGCAAAAGGTCACATATTATGGTTACATAGAGGAGATATGGGAACTTGACTATGGACCCTCCTTTAGGGTCCCTTTGTTCCGGTGCAAATGGTTCAAGCTAACAGGAGGTGGGGTAACGGTGGACCGAGCAATACGGAATGACAATGGTGGATTTCAACAATCTTGGTTACCTTGACGAACCATTCGTCCTAGCGAAAGATGTCGCTCGGGTTTTCTATGTGAAGGACATGAGTAGCAAACCGAGGAAACGGAAAGATAAGAAAACGATCGAGTACATCATGCGATGATCCAAAGCGCCACATTGTTCTTTCGGGGAAAAGAAACATCGTGGGAGTGGAGGACAAGACGGACATGTCAGAAGATTATAATATGTTTGCTGAAATTCCGCCCTTCAAAGTGAACACCGACCCAAGCATTAAGTTAAATGATGAGGATGCTCCATGGATACGGCACAATCGTAAGCAAGCGGGGACACAAGGGAAGAAATGATGTGTAATAATTTATTATTGTACCAAACTTTGTTGAATGAATCATGTGAATTATATTACCCGTGATGTGTTTGGTGTCCATTTTCGAATGATTCAATTGACTCGAGATAGCACCGATGATACATGAAATTTGGAGTGACTAAGTCATACTCCCGCATACAGGAAATTTGGAGTGACTAAGTCATACTCCCGCATACATGAAATTTGGAGTGATTTAGTCATACTCCCGCCTAGGCGTATAATATGCATACTCGTAGTCTTCATAGCCGCCGCCGTTGTACTCGGTAGTCGTCGCCTTCTAAGTTGCCGGCGTCGTCGTCGCTGCTGCTCGTCGTCGCCGTCGTCGGGCGGCGCTCGTGGCTCGAAGCGAGGGTAGCGCGGGCGGGGGATATCGCCGGCCGTGATGTAGTCCATGACGCTCGCGCAGTCCGGCCGTACCACCATAGCCGACGGCCGGCCTCGTGGAAGTTTCCGGGAGGCGGACCGTCCTCCTCATACTGGCGAGCGCCCTCTCACGCCGATTGATGAAGAAGGCGTCCCAAGTATGCTCGGTTATCGGGATGCCGGCGGGATTCATCCGCTGCTCCGGCGTGAGGTCGAGGTAGTAGTGGTTCGTGATGGCCGCCGGCGCGCGGTACACGAGGGACGGGAGGGACCGGCACGCCGCCGGCGCTTAGGCTCCGGCCCGGCGGGGACGCGGTAGCCCGGAGGGCAAGGGTAGTTCGAGGCGCAAAGCTCCTCCACCTGCCGGTAGGTTAGAGTGGGTGCGGTGGAAGCCATGAGTGATGAGAGATTGTAGAGATGTGATAATGCTGGCCAAGCCGGGCTACCTATATGTAGTGACAAATGGCGGGAAAAATGGGAGCGGGAAGACAGGAGGCGGGAAGAAAGAGGCGGGGAGAAATTGGCGGGAAGAAAGAGGCCGGAAGAAAGTGGCGGGAAACAATTGGTATATTATTTGTATTTTTAACATTTTGAATTGAATTAGTTTTATTTTTATGAATTTTTTGATATATTATTTGTATTTTTAAAATTTTGAATTGAATTAGTTTTATTTTTATGAATTTTTTGATATATTATTTGTATTTTTCACATTTTGAATTGAATTAGTTTTATTTTTATGAATTTCTTGATATATTATTTGTATTTTTAAAATTTTGAATTGAATTAGTTTTATTTTTATGAATTTTTTGATATATTATTTGTATTTTTCACATTTTGAATTGAATTAGTTTTATTTTTATGAATTTTTTGATATATTATTTGTATTTTTCACATTTTGAATTGAATTAGTTTTATTTTTCTGAATTTTTTGATATATTATTTGTATTTCTAACATTTTGAATTGAATTAGTTTTATTTTTCTGAATTTTTTGATATATTATTTGTATTTTTAACATTTGGAATTGAATTAGTTTTATTTTTCTGAATTTTTTGATATATTATTTGTATTTTTAACTTTTTGAATTGAATTAGTTTTATTTTTCTGAATTTTTTGATATATTATTTGTATTTTTCACATTTAGACATGAATTAGTTTTATTTTTCACATTTAGAAAATGAAATAATTTTGAAAAAGGCCTTTAGTCGCGGTTGGCCTGGCCAACCGCGACTAAAGGTCATTTTCCGCGGGAACCGCAAATGGGGCGAAAAAAGGATTTAGTCGCGGTTGGTGTTGCCAACCGCGACTAAAGGGTACCCTTTAGTCGCGGTTGGCCTCACCAACCGCGACTAAAAGTCCTTCCCTATAAATATTTGCGCGCGCGGACGGCCGCGCACTTCATCTTCTCCGCCGAACCGTCGCCCGACTCTGCAGCGCCGCGCCGTCGCCGCCCTCTCGTCTTCTACGCCGTCAGGCTGCCGCGAGCGCGCGCGCGCGCCGGTCGCCGTCGTCTTCTACGTCGTCGCCCTCGCCCGAGAGCGCCGCCGCGCGCGCGTCGTCGTCGCCCTCGATCCTCCCGTACGTAAGACCCGCGTCGGCCGCCACACGCGCGCCCGCGCCCGCGCCGCGCCGCCGCTTCCGCCGCCACACGCGCGCCGCCCCACACGCGCGCCGCCCCACACGCGCGCCGCCCCACACGCGCGCCGCGCCGCCGCTTTCGCCGCCGCCGCCGCCCCTTGCATCCGTCGCCGCGCCGCCGCATGCATCCGTCGCCGCCTGGCTCGCAGAGAGAGGCGCGCGCAGAGAGAGGAGGGAGAGGAGAGAGGCCAGGGCGCGCGCCTGGCCGATTTTTTTTTATTTTTTTGTTTTTTTACTTTTAGTTCTTGTTAATTTCGAAATTAAAATTAACTAAAAATTGAGACTTAAAATTTGGGACTTAATTAAATTTGTAAATGTGTATGTAGAAGAACTAATTTATAACTAAGTTTTTTTGTTTTTTAATTTGTAACTAAGTTTTTTTGTTTTTTAATTTGACTTAACAAAATTTAACAAATATGTAATATATTGTATAATGTATATAATTTTGGATACTTAACAAAAAATTTACTTAACAAATGACTTAAGAAAATTTAACAAATATGTAATATATATAGTATATTAATGTATATAATTTTGTATACTTAACAAAAATTTTACTTAACAAAATTTTGACTTAAGAAAAATTAACAAATATGTAATATATATAGTATAATGTATATAATTTTGTATACTTAACAAAAAATTTACTTAACAAAATTTTGACTTAAGAAAATTTTTACTTAACAAAATTTTAACTTAACAAAATTTAGACTTAACAAAATTTAGACTTAACAAAATCGAGAGGGGGTGGCGAGGGTTATGTGTCCTCGGTCACCGCCACCGTTCTCTCGGTCACCGCCACCGTTCTCTCGGTCACGCGCGCGGTCACTGCGTCCCCCCTTTCGCCACCGCCCTCTCGGTCACCGCCACCAGTCTCTCTCTTTATATGTAGAAGAGATGTGATAATAATGCTGGCATATACACAATTAATTTGTTTTGACTACATGTTTTCAGGACTTACATATGGCGGACGATAGAGCTGACCCGATTCTGGACAACTATGATCTGGACGTTGAAGACCATATATTCGGCATCATAAAAGGCGATATTCCATATGTGCCGACCGGACAAGAAGAAGATGATATCTCTTCTTATCTGAACCTTGACGGTGAAGATGAAGGGCGCCGTCAGCAAGATGATGCCGAAGAAACGTCGGTAAACGACGATCTTCAATTGGAAGTAGCAACCACCTCCGGCGCCGAGGTATATATATACATTGAGCCTCTGGTGATATACAAACTAACTGATTTGAATAAATATGTGTGTACTAACGCGCGCGACTCTCTTTCTTATTTTAGCCCTCGGCCGGATCGTCGAAAAAATCGAGTACGTCGTCGTCAAAGCGTGGCGCAACCAAGACGATGAAACCAAACGAAACATGCACCATCGAGGTTGTCGACGAAGCAACCGGCAGGCCGCTGGAGCCCAGCAAGAACGCCACCAAGTTTATCAGCCAATGCGGAGCCGTTGTTAGAGAGAACGTCTCGATCACCGTCCAGGAGTGGAATGAGCCAAAGAAGGCACGTCTTGGTTTCACTTTCGTCGATAAGAGAACAAAAAAAGATTGCTTCAAGAAGCTTATAGAACATTTCGTTCTACCTCCGGAATACCGCGGATACGATGAGGCGGGTAACAAGATTGAGGAAAACAAGGAGAGGTGCAAGCTAGTCAAACAGTTCGCTCTTTCTAAGATGGCCGACGCATTCCGGAAATACAAGCAAAATCTAGCCCATGACTTTGTCAAGGAGGGCAAGACTCCGGATTTCAAAGGACAATATGAGAAACTGCAACATGATTGGCCAGAATTTGTGAAGCAAAAGAAATCGGAGCAGTTCCTTGAATTGTCGAAAAAAAATAAGAAGAATGCGGCCAAGAAGGAGTACAATCATATTATGGGGCCAGGAGGGTATCGCTTTTGGCAGCCTAGGTGGGAGAAGATGGAGAACGAGCTGAGGGCGCGAGGAATCCGTCCGTGTACGGAGGGATGGGACCCAAGGGCCAAAAGCTGGTGGTACGGGCATGGGGGATCGCTGAACCCGGAGACGGGGAGTGTGTTTATCGGGGCAAAATAATTAAACCCACCAAAAAGCTTATTGAGGCAATGAGGGATGCTCAAGAGGGGAGGATCAAGTTCAACGGAGAGAACGACGCCTCGACAAAAGCCCTCGGGAATCCCGAACACGGAGGACGTGTACGAGGCATGCCCGGGGACATTCCGTGGAAAGTAGGGTTCCCCGAACGATGACCCGTACGGTTACGAAGCCGTAAGAGAAAGATGGATCGGGATGCGGATGTTGTGGCGAAGCTGGTAACGGAAATGGATGTGATGAAGAAAACCGTGAGTGTACTAGTAGCCGAAAGAGATGCAGCTCGGGCGCAGACATGAAGATCATCCAATGGATCTCGGAAGCCAGCGAGAGAAGAAGCAGCGTGGCTTCCACGGAGGCCTCACCGGCTGGTGCACCGACGATCGAAATTACCGCACCGGAGCATCCGGTGGTCGGAGTTACTGCACCGGAGCCTCCTCGCTACCCCGTGGACGATATAAAGGAGATGAAAGCATGTCATCCGTATTATCCTATCGGGAACATGTCCATGAAGGTAGCCACCGGCGGTGCTTTACCACCTGGAGCACTCCACCACAACAACCCCATTCCAGATGGCTATGCTCGTGTCACGGTGGAGGAGATAGTCCAAGGGTTTGAGGACCTGGACATTGACATTGCTACACCTGAAGGGGCGACAAGACTTGGAGATGTCAAGCGCCGTTCATTCTGTGGCAGAAGAAGTTTATCAAGTTTCCAGGCGAGGCGCCAAGGCAAACAAGTCCACCCCCTCCGGTGGTGGTGGTGGTGGTGGTGGCTCACCTACACCTCCGGCGGGTAAGCCGACGCCGCCCCCCAATTCACCTCCGGCGGGTAGCGCACGCCGCCCCCGGTCCTCGTCCGGCGGGTGATCGGACGCCGCCCCCAATCCACCTCCGGCGAAGAAGCGGAAGCAGTCCCGGGTTATTAACCCGGACCCTTACGTACCTGCAACCACAAAGATACCGGAGCCATCACTTAAGCCTCTCCCCAAGAGGTCTTGGGAATGTAGTGCCGAGGAAGTCGAGGCGGGCGCGGCTGCTGATTTAGAGAAATGGAAGGCGAGCTGCAAGAAGAAAATAGAGGGCGAGCCCAAGCCAGTATATTCTGATGAGCAAAAGAAGTGGGCTAAGACATTTTTGAACACACCGTCCCAAGCCGCGAAGAATCTCCCTGACGACTATGAACGTGAACTTCGTGTGCAAGCACTCACGTTCCAGAGGAAGCAGGAGGAGGCGAAGAAGCAGGAGAAGAAAGCCTTGGAGGAGGCCCAGAAAAAATTAGAAAGGGGGAAACAACAAGTTGCCCAGCTCGGGGAACAAAGTAAACAGTCGATCCCCCCGCTCATAGTGAAAGCCGCAGGTCCGGAGGACGAAGCCCCTGATGTCATAGCAGCTGCGGCAGCACAGGGATTGACTGTAGCGAAAGCCAAAGAACAAGCGGCAGCCTTAGGTATGACTCTTCGTGTAGCATTAGGCCTTGATGACGTGGCAATGAAGGACGTAGTATTTGGATATGTGAAGGATGGTCCTCTCGTCGAGCCTCGCGCAGAAGAGGATCTACCTCGACAAATGAAAGGTCTGCTAAATTGGTACAAGGCTTACATAGAACTTAAAAACGCCAGAGAATATATTTATGCGGAAGTTAGACATGAGCATCACTTCAAACATTACTATATAACAATTCATCGGAGTGAATTGTTCCAGCTGTTCAATCTGCGCGAGCTCGACAAATCTATCATCAGTCTGCTATGTTACGTAAGTGATTTATTAATTTCTACCCCATCTCGTTCATTGCCTGCACTATAAATATATATATTGTCCTAACTATCTTGTTGTGTACGCTATTATGCAGATTGAAGAAGCGGGAAATGCGAATAAGGCACACCCATGATGTTGGGTTCATTGACCCACAAATCGTTAATTCATATGTGTTACAACACCACCCCAGAGACGTGGAGGATGACTCGTGGATGTTTCTTACAAAACAGGAACTCAAAAGTGATATTCTATTTCCTTACCATTTTGGGTGAGTGTTTCTGTCTTGAGCACATTCTCTTTTGTTTACTCCATGCATGGTATGTGGCTAATCGATGAGTTATGCATGATCTGTGCATGTATCGTGTCCGCGAGTTCCACTGGATTCTGCTAGTAATTCAAATTCAGAACTCCACGGTTATCGTCCACGACTCTCTCGAATATGGATACGAAGCTTTGGGCCGACATGAGAAAAATGATGCAAAAGTAACTACTTTCATTCGTTTGCGCTCTATATCGATCGGCCTATTACATTCATCATTTCCTAATATCAAGTAACTAATTAATAACTCTCTTGTTCATTTAATTTTCCTTGCCTCGTAGGGTTTGGAGACGGTTCGTAGATCAAAAGGTCGGTGAATTCAAAAAAGAGCTACATTTTAAAATGGCAAAGGCTGCGACGACCGGGGACATTCAGCCACCGGGGACCAATCTATGTGGATACTATGTTTGTGAGAGGATCCGGAGATACACCACCGAGCGGCAGCCGCTCGAGAACAACACCAGGAGGAATAACCTCCGGGCGACGCTTACTCCGAAGCTCGCTTCCGACCACTTCAAGAGGAACTAGCTGGATGGTTGGCGAACCAAGTCATCGATCCTAGAGGAGAACACTATGTAGAGGACGTAGAACTTTATATGCACTAAATATGTATGGAAACTTGTTCAAAATTGTATATGGTCATCCGATATTGAATATATATTGTATATTCCTCTTGAATTCTTTTTGGTTCTAATTTCAAATTTGTTTGAAATTGTACATTCACATGCATGTATACCGTAGAATATGTGAAACTCCTTCAAAATTAAAATAAAACACAAAAGAAATAAAACAATACAACTTAAAAAGTAACCGGGGGTTAGGGGAACCGGGTTAGGGGGGGGGCTAAAACCCTAAACCTGCGGCGGCCTTTAGTCGCGGTTGGTGAGCAGAACCGCGACTAAAGGTCCTCCGCCCGGCGCTCGCCTGCCGCCCACGTGGACGGGCCTTTAGTCGCGGTTCGTAGGAACCGCGACTAAAGGGGGGGGCCTTTAGTCGCGAATAATAGGTCGCGGTTGCGCAACCGCGACTAATGGCAGTTGCGCACCGCGACCGAAGGCCATTTTTCCACCAGTGCGTGCAGCAACTCCAGGACCACAAGCGGAGCCGACAAGCTATCCCCGGACTAGGGTAGGTTCGACCTCTAACATCCCAAATTTTAAAACAAAAAAAAAGAATTTCCCAATTTCCAAAAATGAGAACCAACAAAAACTTTTATTGATTAATGTGCTATGCATAGTGCTCATGCTTGATCCTTGTGTTATTGCCATGATGTGTGTTTACAATCCTTGACAATTTGCTATAACCCTAAACCATGATGGTTGTGATCAAATAGAACCAAAGAAGAATAAATAAAAAGAAAATAAAATAAAAGGATGAGGCATATGTGGGCTTATGGCCATTTCTCCAATAATGGCCTATGCCCTATTTACCTTACCCCAAATGATAAAACCCTCCATCAACCCATCCATCATCAAATGAACCTAAGACAATGATCTTTTGGATCAAAGAGAAATAAAGAAAAAGAAAAGAAAAATAAAATAACACTACATATGTGCTTATGGCCAATTTTTCAAATCTTGAACCTAGGCCATATTAACTTGTGCCCATGGTTAGGAACTAAACACTTATAAACCACTTTTGAATCAAAGAAACCCAAATCAAAGCAAAGAAAAATTCAAAATCATGCCACATATGATAATGGTCAAAATTGACAATTATATCATGATACCCACTTTGAGCCCTTGTATTAAGAGATTCTTAAACCAAACTCTCCCAACTCTTTGCACCTCATCCAGGACCTCATGAAAGGGAACAACTTGGTCAAAGTCAACCTTGTTGGTTCAAAGTCAAACTCTAAATATAAGCATGCAAAGATGCCACTTTGAAACAGATTCTAGATTCCCCCAATTTTTAGAATTTTCACAAAACAATTCCAAAATTCAAACCAATGCCACCAATGGCTGCCCAACATCATTTAGAACACATCTATAAAGTTATTTGGCCAAAATTCAACACACATGAGACCAATGCATATGATCAAATTATTTACATAGAAGTACAACCACTATTCCAACCACTAGGTACCACCTCACTCTTCTCTCTCTTGTGCTCACCTATAGTGCATTGTACCCCTAACCACTCTCAATGACCTCACCTAGCATTGCATGATCACCATGACACAAGACCTACCTAGGACATTGCATATGTCACACATATATGTTGGCATTAATCCAATATGCACACCCTAGCCCTCTCCAACCTTGCTCACCTTGTCAAACACATTGGTATCATCACCCTACACCATGCCATGCCCACAGAGACCAAGAGAAATGCACAAGAAATCCAAGAACATGCCATGCCGGCCACCTTGATCACCACCATGCCCAAACCTGCTCCTCTCCTCCTCTCTCTCTCACCTTGTCCTGGAAGCTTGCCTCATCACCCTGTACCTGCTGGCGCACGCCCTGGCCTAGGGGAGCCCGACGACACCCAGGACACGCCGTGCCCAAACGTGCTAGGACGCGCCAGAGCATGCATGGACGCGCCCTGGACACGCCAGTACACGCACGCGCCCCGTCGACTCATCTCTCCGCTCACCCTCTCCTTTCGCCCACACGATCACCACGACCACGGCTACCCCGTAGACATCCTCACTGGCTCGCCCGCGCCCTGTAGACGACGCCATGGATGACGCCCGTCCGCCACCGTGCTCGGGTACGTAAGGACGATGACGACGCCTCCGTCCCTCTCTTGTTGTGCCCTGACGCTCGTCGTGACTGCCTCGACGTCGCCAACACTGCAGCATCATCGCCCGTGATGCTAGCTCACCGTAGCCATGTCGACATCGACGACCTGCCCCGCGCCCCGCAGCAACCCTGGACTCTATAAATAGAGGCCACCCCAGGCCTCATTCTCCACACTAATCTTCGTCCCTCACCTCACAACCTCTCCTCGAGCAGCACCGCATCCCAATTTCCACCATAGCCCACCAATTGCTTGCCGGAGCTCCGCTAGTACCCCTGCAACCTCGCCGGTGATTGGAGTCACCATTGGAGATGTTGTCAGTCCCAGGCGCCTCGCCGTCGTCTTCCACGACGTTTGCCCGCCTCTCTGACCCCTCTGGACGCTGGTAACCTCTCTCCCTGGACCCTCCAGGCTGCCGGCTAGGGCTCGTGCTCCTTGGAGCTCGTCCTCGACGAGGATGACCTCTGGACCGCACGATCCCCTTCTAATCCAACGGTTTCCGTTGCGTACCGTTTCGGTAATGTTGAGTAGACGCTGACGGGTGGACCCCGTTTTTAGTTGGCCCGTGCGTGCGAGACACGCTAACTGGGCCGGCCCAACTCTTTTTCCCTCTCGCTGGCCCAATTCTTTTCCCGCCAAGCCCAACAATTCAAATACGAGTAAATTCTTTTAGTTCAAATTCCTTACTGATGCCAAGTTCATATTTAAATTTAGAAAGATATACTGAACCAAATTTGATGAATTTTATATATTTGGAAAGCTTATGAAATTATCTAAACAACTACACTGGTCTCAACCCTAGATTTAATATAGATTACTTGCAATAAAAATAACAAGGCAGTAGGTTTTCAAACTTCAAATAATTATTAAAAATCAACCTTAATTAATTTTGAGGTGATTCAAATTCTCATAATTCACATTTCAAATACTCTAATTGTTTATGTAAAAATATGACATGGTTGCTTCATATGATCATGGGCTAGATTCAAATAGTGGCTATATGGCCATTTCTAGCTCATTCAAATTATTTCAAAAATAATATTTAAATCCTATGAGATGTAACATCTCATTTAAATCATTGTTCCAAGTAATTCAATGTGAGGTGATGACATTAGTCTTCATGACCCCATATGTTATTATTTGAGAATATTAAATCATGTCCATAGTAGTATTTAAATTGCATGAGGTATAATACCTCATTTAAATCATTTTCCCCAAATGATAAATATGAAGTGTTGACCTTGGTCAACATATACTCATACCTTATTATTTGAGGAGATTAAATCTTAGCAAGATTCAATGAGAGGAAATTATTTCTCAAGAATAATAAATAGAAACCCTAATAAATATTTCAATGAGGGGAAATTATTTTCCTACCACTAAATAGAAAACCCTAGTTGTTGTTAAGTAATGATTGTGATGATGATAGATCATCTTGAGTGAGCCATTAAGGCTAAGTAGTCCCCTTAAGTATTGATTGGTGATTGTTCTCCTCGTATTCGTTGGTAGACGCTAGTACCGAAGACTAACGGGAGGAGGAGGTCTTCTACGAGGAAGAAGAAGAACACTTTGATCAATACACCACTCAAGGCAAGCTATATTATTGCAAGCTATTACCAAGCTACCCTAATGCAAAACTCTACTAGAGCAAGGCATCATTACAATATTATTTTGTGTTTAATGATCCCAACCCAAGTTTTTACCTTACAAGTTTTTGCCTTTGGTTAATCAAAGTTTACTTTTGATTCATGATTCACTTAGTCTAGATATGGAGTGTTACAAGAGCATCAAATCTAGCCTAGAAAACTACAAGTTAGTTAGCACCCCTCATGCCTAGTTGCTAGTGCTAAAACTAAAAGTGACTACTCTAGATGGGAACATATGAATCAAATGACTTTGAAAACCTTAGAATGTTGATTCATTCTATGGAAAGTTTTGAAGCTGAATATGACTTGTGAATGACATGGTGAATGTTTACAAAAAAACTGATGGTTGGGTTCGGATGCGATACCATTCCAATTTCGAAGTACCCCCACAATACCTGAATCTGGGTAGGGCTTAACTGGAAACTTATGTATTTTAGTATGGGTTCCCTCTAAACAAGCGTCATAGGGGTTATGCCGAGGCTGCCTCCATTGAAATGTGAAATGACGTGAAATGAGGTGAATGTCCGGCCCAAGCCCTGTGCAGTTCCCAGGTTGACGGTTTGTCTTCACTGGGAGGCCATGCTCATGGGGAGAGGTGCCTATACTAGGGTATGTAATTGAAAGGTTATGTTTGGTAGTCCGCACACGGAGTGTGATAAATCAGGGCCAGTTAACCCTGACGGATTATTGCAAATGTTGTGGCAAAAGTGTGCGACCTCTCAGAGTGTAAAACTATTCGAATAGCCGTGTCCACGGTTATGGACGATTGGAAATGCCATACTGTTCCGTCATCAGACCATTTTCAAAATGAGACATGTGTTGGGTGACTTGTGACTTGAACTTGAAAGGTGAATTTGATTGATCACAACAGAGTTGTGGGAATGACACAAATGTTCCCACTTGAGTGAGTTAGGCAAATAAAGAGTCTTTTACTACTAAGTGCTTATGAAATAAAACTGGCTTTATGCAAATAAACCTAGAGCTTAGAACCCCTTACTATAGTTGATAGTGCTTACACTAGTATTAGTTTGCGAGTACTTTAAAGTACTCATGGCTTTGTCCCTGGCTATTCAAATGGCCAGACTATGAAGAGGAGTACCAGAACCAAGAGCAGTACGAGGAAGATGGACAGCAGGACGTCTACGACAACTAGGACTACTCCTGACGTCAAAAGTTGCCTGTGGAACAGATGGACCGCAACCGCTACTTCGCTTCCGCTATGTGTTTTGTAATTGATCATTAGATCAACTGTTGTATTAAGACTGGATCATGTGATCCTTTATTGTAAGACGATTATGGTATGTAATGAATGATGTGTTGTGATATCAATCTATTATGTTTCGCAAAAACAATCTTCCTGGGATTGCGATGTATGGCATAATAGGCATCTGGACTTAAAAATCCTGGTGTTGACACGACCCGTATTGGTCAAGGGCCAAACCTCGGCATGAAGCCGGCGCGCTTTGGCTCCTAGCCAACTGCTGGTCCTCCAAGGCGGAGGTAGTAAAGGTCGTTGACGGCGCCTCAGCACCCCCCGTCTTCGCGGCCGGGGTAGGTTGAGACCTAGCCCGAGCCGCGGCCTTGTCCTTTTCCTTTTCGCCCGCCGCCTGCCATTCCTCCTCAGTGGGGCTGGGTACTTCAAAGTCGTTATCCTCGTCGAGGTCATGATCGGGGACCGGCGGTGGTGGTGCAGAGCTGGAAGTAGGGCGTAATGGCTGGTCCACTCGAAACCCCACGTTGTATCCAAGGCTCTTGTGAAAGAGCTGAACTACCCCGTTCAGCCTCTCCGGGTTGCGGCACTCAAGCTGGAGGTGCACCGGGCCACGGTGAGTGAGATAGTCTTCATCCACCGCCAACGGGCTCCCAAGCGGGCGCATTCCACCCTCGGGCGATCCGCACGCCGCATCCGCCTGGGCAGGCCCTAGAGGAGCACCCACACGGACTGGAGCATCTCTGTCGGCGCGGGGTCCGAGTCCGCCAACCTAATCTTCGCTGTGATCTCGCTCAGGGGGAGGAAGAGTCTGCCACTGTGGGTACTCATCTTGAGCGTGTCTTGAGACGGAAACATGACCGAGAATTCGGTCGGAGAGAGGGGCTGGAACTTGCAGTCCCACACACACTCCACCAGGTGTTGGAGATCCTTCTCCAGCGCTGTCGCTGAGAGCCCCTGCCCAGTGAAGGATATGATGGCGGCATTGGAAGCCTCAGCTTCATCCTGCTCATCATCCTCGAAGTCCAGGTAGTAAAACCCTTCGCCTAGGATGGCTTGCCCCATCAGGTGGAGAGCCGGCTCTGGGAGAGTGTCTCCGAGAGGACAATCCGCCGAATTGTGCCCCGCCTTGGAGCACAACACGCAAATTGGGTCATTGGTGCAGCCAGCATGGAAATGACATGCTTGCCCACATCGAAAGCACTCGGCTTTAGCAGCATTTGTGCCCGAGCCCAAGGCCGGGGTCAAACCAGCCTCGCCAGCAGTAGCAGCAGCGCCGCTGCCTCCCGAACCCACCGACACCGCTGGAGCGTTGTCACGGGGTCCAGGTCCTCCTCGCGCCGGAGCCGCAGAGGGGAAGGACCTCCGGTCCTGAGCTCGCCCCCCACCGAGTTCCGCTCCACGGGCAGGCCCGGCGGCGGGTTCCTCCGCCAGCCTACGCGCCTCCGCTTCTTCTCACGCGCCACCCACCACGCCAGTGGGTCCTGGTTTGCTTGCCCTTGGCCGCAGCCCTATCCCTGGGAATGGCGGCGAGGCGCTTAGCCGCCGTTGATGCTGGCTAGGGCCCGCGACCACGCCGCCGCCTCCGCGCGAGCATCCTCGACCGCCGGCCTCTTGCCTTTGCCGTTGTGGCTGGGTCCATGCGAGTCCATCACCACCGCCTGAGCGAAGGAGCGCACAAGAGGGAGAGGAGGAGGGAGAGGTCGGATCCTGTTGGGATTCATAGCATAGAAAACAAAAAATTTCCTACCGCAAGAACGAAAACACAAGCCAAGATCTAATCTAGTAGATGATAGCAACGAGAAGATTATGAGACTAAACCTCGAAGATTTCCAAAGCCTAACGAGATTAGATCTCGTGGTGGATGTAGTCGATCACTTGCCGCTTGCAAAAGCGCGTACAAGATCTTGACCGCTTGCAAAAGCGCGTAGAAGAACTTGACGGTGCCACAATTGGGCAGCACATCCGTACTCGGTCACACGTACGGTGTTGATGAAGACGACGTCCTCCTCCCTGTTCCAGCGGGCAGCGAAAGTAGTAGATCCTTCTCGGAATCCCGGCAGCACGACGGCGTGGTGGCGGTGGTGGTGGAGAACTCCGGCAGGGCTTCGCCTATGAGCTGCGGGAGTTGTATGTGGAGGAGAGGTAGCTAGGGTTTGGGGAGAGGGGGGCTTAGGCGCCAGCCACAAAGGGGGCGGCCAAGGTTGTGGCGTAGGGTGGCCGGCCCCCTCCCCTTGTCCCTCTTTTTATAGGTGAAACCCCCAAGAGTTAGGCTACAAGTCTTCGAATAAGACCCAAACCCAAAACTTGCCTAAGGTGGGAAACCTACCCAAGGGGGGAATCCCACTCAAGGTGGGACTCCCACTCCTTCCTTGGGGGGTTGGCCGGCCACCTAAGTGGAGCCCACCTAGGACTTCTCCCCCTTAGGGTTTGGCCGGCCATGCAAGGTGGAGTCCCTCCGGGACTCCACTTTCCATGGTGATTTCTTCCGGACTTTTCTAGAACCTTCTAGAACCTGCCATAAATGCACCGGATCATTTCCAAACTTGGAATATGACTTCCTATATATGAATCTTATTCTCCGGACCATTCCGGACCTCCTCATGATGTCCTGGATCCCATCCGAGACTCCGAACAAAACTTCGAACTCCATTCCATATTCCATATCTACTTAAACGACATCAAACTTTAAGTGTGTCACCCTACGGTTCGTGAACTATACAGACATGGTTGAGACTTCTCTCCGACCAATAACCAATAGCGGGATCTGGAGATCCATAATGGCTCCCACATATTCAACGATGACTTAGTGATCGATTGAACCATTTACATACGATACCGATTCCCTTTGTCACGCGATATTTTACTTGTCCGAGGTTTGATCATCGGTATCACGATACCTTGTTCAACCTTGTCTCTAACAAGTACTCTTTTCTCGTACCGTAGTATGTGGTCTCTTATGAACCATTCATATACTTGCAAGCCAATTAGACGACATTCCACCGAGAGGGCCCAGAATATATCTATCCGATATCGGGATGGACAAATCCCACTCTTGATCCATATGCATCAACTCATACTTTCCGAATACTTAATCCCACCTTTATAACCACCCATTTACGCAGTGGCGTTTGATGTAATCAAAGCTTATAGCAAACTGAACTTAATGACGTGATCTTATGCTACGCTTATTTGGGTGTATGTCCATTACATCATTCATCAATGACATAACCTTGTCATTAATAACATCCAATGTTCATGATCATCTATTAATCAACAAGCTAGTTATACAAGAGGCTTACTAGGGACTCCTTGTTGTTTAGATAACACACATGTATCAATGTTTTGGTTAATACAATTATAGCATGGTATGTAAACATTTATCATAAACACAAAGATATATAATAACCATTTTATTATTGGCTCTTGGGCATATCTCCAACAGATCCTATGCGCAACCTTGCCCCGTCGCCGCACGTCCTCACATGAAGCAGGAAACCCTAACGCTAGGTTATGCTCTCCACGCCGAAGCCACAACCACTTAACAACGGACGCAGTTAGGTTGGGAACAGCAGGCCCTATGGGTGGGCTCCTAGTGGGCTGCACCTAGGTTTCCCCCAGCCCACCTCCCTCGGTTGGCCCAAACGGCCTCAAACTGGGACCCAGCAGAGGGACGACCCAGGTCTGTGGAGCCGCAGCCACACCACGCCCCCGACCCTGCCCTAACCCCTCGGTCCTCATCGTCGCCGCTGCGCCGCCGAGGACCGGAAACTCGCCGGAGATGCCCTCCCTAGGCACCGTCCCCGAAGGAGATCGAGGCACAGAGACCTCCAGCGAGGCGGCCGCAACCGACCACGCCTGCCGGCCGCGGGGCGCACGACCCGAGCCGCCCGCACCAACGATGGCCGGCGAAAACCTGGAGCCACGCCCACCCGGGGCGAAGGCGGACCTCCACGCCGGCCGCGAGGGAGACTCCTGCGTCCTCGCCACCGCCAGGAACTCGCCCAGGGTCACCACCCCTCGTCGACATGACGGAGTGGCCGGCAGCTCGTCGCCGCTCGACACTAAGCGTCTCCTCGTCATCCGACAACTCGGTGAGGGCCCAGAACCTGCCCTTACCTGCGCACGCGCTAAGCGAGGGACGAGAGCTGGGGGAGGGGGACGCCGTCGAGCCCACCGCGGCCACGGCGCCGCCGGCGCGGTGGCCCGCACCACCGACCGAGCGCCACATCCGCGTCGCCTTCAGATCGCCATCCGTCCTGTTCCTGTGTTGCTCCAAAGAAGAATCCTTTCTCTCACATGTACGTAGGTTGCAGCTAACAAAAATGACACGAACAAATTCGTGCTACTCATAAGTTGCAACCTATGTTGCAACTAACATTCGATGATGTCACCTGAGTGGAATTAAGTTAATTCTCAATTGAGTACTCGCCCCTTAACTAAAAACAAACCTTTAGCATGTGACAATTAACCATATTGATAAACATGGTCCTTTAGTAAATAGTTTTATCTTTCCTCTAATCTCATGTAAGCTCTAAATCTTGTGATGTTGCGAGACAAAGTGCAAGTCCATAAGATAAATATGTCACAACTTTATCGGTGAAGTTGTCATCTATATGTCTATTCAACTTCAGCTTATTGTTGTATCATTCACACGATTTCGAGATTATTGAAGTTGTCATCGTGTGATTTTACATTGCTAAGAAGGAAGAAGTTTCTGACGATCATTCCACAGACTTAGTGTTCACTGATTGGAACAAGGAGCTGTCCAACGTTTTGTTCCATGTTTTTCTCTGCTTGATCAGGTGTGCTGATAGTTGTTAATACAAAGAACATCGAAGAAGGTATACTCATGGTATACCACAAAACTAAATAAACCTTTCAGTCATTTACGTGTAATCATGGACATCAGAGTCGCACCTATTTCACCACATCGTCGTTGTGCCGATTTGTTGCACTACACAAGACTTTTTTAAAGATTGTTATGTTCAACATGATCAAAATATCGCATGGGTGAAGATGTTTCTATTTCGGCGACACCGTCAAAAGGCTCGAAGAGCCTCTCCTCTAAACATATAGCCGTAAGCATGATCCGGACATAATTTTGCTAGTGACGTATGGTACTAGTGTAAAAGCATCTCCAGTCGCGTCTCCAAAATGTCTTCAAATCTTTTTAGATCGCGCTGGGCATTTAACCAGCTCCAGTCGCGTGCCCCAAAGTCCTTTTTCGCCTAGCGCGATCCAATATGATGTTCATCGCCCCGAGGCCATCCCCGCTCCATAGGGCGAGAAGGGGTGAGAAGCGAGGCGGGGAGTGGCGACGGAGGGACAGACGAGACATCCCGTTGGCGTTGCGCTTTCTTGACGCGTCTCTGGGATTTCCCAAACTTTATATTCCAAAACATATTCGAATTTTTGTGCATGTTTTATGAGTTTTTAGTTCAAATGACCTATCGGCCACCGGTTTGGGGAGCGCCGGTGTGGGAGAAGCACCCCCAAATGGATAATGCAGTGTCGACGCTTCCCATACGGCAGTGTCGGCGCCTATTCGGGGAGCGCCGGTGGAGATGCTCTAAAAGCTCTTGTTTTCACCCTCTAAAACATGATACTCTGACAACAAGCAAGATCAGGTAGGGCGACCCCGCGGGAGGCCTCTAACGCCAAGCTATGCAGTGGCAGACGGGGGGAGGAAAGGAGAAGACAAGATTTGAATTTTAGGTCAAATATGAAAGGTTTTCAATATATTCAGGACTTTTTACTTGGTGTAGCTTGGCTTGATTATTTTTCTTAGAAGAGTCTGTTATGTTGGGTGAATATTTCATGTATATCTCTCCATATTCATGTTTATTTTTGTGGCATCATAATGTTTTTTAGGAACGCATTATAATTTATTTGGATGAGCGGTTGCTAGCTGTTTTGTAAGAAAAAAGATCGATCGCAGGTAGCAACGAGTGCCTTTCTCAATGCGCGTCCAGCGTCCCCTGCTGCACATGAGACGGCCCACCGCGTAGCTACTTGAACAAACCCACGGGCTGAACTCGCGGGTTCAGTCCACAGTGTCCATGTGGTGCGGGTGCGGGTGCGGCTGGATATATAAACGGTGTGGTGCAGTTTTGCAAAGTACCTCTGTTTATAAAAAAAAATCGAAAGTCTGTATAAATTTAGATGTATATAGACATTTTCTAATGTATAGATTATATTTTAGTTTAAACAAACCTTCGACATAATTTTATAGATTGAGAAAGTATTTTTAATCGCCATGGTTTGGAAAACTAAGTTAGGGCATCTCCAATGGGACGACCCAAATTAGACGCTAAAATCGACCATCTGCGTCCGTTTGCGTCGGCCTGCCGACGCTGAAATGGTCGCTAGCCAACATTATCCGTTTGCGTCGGGGTAGCCCTAGCGGGCCGACGCATTTCGTCCGGCGAAGCCGGCATGTTCTTAATTTGTAGCTACTTGAAACCATCTAGGATTGCACCAAGTTTCTAAGTTTAATGTGCGAAATGAAACTAGATACTACAACATGTTGAAATTAGAGAGAAAAAATATTCACCATGATATTTCTAGATAGAATCGAGGTTTTAAATTATGGCAGTGCAACATGTTGAAACAAACTAAACATAGAAACTACGAAAAAAATTATGTTCAAACTAAACTATAAACTAGTTACTTCTTTCACGGACGCGCTTCCTACGTCTTCTTCTTTTTCTTCGCGGACGTGCTTCCTGGTCACCTCTGACGAGTCATTGGGGTCTTTGTCGTCATCCGTGAACGCATGCTGCGTCTGCTCGGGCCCTTGCCTCTTTCTTTGCCGCCGCCGCCTCTTCGGCCGCCTCCTCCACCTCCAGCCATCTCAACTTTGCATCTTCATCATATTCCTTCTCCTCCTCCTCCTCGTCTTGGCCGTTGTGGGCAACGGCGTCCCCCTCCTCATCATCGCCCTCCGTCGGCGGGGAGCTAGCTAGCTGCTCGGCGTGGCAGCTCTATCCCACCAATGGCACATCCTGGCGGCTTCCCCTCGCTATCGGTGTCTGATGGCAAACATAGCTTGCTCATGACTCGTAGAGATGAATGGCGCAGGCCGGTTCGAGATCCTTAGCGCAGAAGCAGGGGTCTTATTGAGCGGGGATTAATGGAGGCGCAGATACAGAAGAGGGCTGCGGTTGCTCTTCCGCGGCGGTTCGTGCTCCATTCCGGCTGTTCGCGCGTCGATCGACGCGGTTGCCACTCCGGCGGTTGCCTTTTCCGGGAGTTGTTGTGCTTAACATTCGCGCCGGCTCGAACCAGGATCGTTGTCAGGCAGCGGGCCCGTGAAAGAAGCGAGCGGACGCTCGGCGCGACCGCGCAGCGTCCGCGAAGACGCAAACGTGCCACATATTTGCGCCGCGTTTGCTTCTCCACGGACGGCCAGTCACTATGCGTCGCCCTGCTGGAGCAGGATGCAGGCGCATTTTTCGACCGCGCGAACGCAAACAATCGTGTCGCCCCATTGGAGATGCCCTGAGCATCAATTGGTGTGGGTTGGACTAGGTGTGGGCTTTGCCCCATTCTCACCTTTAACTTTTTTGGTGCCTTTTATTTTACTTTCTTTTGTTTCCCGTGTTAGTACATGGCAATTTCGGATGAAAAAAAAGACATTTCTTGGTTAATTCTTTATATGCGTAAGTCTACTATTTTTCTACAACTTGTATGCTTGCCCGAATTTGTAGTCTGGGCGAACACCCTTCATTCCCTTTTGCAGGAATGGTCGAAGGAAAGGTTGATTAGAATAAATTGTTGGAAATACGGTTTTAGAAGGATTATTAGCGGTAGTTATTTCCGAGAGGCACGAAAAACTATCCAGATTATTTAATGCTTTCAAAGAGAAAAAAAATATGTAGAAAGATGATGATAAGCTTTTTTTTAAAGAATTCTACCAATCTATTAATTCCTGCTAATGTCTCAAAGAACCAACGCATTAAAACATCAACTATCGTTAACAATAACAACCTTATATCGGAAGAATGACCTTAAGATACTGAGAGCGGATGACTCAGTCGACAAGCAGTACGTGCTTGTACGTACTTGGTATCCCAGTGCCAGTGGATACGTACTGCTGTTTGTACATGCATGTGCATATACAGACGTTGAGTTGATCTGATCTGCGAGTCAGGTATTTAATTACTTGTGAAGCAGGAACCGACAGTTACAGCAAAATGCAGATCTCGCTTGGGCTCTCCTACATACATGCAATGCAACTGTGCATAGCAGCAGCCTGCACACCTTATCGTTTGACATAGCTTAATTGCTAGCGCACAGATGGGTCGATATATACGGTCCGTATATTCGTATACGCCGTGTATATTTACTTGTCCGTGTCTGGCACGTGACACGAGGAAACAAAGGCCATACACGACCGACATACTCATTGGTACGTACAGAAACGGTCCTGCTATACGCACGTACGTACATATCTTTGGTGTAGCAATGCATGCGTACGTAGGCGTTGACCCTTTGCTAGATCTGCATCCATCCATCGATCGATCTACTGTGTATATAATAATTGATCTATGGAGTAATCCATGCGAAGCGAGCCAGCACGTAAGACAAAGCAGCACTGCAGTGATGGTCCACGTACGCAGGTCAATCCATGCATGCCGATCGATCGAGCAGCTGACCACCTACCTGTTTGCCTGACGAATCGAACATGGCTGACTCTGCATGCTGACCTCTCATTCCATTGAATGAAGCTGGCGCTGCCGTGGCTCCATCCGGCGCCATGTCGGCATCACAGGTGCATGTTACTCCAGTCCGTCACACACGACACAATATGAAAATTATGCACGCACAGCGCCATACGCTGCTGAATGGGTTGACACGCACGCTAGCTGTAGCTGGATGGGTTGCCGTGGGCTGCAGGGCGTCAACACCTTGTCGTATCCCGTGTCCGCCTCCCAGGTCTCTAATTAATTCGATTTGGCCTGCTGCTACTGCGATGATGATGGATCCATCAAGCTCGCCCAATGTCAACTCGTAATGCAAAAAACCCAAGCTTGCATATGGGTATGGTCCACTGGTCGACCGCGCGAATCTTCACAGCCACCTTCCATCCCAGCCATTTATCTTGAACGGTAGTTTTCACTTATTTTATCCTTTTTTGTTTAGAGGAACCACCTATTTCATTAATAAAATGATCAACTCACATCAACAATGGAAACTAAAATCTAGACAAGGAGAAAACAAGTTATCCTCAAAACTGTCTAGATAAACCCATCTCTAGGATTTTCTACACTCGTCAATGATATTAGGCGCCCCCAAAACACGCCGAGCATCCACCATTGCCAGATCCAAAGAAGCCCCATTGACAATGTTAGAGTATATTACGTTTAGTTATATTTGGTAGTTTAAGATTGTACTCCAATTCTATCTCTACTAGGCTTCTTGCCCTCCAAGTCTCTAGTACTATATAAACAGCCCAAGAGGCTCAATGTAATCACCAATTACCGCATATCAATACAATCATATTCCGCAATCTTTCATGGTATCAGAGCGGGTCATCCTCCCCGCCGCCTAAACCCTCTCCCTTCCTCTCCAAAAACCCTAACCCTAGCCGCCGCCAACCTCCCTCCCCTCTCCCACCATGACTCCCGAAGAGATCGCCGCCAAGGAGCGCGAGCTCGAGGCTCGTGCCAAAGCCCTTGATGACCGCGAAGCCTCCATCAACCAGCAGATCCTCGCCACCACCAACGCCGCCGCCGTCTCCCTTCCGGCTGGCCAAACCCCTCCCTCAAACCCTAACCCCACCGAACCCACCACCACCAGTCCCTCCACCTACGCCACCTCAATCAAACTCCACGTGCTGATCACCCTCAGCCTCACCGACGGCAACTACACAAGCTGGAGGGAGCTCTTCCTCGTCGCTCTTGGCCGCTACGGTCTCACCGGCGAGGCTACTCCCTCCGACACGTCTCCCACCTCTGCCTGGGGCCGTGATGACTACACCATGCTCTCCTGGATCTACGGCTCCATCGACACCGACCTCCTCGGCATCGTCATGCGTCCCGGCTCCACCGCGCTCACCATCTGGGACGCCATCGAGAATCTTTTCCGCGACAACAAGAAGCACCGCGCCATCCAGCTCGAGGCCGACTTCCGCAACACGCCACAGGGCGATCTCTCCATCAGCGACTACTGCGCCAAGCTCAAGAACCTCGCCGACTCCCTCACCGACGTCGGCCAGCCCATCGGCCGACGAAACGCCGGTTCCGACGCTCCTCCGAGGCCTTAATGACACTTACGCCCATCTGCGTTCGTTTCTCCCCTTTCAGGTGCCGTTCCCCTCGTTTCTTCAGACGCGCTCCGCCCTCATCCTGGAAGAAACCCAGCGCCGCACCGACGCACGCAACGCTGCCTCCACCGCACTCTGGGCCATGGGCCAGAGCGTGCTGCCCAACAATGGGGGCGCCCGCGCTCCTCCTTCTGGCGATCGCTCCTCGCCTGCTCCCTTCGGGGGCGCATCGCCTGCTCCCTTCGGGGGCGATCGCGCCGGCGGCCACGGTACCAACTACTTCACCAACACCTTCCGCGGCAGAGGCCGCGGACGCGGCAGCGGACGAGGACGTGGGCGTGGCCGCGACAACCCCTGGCAGTTCAATCCCTGGACGGGGGCCCCTACTCGCGCCCAGCTACAGCAGGCCCCGTGGCAGCCACCTCCATCAACACCGTGGCAGCCGCGCTCACCGACGGCATGGCAGCCGCCGTCCCCATGCCTCCTCGGCCCGCGCCCCAGCATGACACCACAGGCGTACACAGCCCAGGGCTCCTACGTCCCCACCGCCCACCAGCAACAGCAGATCGAGCAGCCCATTGTTTCATGGCATCGCCGCCTTGGACAACCCGGCTCTCCTTGCTGCCCTCAACAACCTGCAGCCACCCGGCAGCGATTGGCACATGGACACTGGTGCATCCTCTCACATGGCATCCGATCCCGGTAATCTCCACTCTCTCCTTCCATCCTCATCACAATTTGTCACCGTCGGGAACGGTGCAACTCTTCCTGTCACCCATGTCGGTTCCCAAACTCTTAATACCCTCACTAAACCCCTTTATCTTCACAACATACTCCTAGTTCCACAAATCATCAAAAATCTCATATCTGTTCGTCAATTCTGCATCGATAATCACTGCACCATTGAATTTGATCGTTTTGGTTTTTCTGTGAAGGCCCTTCCCAGCGGGATCGTGATTCTCCGATGTAACAGTCCAGGCCCTATCTACACCGATCATGGAGGCCTTCTCTGCTACTCCATCCAATTCTGGCGCGCCTGGCTCATGGTGGTCCCTGTCTTCGCATGTTCGGTACTGGCAACACCGGCACGTGCCTTCGTCCCCGGCGCGCTCCCGAGTCCGGCGGTGCAGCGTGTCGCCTACTACTTCTACCCCACCAACAACTCCAACCTTTCGAGCGTCTTCCCAGGCTCAACGATGACAACGACCAAAACACCATCTACCTCAACTAAGTTCTCCAAGGTGACTACATCAAACACGGCACCATCGACCACGACAACAACGGCTTCATCGACATCAACATCAAGGGCTACACCACGTCTTCTCCAGTCGAACCATCCGCGTCACTACCGATCCGACTGCGGGAGGGTGTTAGAGTATATTACGTTTAGTTATATTTGGTAGTTTAAGATTGTACTCCAATTCTATCTCTACTAGGCTTCTTGCCCTCCAAGTCTCTAGTACTATATAAACAGCCCAAGAGGCTCAATGTAATCACCAATTACCGCATATCAATACAATCATATTCCGCAATCTATCAACAATAAGACTTTGTGAGTCGATGAACCCTGACCCTAATTACTAGCCCAGAACGCCGGAGCGACGCTCCCGCCACCCCAACAACGAACCACAACAAATAAACCCTAACCCCAACTTCTAGGCTAGAACAAGGCCTCCCTCCCTCCTGTCGCCGTAGCATCAAGTGGAGGGAGAGGGGAACAATGCCTAGGCCCGTGGGTAGGGTGAAGGTATCCCTCCATCAACCACCTCCTCTTCTGTCATACCTTTCCTTATTACTTACAGAGATTCCAATTGGTACTCATTCTTTCACTCCTTTTCCAACATTTCTCCCTGTAACTCGGGCAAGTAGAAACATGCAAATCTACAATTAGAGGAGCAAGCGACCATCACCGTTCGCACAGTCTAACCATCTGCTTGAGTTGGGAGAACCATATGCGTTACGATGATTACATCGCAATATGGTTACGCTTACATCTACTAGCTACACGATTCAACGCGAGTGGCATCAACGCGTGCTATTACTTGTTGTCTGACACCATCAACTACATTATTAGGTTCAAGTTCATATGAGTGAACACCGCCACATAACAGGCCAAATGCCACCATTTGTTTTGTTTTCGGTACAGAAATCAACCAGAAATTTATAGGTTTTTATAGAAAACACTAAACATCGATTGAAGGCAAATTGACGCTATTTCTGATAGTGCGGGCCACACTTCACGTCGGCGTGATGGTGGTAGATAATGAAAGTTAGAGCTTATGAGTAGGTAGGGCCCAGTGGCAGGAACCGAACCGCTTTTTTTGCGATCAAAACCATACCGCTTTCTGATCATACTACATTTACATTCTTTCTTGAAAAGGTGGCAAAAGCCCCCACATCTCCATCTCCCATATATAATAAGTAATAAAGTTTTCTAGGAATAATATTTAGTGACGTTGATGCCCTAAGAGACGTCAGCCCATGCTTTAAGTAACCAAATACTTATTTATTTATTTTATTGGTATATATGTGCTAAAGTATATTCATGCGTGCATTCTTGGGCTGTGGATCGACCCAGCTAGATAGATCTCAAGGAGTAATCAAATTGCCAAAAAAGTCAAACTCCAAATGCAAGACGCCAAGGTATATGTGTAGTAGTTTCCCGGTTGGATTTGGTGGCTGATAGGGTTCACAAGAATGCTACCCAATTTGATCATCCAGCTTGCATGCATGTCGATATAATATCACAAAAGATGAAAAATTAAGGTAAGACATATGGATCGCCCAAATATCCCCTCTTCCACTATTTTTAGCATTAGCTTCATAATCCTTGTGTAGTGTGGGAAAGATCACCAGGTTGCATGCATAACCATTTAGAGAGAGTTGAACCTTCCAAGATGCCAGAAAATTTATGGTACTATACCAAATTTGTCATATGGCTACTTAATTGGCACACATGCAAATTAAGGCCATGTACAATGTGTTTGGCTAGGGTGATTAAGAGAGGCTTGTCCTGGTGCCCGCATTTACACATGTTGCCTACTCCCTCCGTCCACAAATAAGTGGACATCTAGCCTCTAAAGTTTGTCCACAAAAGAGTGTACTTCTATCTTCCCAATGCACTTTAATTGCTTCTCTCTCATCGCACGGAAATCAAACCCAATAATATTAAGCACATGTTCTCCTTATTTTCTACAAGCACTTAGCTCATTGGAGGTTAAATAATTGAAGTGGAGAGATGCATCTTCCCAATGCACTTTTACTTCACTTCATAATTTGTCTTGAAAACCCCACATGTACACTTATTTGTGGACGGAGGGAGTAGGCAGCTTGTAGGCCTCTCTTTAGAACAGGAAAGGGTATGATTAGGTGCAAGAGCAGCTTTGCATTTGCTCCTCCCTTCAGTGTGGTGGTTGCTATGTGGATAGAGACCCCTTATCCAGGACCCTGATTAACCTTCCTCTGAAGTTTAGGGCCTTGTTTTATTGGTACTGCCCTAGTTAGGCAGCGGCAGTTCAAGCAG
Source organism: Lolium rigidum (assembly GCF_022539505.1). Lineage (NCBI taxonomy): Eukaryota > Viridiplantae > Streptophyta > Magnoliopsida > Poales > Poaceae > Lolium > Lolium rigidum. The sequence goes on from NC_061513.1 coordinate 14,600,928, forward strand.
AACCCTCACAGCACCACAAGCTTTTTGAAATGGATATTAGTTAGAGTTTAGCTATGTAGTCACTTCTGTTTTTTTTTTTTTTTGCTTCTGCACTGTTCCAAAGCATTTACATCAACTTGGGAAGCCATCTACCTCACATAGGAAGTTACTATCTCTTGCTAGTAACTTCTTTTGTTTTGCTTAGCCTCTGCATAATTTTGGTGAAAACATCTAGCTAGCTTTGAGAAGAAAAGATAGTATAGCACCTTGCATGCTTCTATGCCACTGAAAATCTTAATGATTCTACCGCAGTTTTTTACATATTAATTTAGTGCTTAAAACATATGCTGACAGTACAGTTCTTCAGTTGGAACAAAATCTGCACGCATGCAAGTTGCCCTTACTTTTTTCGATTTGGTAGGATGCAGAAGAATGTTGACTCAAACTGGCGAAAAGTTGTGCATATATACAATATACAGTGGGTCAATCATATGTACAAACGCTTTAGTGGTTGACAATTGCATTAATTACATACTTTGGGTCAGTTGCTTCGATCCTCGATTCTTCTTGTCCATAATAACTTAATGTGAGTGTGTGCCCTAATATAAACATCCATCTTTGCATGCACCGTCCCAGCTCCAAACCAACCCCTCAGCTTAATTGCTGGATAAAGCTACTAGACCACTAGGGGATATCAAATCAAATTAGGGTGCACACCTGTTACTTGATCCTTCAGCACTACTACATTAGATAGTGGTAGTAGAAGTGATAGTTTACTGTGGTGAATAATAATCTATCTAGGTGTATTTACTAATTAGTCAACACCCGAGGGCATAACAGTCATTTTGGCATTGAGTGAAAAGTCCCCTTATATATACACCCTGCCATGGCAGGGACTGGGTTGGTGCAATCAAAGCCGCCAGCAAAGCAAGTCGAAGCTCCAACAGTCTCTTCTTGCTTACGTCTGTCAACAATCTGTCGAACAATCTCTAGCCATTACGGCAACTCATACAGATATAGTTAGCTAGTAGCAGAGGAAGCAAGAAGGACGGTCGGTCATGGACGAGATGGGCGACGAGAGCAGCAACTACCAGTGGCACGACGATTTCAGATTCGGGGACGAGCTCATGAGGGAGCTTCTCGACGCCCCGGCGATGGTGGCCGGCGCTGACAATTTTTCTTCCAACAAAGGTGCTGATGAGGAGGAGGAACGGGAGGAGGATGGACCGGCAGGAGCTCGGCGCCGGGAGTCGATGGTGAACAGGCTCATCTCCACGGTCTACTCGGGACCGACGCTCAGCGACATCGAGAGCGCCCTCTCCTTCACCGGCGTCGGTGCCGACTCGCAGCAGCTCCTCGACAGCCGCAAGTACTATAGCTCTAGCCCAGTGTACGTTCATATTTCTGTCTATTGTGAATTGTTGACTATCTATCTACGTGAAGAACAATCATAATTTTACATGATCAATTGCTTTAATTATATGCGTGGGTAAATATCTTCAGGGTTTTCTCGCCGGACAAAGTGCTGAGCAAGATGGAGAACAAGTACACGATGAAGATCAAGAGCTGTGGCAACGGGCTCGCCGACGATGGGTACAAGTGGAGGAAATATGGCCAGAAATCCATCAAGAACAGCCCCAACCCAAGGTACCAATTCGGCAATCTATCTATCTCCTCAACTAAACTTGTAGCCCTTTTCTTTTTCTCCAAAAAGAAATGAAATTCAGGTGGGAATCCTCTCTTCAAAAAAAAAAAAGAACTTGTAGCCCTTAATTTACCTAGCTAGGTAATCTTGCATGAAATGTTCATTTACTACTGCAACGACTTATCATAAACACCAAGCATCCACACTTGATGGTGTAACTTTCAGTTGACATATGAGACGCAACATGCATATTTACCAGGTTCGTGTTCACTTTTCAAAGATGGATTCAGACACGTCACCATCGCAGCCCAAATGAGACAAACTCCAAGCATTCGGACAATTACTCTGGTGAACCAAATAAAGGCAGAGCTAGCTAGCTATGCACTGTCCTTACTTAATTCCCATAACCAAAAATTCCCTGGACAACAGCGTCTTCCACGGCCCTGCCACAATATATGGTCATACCCAAACTAGATTTATCAGGCATGACATGCATGTAGGGATTTGCAAAGGTTGGTAGGTGCATCATGCATGCAGACGGAATTAATTAATTGCAACCTTAAATACTTAGCCCCCACAAATTGCCATGAGCGAGCTAGCTAGCTAGCTGTCTCTATGGGAATAGTAATCCATACTTAGCACCGCTATCTCTGTGGCAAATATAGAAGACTTTGTAGAAAATATATAGTCAAACTTCACAAGCTTTTTTTTCATTTACCTTATGAAGAATATTGCTAAAAATTGGTAAAACAAAATAGGTATTGACCATAGACTAAACGTTGACGAAATCTGAGTCTTACATGTCAATTGATGGGATTCTATCGTACAAGTAAATAAAAGTTAAAATAAAATTCATGTTCAGTAAAAAAGACCAAAACAAATAACCCAAGGTAAATTCGGTACTTTATCACGGCCGAGTGAGATTAATCTGAATCCTTCGTCGATACATCATAAGAAAAGAGAGAAAAAATTTCGTTGGTCCTCTAATGAAAAAAAAATCCTTCTCGTGCAAAAAAGCAACTCTTGGAATAGCATCTTGGATTCATGTTCATCATGTTTAAAAAATGTGTATTTGTGTACTACTTATTACTCCATACATATAAAAAACTGTTCTTTTTACATGTTTAGATAATTTTTTTTACAATAAACAGAGAACTTATATAAATCATATGGTTAGACATGTCTCGAAAATTATCTTAGTGTATACTATATTATTTTTTGGTTTAAAAATATATTTTCGGTAAAAAGTAGTGGGTCAACATAAATCGGGAAGACCGTGTCAATGTAGAACCCACATTTTTGTGATACGAAAGGAGTAATTACTTCCCCTGTCGATCGAGCAAATTGTGCAATTAAAACTTATTCGATTTTGATGGCGCTAATAAATTAATTTGAACGTGTCAGGAGCTATTATCGGTGCACGAACCCCCGGTGCAACGCCAAGAAGCAGGTGGAGCGCGCCGTCGACGAGCCGGACACGCTGGTCGTCACCTACGAAGGCCTCCACCTCCACTACACCTACTCCCACTTCCTTCAGCACCCGACCACTACTCCCTCCCCCACGGCCGCCGCAGCGGCCAAGAAGCCCAAGCTGCACCTGCACACCACCCCCGCAACAACGACTACCTCCCCGCCGACGACGTCCATACTGCTCGACGGTGCCGTCGTCCCTGCAGGCGCTGGAGGAGACAGCAGCAGCGATAGTGGGGGTGGTCATAACGTGGCCGCAGACGCAGGCTTCCAGCTTGAGCACGCAGTGCCCAACTGCTCGGCGTCGTCGTTTTTGTTCGACGGCGGCTTTGCTAGTGGCGAGGAGCGGATGCTGCCGAGCGGCGGCGGGCTCCTGGAGGACATGGTGCCGCTGCTGGTCCGGCGACCGTCGTGCAACTCCACGGCCACCACCACCACTAGCTCGTCGGGATCGCCGACACGGGCGCCTGTGTCGTCTCCGTCGCCATCCACGTCGTCGTCCGTGTCATGGACCCCGGCGTCGCCGTACATCGACATGGCCATACTCTCCAACATCTTCTAGCTGACTAGTAAATTAAATTTCTTGTGCATGTGTGCACCAAGGGTGCCCCAGTGTGTGATTACTAGTAGTATCTAGCTAAATAGCCGTTCCATAGTTGATTAATCTCCCAAAATTGTGAGGATTTGTGTTGTGAGCAGGGTAAGATTAGTGATTTAGTACAGGGCGCTCAATAATTGTGTGCATGGTGTGAGAACTGAGAAGTACTTGTACGTGTGGCGTGCGTGGCGGTGCAATGATGTAAATGCATGGTGCAATAAAGTAATTATCTCAGTAAAATACAAGTGCTCCTTTTATTATGCAGTGTAAACTAAGTATTTCTTGATAAACACAGTGTAAACTAGGTATTTCTTTTATCCTTTACACTGTCATGCTATTATTTCATATACACTTTTTAACAAGGAGAGCCCCGAAGCGAAAATATGGTGGAGCACCCAGCGACGACCCTCCCTTGAATCTCACCGTCCCCCGCCTAACTAATGGACCGTCTCGATCTGTCCCAGTATGGTACGATACTACTTGTTCTCGTATTCGTGTTGTATTCTCCTCGTATTGAACATCGTGGGACCCACTCCGTGACGTCATCACAAATAGACGTGTTGTCTTCCTCCTCAGATCCCCTTCCCCTCCTCGCTTCTTTCCCCATTGATCCTGTCCTAGAGCTTGCTAATCCCCAAAATCAAACCCAATCCACCCAGCGAGCTGTCCGCGTCCTCGTCGCCCCGCCTCGTCCAAGAACAGCAGATGGCGAGCTCTTCCTCCTCCTCCAAGACCCCCGGCGAGGAGGCATTTCTACAAGTGCCATTAACACGGAGTAAGTTTCTCTCCTCCTTTTTTCATTTGATGTACAGAACATTGGCACCCCCCTTGCCAAATAAACATGGTATTCCATATCTGATTTTAATGTGTGTACACACAGCCGGGTGGATGCAGATTCTAGGAATGGGAGGAGGCCCACGTCGACTACATCCGAGCTCGTTAGGGTCACATCTTTGCAGTTGCCGCTGCTAATCAGCTCCGACCAGGTGTTCAAGCAGAGGACATTCTTCTTCAGGCTCAGGCTGACCTTAGGACCATCCTGCTCGTGGGGATTGCTATGCTGTCAGCTGTTCTTCTCATTCTATGTTCCATGGCTTAATGTGTCAGGATTTGGGAGCTACTAATATGAACCACCATGGTGTTAGCTGCAGAATACTTGGTCACCAGGCATGCATCTCTTCAAGCTTGATCTGGAAATTTCAAGATAAGAATGGTAGGTTCCTTCGTCAAAAACTAAATCATGCAACACCAGCGCCAACATTCCAGATGATGATTCTGATGCAGAAGAACTGGACGAGGCCCACAGCAGCAATGCAACTGGTCCATCAGCAACTTCAGGCACATCTATTTAGAAGGTTGTCTCTGTCATTTCTGAATTTTTTGAATAAAAGTGCTATCTACTACAAGAGATAGGATTTGGAGCTTTGCTAAAGCTACCTGCCTTAGCCGAACTGAAACTACACTTCAGCAAATGGTTAATGGACAAACACACTACATGCACTGTTCTAGATGAAAAGAGGAAGATTAGGTTCTGGTCATCACTTTTTCACCTATCGCAGACAAACGTCCTTGATGGCGATAAAATATGGGAACTTGCAGCAATACAAGCTCAGTTCACAAGTCCAAATGTGAAGCAAAACATTGCAAACTGTACTGCTCGGTTTTTTCCTTGGGCCCAACTTTTACATGTTATATGACCGAACAAGTAAATTATGAACCATCTTTTATTCAGTTTCATGTCCCAGTCATTGCTCATTGCTCAACAAATGTATCAACATTTTCGATCCCCTCCCATCTTGCCCTCAAAAGAAAAGATTGCACGAGACCATGGCAGACAAGATCCATATGGCTCTCTTCATGTGTATCTACAATTTTTTTTCTCTTCATGGCAAGTTCAATGCACCAACTTGAAGAATAAATACCGACCTCATCCAGTCAACATGATTCACCGGGTGAGAATCTACTGCCAAATATTTAAAACCCTCAGCGACACTTGTACTTATTTTTTGCTTTTTACCCTCCACTAATACAGGGAGGAGTCTTGAATCTGCACAACTCACATTGCAAGACACTTCAACGGCGTAAACCTCGAGTGACCACTCTGAGATGTGAGCATCCTATCTACACTTTTTTACCTACATTTTCTACTACATCGCATATTTGACTGAATCCTGCAATATATACTAATTATCAACATGTCACCCCGAGGAAGCTATTAAAAGGGGGAAATCTTTCCTCGCGGTTCAGCTAGCTGAATTAGAAGACAAATTGTTGCCGCTTCCATAGGACCTACAAAAATTAATATCTCATTCATGTTATTATATGATCACAACGGGTATAATTGGAGCATATGAAAGCCCTAACTGATCTTTCGGTTGAAAAGTTGCAGTACTTATCACATTTTCATTAGTTTAGCTAACGTGAAAATTGCAGTACTTATCTGGGAGATTAATTTGCTCTCACATCCGTGGTGCCAATTGTTTCTTAGTGTTAATCCTGTAGCTTGGCACTTGTTAGTTTGGTTCCAATAAACTCAAGTACAGTATGAAACTTCATTGTCATCTTTGAATGCCTATACTGGAGCTGGATCAAAGCTTTTATTTTATCAGTTTTTTTTGTGCAGTTTTTAACGTTTTATGACTTGCTGAGCTTGAGGTAGAGGTGCCCCTTATTTGTTCTAATCTTTGCGAAGAATTGGGGGAGATATGAATCTGCCATCTCTGACATTATAGTGTAGTTTCCAGTAGGCTTATTGTTGATTACTGATTGCTATGACATACTCAATGATAGCTAGTCCTTTAGCATACATTCTCTCTGGTCTTTCTCATGAGTTTTTTTTTTCATTTCAGTTCCATGGTCCAGTCATCCTACAAACATGCCGGTGTCTTTACATATGGGGCATGTTGACCAAAACAATACGCATTGTTGATCCCCTGACATACACCCCAAATGTTTGTGAGAATATAGAACTCCACAAGATTTTCGCTGACAAGATCCACATAGCCTTGTTCACATGCATCTACAAGACATCTTGGAGAAAATCCCAAATCAAATCATTGAAGCAATTAAAGTTCAATAGTTTCCTAACGTCACCTACGAACAAACGGTTTGAAATAATCAGTGGATATTGAACACTAAAGTATTGCAGCAGCACCATCCGTTTGGGAGGACAAATTTTATAAGTACTTTGTTGCTTAATTGCAACAACTATTCCCACATTGCTCCACATTTGTGTTGTACAGTGACAAATTTTCCTATTGGCCAATAATATTTATCTCTCAAACCCGATCACCTGTACAAATTGTTCTTTGTTTTTATCCACCCTTCTTGAAACACATGCAAAATCAATAGTTTTGAAAAAGCAAACCTCCTACCTCAGTATTGTTCAGGATGACACCTAAGAAACCATCTTTAAATTTTCCACCTCCCAAATATGAAGCACTCCAACTTTGAACGATTCATGATTTTTTTCACGACAACCAAAACTAGCTCAATTTTCACTTTCTTCAAGCATATCGTTCAGTTCAGTTTTCATTACAACATGCTTCGCGAGTTTTCTTGTTCACCTGATGCTTCGAGAGGTTGAAGATGAATAAACAGTATCTTGTGTGGTAATGAGTACTAATTAATTTCAACACCGTGTGATAAATGGGCCAGGCTGGCCAACAGCTTTGCTTCCTGTCCCGGTCTGTTCTGCTGACGTCCACCGAGCCTATTTATTATGTATTCCTCCATGTATTTAATGGTATTCTTAATTACCATCGTTTCTGCCTTAATACCTGCTACTTTGTTTCCGAATCACGAAGCTCCCCACAGCCGCACAGATTCCCTCCGCGCTGGTTGCCATGAGCCAAAAATCCGCGTCCAGCCCCGAAGGGCTTAGACAACTGAATTAATATCAAGTGGTGCCATAGATTTTACACAAGGACCCTCTGAGAAATTAAAATTACAACACCATCCTTGACAATTATAGAAATGACCATGGACTAGATATGGGAAACGCGATCGAGTCCACCACCATTGCCTGGAGTCGCTGATGAGGAGCTTCAATGTGCGGCTAGCAGCACTGTCACTAGGGACTACGCCACTTGGGACGACACTGTCGCAAGCTGTCGTATAGAAGCATACGCCACTTGGGATGACACCGTCGCAAGCTGTCGTATAGAAGCGCGATATGTCTCCCATTTGTCTTGCTACCCGGGAAGAAAAACTAGATTGACGGCGGGCAAAAGCCAGCGCCGGAACAATGCGAGGACGCCTTTTAGTCAGAAGGATCGGCAACAAGACATCAAAATGTTGTCAAACAGTCGCTGGGGAAGAACACCAAGGAATAAAAGGTACGAATGTTCCCTTCGCAGCCTCGGGATCAAGGAGAGCAGTGACAAATCCAACCACCATGGTGACTGTAACACCCCGGCCACCCCTAGCTGGGCATGTCACCCATGGCAACTCTCTAGGATCTCTAGACTAGTCCCACAGACCAACACTAGTCACACTTTATCCCCACTCGTGTGCATCTGGGAAGGACTTCCCGGTCAGGCACCCATTCTTAAATCTCTCTAGGCCAAACACGCTTAACCTCATAGTTCTTTGAAGATAAGCTTCCAGAAAAAAGCCACAACTTGTTAGTATGAGTATCTTATCAATCCTATTGGGACCTCGGCTAGGATGTCACAATCACCCCCCCCTTGGAAGATCGACACCCTCGTCTATCAGCCCCAAGCCAGGAACTTCCTCTCTTGGCACATGTCTGTGCGTCCAGTGTCGGGAAACGAGCTACAACATGCCACATGTCCGTGCCCTTGATCCGCACACACCCATGTTACTGCGAGGGTCAGGCCTGATCATACCATGTGTCCGTGGGTTCGCCTCGTCAAACCTAGTACAAATTGTGAAGGCAACCAAGGTGTTCGAGATACACGTAGAGAGAAAAACCACATTCCACCGCCATAGTTAGATCCAACTTCGACCGAAGCCCTGTCAATGCCGCCATCGACTTCATTGCCTCAGAATCATCATAATCATCTATCCCTCTACTTGTAATCTTGATTCATTCATGACTGGCTGCATTGTAAGACTAATCATCATTCATCTCTTTGTGATTTATAATAAAATATTTATGATTTTTTATCTAATCATGTGTGAGTAGTCCTCTCGGGCTATGGGTTGAGGCCTAGCCTTGAAGCATTATGAGTATCTAATTACTTATGGGATATTATCTAATATGGGAGTACATATCCATTTGTATTCTTTGTTCTTTTTATCTCAATCCTGATGATTTGATAGGTACCCGAAAAAGTACCCGAACGAGAGAGACGGATAAAGGTATTAAGGTTTGACTAGAGTTTGCTGCATGATTCGATGTCATGCTCACGTGACAGCATTTTGGGTCGATAGTCTGATTATCTTCTAGAGAGTAATGGTGACGTCATCAAATCTTAATGTTATTGCCCGATCTTTCTTAATACCATGACTCCGCGTGACGCGTTGGAACTCGAGATGGACAACTGATCCGTAAAAAAAACGCAGCATGCGGCATTACGGTGCTCATTAGGACACATCGCCCATATTATGTTGCATCTTTAACTTGATATATATATTGTTACATGATAGCTTTATTTTATCTTTTAATCTGCACTACTAACGCACAACTACTGGTGAAACCTTAATCCCATGACTATCGCCAACCATTGATAAACAAAAATAGAACGAAACCATTGGCCTCGTATAACAAAAGTTCAGAAAAACAAGGAGTCAAGTTTGAGTTTTCTTACACCAAAATCAATATTTCCGTGGATTCGATAAACCTAGGTCACTAGGGAAAGGCATCAATACTAAAATCTGTATTCCGGATCGAAGGTATCAGCTGCCTAGGCTGGCTGCAGAAAGTCAGAACTCACGTTCCGTCGGACATGGACCAAGGCACTATGGCTGACGATCTGCACGCCGTGACAAGACGGTCACTACATAGACGGCCATACCGTCGACCATAGAAGGCATGCTTCTACATCCCGACACTATGGATATACAATGCCGCCAGTTCTATGACATTGAATAACTGTAGCGCTAGGACAGAGCAACTAGCTAGGCCCCATCTCCCCCCAGAGGCTCACACTAGGCTGCCAGTAGGGTTTTGACCATTTTTTCTCTCTCTCATCTACCTTGGGCACCGTGAATACATGGTGACTCACGAAGCTCTCTACATGAGGAGGAAGGAACAATAAGAAGACATAGAACACAACCCATGGAGGGATCGACCACTCGAGGAAGAAAGAAAACATAGAAGACAACTCTAGCCAAGGAACGGTAGCTTCTCTCTCATGAGATCATACAACTCAAGAAGAAATTACGTATTATGTTGCAAAGAGATCCTTGCAGGAGTAGCAGTGCTACCTCCACGACGAGGGCCCCAAACCTTGGTACATCACCGTATGGTTGTGCCTAATCCCGTATCTGGAACCGTAGCTCCAGACCTCTCTCTAGCTATCTCATGAAATCTGCAGTGACGATACGACGACATATACAAAGGAAACATGATGCCTATACTTGGCGCAAACATGAGGCATATACTTGGTCCAAACAAAACAGAAAGAATAGGCCCCGCAATGCAACAAGGCGTTGGACTGATCATTGCTCCAAGTTGATGTGGGCCCACAAGAATAGCAAGAGACCTCCGAAAACACCTTTTTGTATCATCATCAAGACGCATCACCCCTTATTCTATATTTGCGGTATAATTGCACAGCAAGGATGCCCATTCCACGCAGCCAAATATGATTTTGCCACATCTAGTTTGATTGCACAAGCACAAGATTTGCCGTTCTTCTTCCCTTAGATAGTTGTATGCACTAGCTCTCACGCAGCGGGTAGATAAGTCAAGCAAGCACAAACACACTTTGGTCCATTGAAATGATTTCCTATAGAGGGTTTAACACTATCATTTTGTACCTACACCAGAACTCATTCACAATGTTCACTTATCTACCGATAGCTCATTTTGCACCTTGTGTCCACTCGTACTCCAATGTCACCGACTCACCGTGGCATTAGCAGCACGGCGAGCAGTCCACTTTCCCCTGCCACGGGGAAGACTCGATTCCAGCGATTCCACGAGCATTAGCTCTTGCTCATCACACCAGGGTTCAATAGATGTCTTGGCTGTGACGGTCATGCTCTCCAGCACCGGCGCGTTCGCAAGCAGAAACCGCACCATGTCGAGGTAGAAGTGCTCCTGTCCAGAGAAGCCACCGAGCTTGACCTTGCGGAGGTGCTCCAACGAGAGCACGCCGTCTTTCCAGCTCCCACGGAGGCCGCAGTCGCCGCACCCCTCCTCGCATGGAGTATCATCATAGTACTTCATTTGGTAGCGATCGATTCGATTCAAAAGGGAAATACATACATACAAATTAGCGACGCTGGAATGTTGAATCGACCGTCTTTGGAGGGGAAATATTTATAGATAGTAGGATACCTTAATGTGACTTTCGTTGTCGAGGTTGAGGTATTCAAGATTGTGGCATCGCGCTAGGAGGCTGCTCACCGTTGCTCCCAAGTAGTGGCTGCCTCTTGACATAAAGCGTATGGTCAAATCTTTGACGCCGGGTAGCTGGGGCATTCCCGCCATTGCATCGTCCTCAAGCTTCTGTACAAGTAAAGAATATACTAGTATTACTGTAGAGAAAAATTATCACGCAGTGTAGGAAAGTTTCTGCCATCTATGGAAAAACAACCTTAGTTAGTTCACGGATGATCGATACATATATACCTCGGGGCCAAATAGGCATAACGTGTGGCCATGGATGGGGCGGCACTCGTGCAGCAGTTGGATCGCGTAGTATTGGACTCCGAGCCGGCCGGTCTCGAGGGAGGTTTCGAGTCTCTCCAGCGCGGGTGCCCGGACGGTGAGGCTGGTGTGGTCGTCGTCGAGGTAGTGCATGAAGAAGCCATCGGGATGGAGCAGCGCGAGCCGCGGGGCGTCCACGTCCAGCCGCCTCACGTTGCGGAGGCCCGACAGGTAAAGGGTCTCCAGGGCTCCGCCGTGGAGCCGAAGATCGTGCAGTCCGGACAGGCCCGAGAGCGTCAGCTTCCGCAGCGTCGGGCAGCACGACGGCGAGGACAGCAGGTGGCCGAGGCGGGGGCCGTCGTCGTCGGAGAAGGCGATGCCGCAGAGGGTCAGCTCCGTCAGCTTGTGGAACTTGACCGCGGGAGGGAGAAGGAGGGTGGCTCCGTCCAGCACGAGCAACATCTTGGTCACCCTCGTGGTTGTCGGCAGCTCCACCCGGGCCGGCCGCCTGCTGGACACGCGCCCCATCATCATCTCCAGCGTCACGGGCGGCGTGCTCACATCGAACAGCAGGGATCCCACCGTGCGACGCATGGCCCGGCGGAGCCACACGTCGGCCCGCGACTTGCCCGGCCAGTGCCAGGCGTACAGGTCGAGCCTGTCGATGTCGGCGCCGGTGCCGCGGCAGGCGCGCCGCGCGAGGACGTTGTGCACGAAGTCGTTGAACCGCGCGTCATCCCCGTCGTCGCTGGTGCTTCCGGGCTTGTGCTGCAGGATGCGGAGCACGGGGGCGCGCGTCCAGAGGTGGCGCCACCGCGTGGAGAGCACGGAGGTGCGGACCACGTCCCGCGCGTTGTCCGACAGGAAGCGGAGGACGTGGAGGAGGAGGTCGTCGCCGAGGTCGCTGATGTGGTCCACCGACGGCATCGTCGTTCGTTCGTCGTCGTCGAGTCTCCTCTCCTCGTGGTCATGTTCGATCTGGCTTCGTAGTTCCCAATGTGTTATCAGCCGCTTCGATCGTACCCAGAACGAAATCAAGTCTGTCCAATTAAGATCGGTTTAGGGTTTTCGGTGTGGTCTCAGCCTCGACCTCTATCTCTTTATATATCAGGGTAACATATACGGGTGGTACATACACACGCCACGTATAGAGTCTTCCTCAATCTAAACTAGTACATACAAGATTTAGATTGGTTCTAAAACGGTCTAACATCTATCGTGTGGCTGGTTTGATAAACACATCAGTCAGCGATCATCTGAAGAGATAAATCTCACCTCAAGAGCACCTTTAGCAACTTGTTCCCGCACAAAATGAAAATCTATCTCTATGTGCTTGGTAGCATGAAACACCGGATTTGCCGAGAGGTAAGTGACCCCTAAGTTATCGCACCATAATATAGGGACACGCTGCTAAGGTACACCAAGTTCCTTGAGTAACGATTCTACCCAGATAGCCTCAACAGCTCCATTTGACAGCGCCTTGTACTCTGCTTCTGTACTGGATCTAGAGACAGTAGGCTGCTTCTTAGCACTCCAAGACACAAGGTTTGGTCCAACAAAAACAACAAAACCTTCAGTAGAGCGTCGATCATCAACACAACCTGCCCAATCTGCATCTGTGAAAATGCTGATGCCTGTAGATGGAGACTTTCGAAAGGTCAATCCAGTGTTCAGAGTACCCTTCACATATCGCAGGATACGCTTAACAGCTTCCCAGTGAGCCTCGGTCGGCTGACATAAAAACTGACACACCTTATTGACATCCAACGAGATATCTGGACGAGTAAGCGTCAAATACTGCAAACGTCCGACAACACTGCGATACCGGAAAGAGTCTTCGGTACCCAGAAAAGCCCCAGATCCGTCTTGGGGGTCGCTCCACCGACGCCACCTCCATCTTTCGGCCGCCTCGGAGGGCACCTCCCGTCATCGCCGCCATAACAAGCCGCCACAAAAAACTGCTGGGAGCGTATACACCTCAACCGCCATCGGCGGCGCCTAAAGGCAAGGCCGCTGCACCTCTATTGCCCCCCCCACCACCCCAGGATGACGACATCGATGATGATGCACCGGTCGACATCGATGCCTACCTCAACACCGGCGCCGACATAGACGAATTGTACATGTTGGGCGCGGATGAAGAACCATTCCGCACTCATGACGATCAAGCTGGCTGGGCCAAGGCAACCAAACAGCGCCTGGGTCTTCATGGTCAGGGTGCCAAGGGATGTGGGCTTCGTCACTGATGCCCCCGCGGATTTGTTCTTTATAGCGTATGAGGACATCTTGAAGCTATTCCACTCGAGAAGGCTGACTATAACTTGGTCCGCCTATTCGCGCTCAATCTGGCGATGAAGATCAAGAGAGAGAGTACCCCGTACGTCGCGATAGCAGATCCCTACTACATGCGTGAAAGTCAGTTGGCCTTATCAGCAGTACGGGCCCCGATGATGTTGTACCTACAGAAGTTCTTCTTGGACAACAAGAGCAAGGACAACATCCTTTTGGTTTACTTTTCCGATTAAGTACACATCCGCTAGCCCTGTAATATATTTCTTTTCCATTAATCTTTTCCAACATCTTGTTCCAATTTTGTGTTGCGCAGAGACACGTACTGCACACTCATCTCCATCTCCCCGAAGTATTCGCTTGCCACCTATTTCGACTCGGGGAGTGCAAAAAAGAAGAACTACGCCAGAATAAGGGGTGTGCTAGATGATGCTCTCGAGGGATACTTCAAAATGGGAGGGTGCCTTCAAAGAAAATGCAGAATGTTTCAGGGATGATGGCAAACACAAGTTCAAGCACGTGTTCGAGTTCCCCTGTGTCAAGCAGCCGGCTGACAGCACTCTGGAGGCCTTCTACGTCATGCATCACCTAAAAGGGTTTGTCCGGGATAGCCAGAACTTATTGCTGCCATCTGCTCTCCGAGGATGGGCCGAAAATTTGGCGCGGATCAACGATGATGACCTCAGAGAATACTTCCATGCTACCCAGGTCAAGTTATCACATATCATCCTTGAAGACGTCATCACAGGGGGAGGTCCCTTACACCAGGGTAGAGCGTGATGCAAAAGGGACATCGAAAATCGTCTCAAAGCGCAGGGTGGACGTGGAATACGAAATATTTGTACAAGGCGTTCCCGGAGCCCTGCGAGGCCACTGCTTCTTGACTTAGTGTGTGTGGGTGATAAACTCTAAGTACTATCTTCATCGGTTTGTTTGTACATATCGATGGACGTCGTCTTGTGTGTGCACCTCGCAAACTTAAACGGTCGTTGTTGTTGTGTTCGACTTTACTATATGCTTTGCTCTAATATTTATCAACATATATGCATGATGTACTAATATGATGTACTAATATGCCTTGTCAATAGAGATGCCGACGTACGTTGTGTACAAGGGTCGGGTTCCAGGTGTCTACGAGAAGTGGCAGGGCTATCTCGAACAAGTGCATAAGTTCAACGGGAACAGCTACAAGGGATACACGACTAGAGAGGAGGCGGTAGCACAGTGGAGTAGGGACGGAGCTGCCTTAGTGCCATTGGGGTCAGCTGACCCCAATGATTTTTGGTGAATGCTTCACTAAATAGTACAAATTAGACATATTTTAGACAAGATGACACCAATGACTTAGAGCAAATATAGGGCTGACCCCAGTGACATACGCATCCCAAATGGGCCTGCCAAAGATAGTACCCGGAGTTTACTGAAGGCCCACTACCCGAAGAATAAGAAGATTCGAGAGTCCAAGATATATTAAGGAAAGCTAGAATTGTAATAGGAAGAGTTATTTGTAATCTGGCGGGATGAGTTAGAAACCGTCCCGGACTCTGTAACTTGTACAAAACGAAACCCTCGGCTCCATCTCCTATATAAGGGGGAGTCGAGGGACAAAGAAAGGATCGAATCTATCGTCAACATAACCCTAGTTTTCATAATCGCCGAGTACTTTTCGCCTAAACCTTCGAGATCTACTTGCCCTCTACTTCTAGCAAAACCCTAGTCTACAATCTGTAGGCATTGACAAGTTAATCCTTTGTCAATTGGCGCCGTCTGTGGGAATTAGAGGTTGCAAGGAGCTGATCTCGATGGCACGTTCAAGATCTTCGACATCGTCAACAACAAGCAGAGCGATGGATCGAGGTAACAAGGGAAAAACTGATCTATTCAATTTTATTCCTCACCCGCCCTCCCGTATGGATGCATGTGCCTATCTGGAGGAGCCCATCATCATGACGTTCGGAGAATTCCGATTTGGCGTCAACAAGGAAGGATCTTACCGTCTCGAAGTTCCGATCTCGTCGGAATTTTCAGCGATCGATTCTAGCTTTTCGTCAAGTGACGAGGAGTTTTCGTCGCCATATTTCATAGACACCAAAGCGAAGGGAAAGCTCGCCAAGATCTTCAGCAACACATCCTTCGAGTCGTCTGCGGACTCCTTTATAAGCAGCGACTCCGAAAGCGTCGGCAGCTTCAACTTCATCGACAAATCTGTCGCCATCGGGAAGGTCCTCACCACTCTGTATGATGGTGTCACCAACCTTGACAAAAATCAATACGCAAAATACAACCAGATCTGTGCAATAGAAGAAACGGGTACATCAGAACCACAAACGTCAGAGGCTTTCGACGATTTGGGAAATCCATACGTCGATCCCGCTGATCTCAGGACAGGTCTAGGCACTAAATATGCCGGATCTTCAACTCGCGCAAAAATCCAACTCCCGCAAGCTGCGTGGGATAGGGCTGCGAGAGCCATGGATGGATCAGAACCAATGAATACTACTGCTACCGTACAAGAGTTACAAGCATATCAATATAGACTTGCTCGAGTAAGCAGAGAGTTGGAAAAACAGACAGCATCCCTGAACAGGAGGAAAGAAGCAGACTTACGCATCAAGCGACGCCGAGCGGAGCTAAGTCGCCTTTCGGGAACTTCGGGAGATAGTCACGAGAGAGGCTCGAAGGAGAGCAAGATCTCGGCTACAAAATATACCCGAAGGAGAAAGGGGAAACCTAATCCAAAATCTCGACATGTCCTTCATGACGATCGATGAAAGGGGAAATATCATCCCAAAAACACCGAAGCGAGGTTACATGGCAACACAGGCTTACATCCTCGCATCCAGACCACCTCCTGGAGACCCGAGAGAACCATTGTTCAATATGGCGATGGCTGGAGTAGGAGTTATGGGAACAGCGTTTGCAACAACGCCTCCCGAAGAAAATCCTAGGCAAAATAGTCCACGACCCACCGCAGCAGTTCAAGACCCACCAAGAACAAGTGGAGCAAGAGACACAGCAGTCCAAGTAAGGGTGGACAGAGCGCGACAAGAAAGAAGAGAGCGTCAGCACTCACCAGAAGTTGCCGACGAAGATATGTGTGGGCTCCCGTGTTTTACGAGAAGAGTTCGAAAAACTCGAGTCCCAAAAGGGTTCAAGCTACCCGAAAATTTCAAGAAATTCGACGGCCTGCAAGATCCCGAGGATTGGCTCGTAGATTATCTCGAGATGGTGAAGCTGGTAGGATGAACCAGAGCAACAGCTATGCAAAGTATCCAAGTTCATCTGAGCGGTGCCGCGAGATCTTGGATAAAGAAACTCCCCCCAAGTTCCATCGACAGCTGGGATAACTTCGAGGACATCTTCGTGAAAAACTTCCGATCCACCTGCAAAAAACCTGCGTCATTGGAGGAGTTGAGAGCATGTCGACAAAAACACGACGAGTCGATGAGGAAATATATACAGCGGTGGAACATCATAAAAAATTCGGCAGAAGATATATCTGACGAAAGGGCAATAGATGCGTTCGTGGCAGGAATTCGCCGAGGTGATTTTGTCGAGGACTTAGGGAGAACTAACCCTAAGACCATATCAGCACTCATGGAGATAGCCAATAAATGGGCAGATGGAGAAGACGCAATATACAACAAGCGACATAGGTCGCCAGAAGAGGATCGTGGTCGAAATTATCAAAATAGAAGGCGATTTTCTCGCCACTTCTACAACAACGATGCTCCCGGCCATATATCGGCTGGTTTTCGGG
This sequence comes from Lolium rigidum, assembly GCF_022539505.1. NCBI lineage: Eukaryota > Viridiplantae > Streptophyta > Magnoliopsida > Poales > Poaceae > Lolium > Lolium rigidum. The sequence continues at coordinate 14,618,452 of NC_061513.1, forward strand.
GAAATCCCGGAGGAAATAGTCGAGATGATTATCAAAGGAGCAACGAGCAACAAGGCGACAATAGAGGTGATTTTCGCGGCAACGAGGCAAAATAGTGGACCAAGGATTCAAAGACCTTATGTATCTCCCGAAGAGATGATGAACGGTCCGTGCCAAATGCACTTTTACCTCGACAACAATGGAAAGAGACAATCAGGACATCTCCGTAAAGACCGCCGCAATTTCCAGGCAATGTTGCGAGCCGCAGGAATTGCAAATGCCCAAGCAAACAACAGAAATCCTCGGGAGCCAAGGAGCGAGATTCACCTTCCACCTCCTCCCGCAATTACCGACGAAAATCGACACCAGCTTAGAATTGCGGCAGCACCACATCCACCTCCATATGTTGACCCCAACTCTAACGGTGCGGTCTCGATGATTCGAAGGCTAGGCCATCAAACAGGGCGCGAAGGTAATTTCGCGACAAGTGTTCATGGCAGAGAAGATGCCTCCACCAACAGTCGAGTACTTAAATTGGTCGGGGCAAGACATCGGCTTCACAATCGCAGACCATCCGCAGCAAGTTCCGCGACCAGGACAATCAGCACTCATCTTACCCGCAGTAATCGCTGGTTTTGACGTGTCGAGAGTTTTCATAGATGGCGGCAGCAGCTTAAACCTCATGTATGCAGATACATTGAGGAAGATGAACATATCCCTGGCAAACCTAAAGCCAACTGATACACGTTTCCACGGGATTACACCAGAGAAGCCAAGTTACCCATTGGGCAAAATCAATCTCGACGTTCAGTTCGGAACCCGAGAAAACTACAGGATAGAGAATTTGGAGTTTGAAGTCGTCGATTTCCCGTCGCAATATCACGCCTTGTTGGGACGACCAGCGTATGCCAGGTTCATGGCAGTGCCGCATTATACATATCTGTTGTGGAGGTTGCCTGGGCCCAAGGGACCTATCACAATCAAAGGAAGTTTCGCGTTATCTGATAAATGCGACAAGGATTATCATCGACTATCAGAAACTTTCGGGATGCAAGCAGAATATGCGGCGCCACGGTTCACTGATTATGATGTACTGCCAGAGGTAGGAAGATCTTCTAAGGAGCCAACTTTCAACACAGCCAAGGATTCAAAGGAGGTACAGATCCACCCGACAGATCCAAAGAAAACGACGTCCATTGCCGCAAATATGGATGTCGCATAGGAAAGCGCGCTCGTCGAGTTCCTCCGTGAGCACTGGAAAATCTTCGCATGGTGTCCAGCTGACATGCCAGGAGTACCCAGGGAACTTGCCGAGCACCACCTCAATTTGGACCCCCTCGCACGACCAGTCAAGCAGCCTTTGCGGCGTTTTTCGGAACCTAGCCGCAAAGCCATGTTATCAGAAATAGATCGACTCAAAGATGCTGGATTCATCAGAGAAATATCTACAGAAGCCACATGGGTAGCTAACCCAGTGATGGTGCCGAAGAAACACACAATAGTCCTTCGCATGTGCGTCGACTTCACGTGTCTCAATAAACATTGTCCCAAGGATCACTTTCCCCTCCCAAGGATCGATCAAATCATCGACTCCACGGCAGGATGCGAACGTCTTTCCTTTTTGGACACATATTCTGGTTATAACCAGATCAGACTAAAAGAAGAAGATGAAGCCAAAACAGCGTTCATCACACCTTATGGCGTGTTTTGCTACAAAACAATGCCCTTTGGTCTGAAAAACGCGGGAGCAACATATCAACGGATGATGCAGAAGTGCCTAGCAACACAGATTGGAAAAAATGTACAAGTCTACATCGACGATGTCGTAATAACATCAAAAAAGGGTCAACCTTGATCGAAGATTTGAAGGAAACCTTCGACAACCTCGACAAGTTCTGCCTCAAGCTGAACCCGACAAAGTGCTCTTTCGGAGTTCCCGCTGGAGAACTTCTCGGGTTCTTAGTATCAGCAAGGGGGATTGAAGCTAATCCCGAAAAAATACAGGCCATCGTTACTATGAGAAAGCCAACAAAGTTGAAAGAAATACAACAGCCTAACGGGGCGAGTCGCAGCTTTAAGCGGATTCGTCGCCGGGCTAGGAGAAAAAGCGCTGCCGTTCTATGCATTGATCAAGCAAGGGGAAAAATTTCAATGGAACGAGGAAGCGTGACAGAGCTTTCGAGAATCTCAAGCGAGCAATTTCGACACCACCGATATTGGTGGCGCCAAAAGAGAAAGAACCTCTCCTCTTGTATATTGCAGCTACACCTCAGGTGGCCAGCACGGCCCTAGTAGTCGAGAGAGAAGAAGAAGGTAAGCTTCATGGAGTTCAGAGGCCAATATATTTCATCAGCGAAGTACTATCGCCGTCAAAACAGCGGTACCCACAATATCAGAAACTGGCATATGGAGTATTCACGACAGCAAGAAAATTGCGACACTATTTTTCGGCGCACCCGATCATAGTGGTCAACGAGGCTCCCTTATCAAATATACTAAACAACCCAGAAGCTACGGGTCGTGTCTCCCTTTGGGGAATAGAACTTTCCCCTCGGGACATCACGTATGAAAAAAGAAAAGCAATAAAATCGCAGGTCTTACCAGATTTCATTGCAGAGTGGATGGAGCTACAAAACACGGGACCCCCAGATTTATCGAGAACTTGGACCATGAACTTCGACGGGTCCAAAAGATTGGAAGGTGCTGGAGCAGGCGTGATATTAGTATCACCCGAAGGCGACAAGTTGAAGTATGTTCTGCGGATGACGTTCCCAAACGCATCTAACAATGAAGCAGAATATGAAGCTCTCATACACGGGATGAAGATGGCGAAAGCTTGCGGTGCAACCCGACTGAAAATTTTCGGCGACTCACAGTTAGTAGCACAGCAAGTCATGAACCAATGCGATGCAGTCAACGAAAGTATGATAGCATACAAAGAGGTGTACAATGAGCTGGAGAAGTTATTCGATGGTTGTGAGGTAAACCACATCAGCAGGATGAGCAACGATGAAGCCGACGTTCTCGCAAACATCGGATCACAATGTCTCGCAATTCCTCCAGGTGTGTTCTGGGAAGAGATCAGCGAGAGATCAACAAAGCCAGCAACAACAAAGAAGGAGAAAAAAGAGAAACCCTCGAGCATTGCCAAAGATACAGCAGAAGAAGAAGAAGAGCAAGAGCTAGTCATGATGGTGCAAATTCCATGGATGCAAGCTTATATATCATATATCCTAAGGAAAACCATACCCGACGATCCAGTCGAAGCAAGGCGAATAATTAGGCGATCAAAAGCTTTTACTGTGGTAAAAGGGGAGCTATACAAACGCAGTATCTCGGGTGTGCTACAACGGTGTGTTACACCCGAAGAAGGAAGGATCATCCTAAAGGACGTACATGAAGGAATATGTGGGCACCACGCGAGTAGCAGAGCTATCGCGGCTAAGGTTTTCAGAGCAGGATTTTATTGGCTCACAAGCAATCGAGGATGCAAAGGAAATAGTGCGCACTTGCGACGCGTGTCAAAGATTTGCGGCAAGACCTCACTCACCAGGCAGCGGAACTTATGCCAATCCCACTGTCTTGGCCCTTTGCTCAATGGGGTCTCGACATGGTGGGTAAATTGCACAAAGCTTCGCCGGGAGGATATGAATACTTGCTGGTGGCTGTCGACAAATTTACTAAGTGGATAGAAGCAAAGCCGATAAATTCACCAGACGGCGCGTCGGCAATCAAATTCGTAAAGAGCATAGTCTTCAGATTTGGAGTTCCTCACAGCATTGTGACAGACAACGGCAGCAATTTTACGTCCAAGGAGTTCAAAGCATACTGCGCAGAAGTGGGCATTAAATTGAGTTTTGCGTCTGTTGCGCATCCTCAGACCAATGGACAAGTCGAGAAGGCCAATGGCATCATCTGCAATGGCATCAAGAAGCGCCTGCTAGGACCTTTGGAAAAAGCTAGGCATACTTGGCCAGAGGAGTTACCAAGTGTGTTGTGGAGTATTCGAACAACACCAAATACGGCGACACAAGAAACACCGTTTTTTCTAGTCCATGGAGCTGAAGCAGTCCTGCCAATAGAAATAGAGCATGATTCTCCAAGAGTCACGGAATATAATGAAGAAACCTCGAGGGAAGCCCTGGAGGACGACGTTGATGCACTTGACGAAGCTCGAGATGAAGTCCTGTCACGAGTCGCCAAATATCAACAGGACCTGAAGAATTACCACAGCCGACGATTGCGTCCAAGGTCTTTCCAAGTTGGCGATTTAGTTCTGCGGCTCAACCAAAAAAGTCACGAAAAACTCGAGTCACCATGGCTTGGACCCTACATCGTCACAGAGGTAATCGAAGGAGGAGCATACAGAATCAAGGACAAGAAGACAGGGATTGCCAAGCCAAATCCCTGGAATGTGGCACAGCTCAGGCGTTTTTACGCTTAGATGCCGAAATATAGTCTCCTCTGTAAATATACAATGTACTGAAACGCCCGCGAGTTTTCAGACGCACTCTTTTCCTTTTTCGGGGCACCGAGTGGGGCCGGAGAAGGTTTTTAATGAGGCGGGCTCGCGGTGCTGCAATATAATAAAGATAGTGGAAATATATATCTTCTTCTCGACAAGATCAGGGGTTTTCCCCTACATGATACAATATATATATATATAAACACAGTGTCGACAAACGCAAAAGAAGCATCCTGCCTTGGTAAAAATACCTCGCCAAAACAAAAAGAGATATAGACAAAATAGTGATCAACAAAAAGCTCGGGGGCTTGCACCAACAAAAATAGTACAGTGTATATTATCTTGCCTTGGTTTAAAAACCTCGCAGTATACAAATACAGCGAATAACCACCGAAAATACTCGGGGGCTAGACAAATATAGAAATATGTTGTTTGCTTCTCAATAGAATCATAATCATGATTTACAAAGGAGAATTATTTACAGAAGGAAAATAATCAGTTCTGATTCAATATATCATCAAGAGTAACTATGTTTTCTTCAGGAGCAGCGCCAAGAAAATCAGCATAATGACCATCTGCAAAAAAGTCGGCATCCATCCGAAGAAGGTCTTCAATCATTTCCTCGGCTACAGGTGAAACCTTCATGTTGATGCGGTCGATACCAACTCTTCGGCGCCGTACCTTCTCGTGCACCTTCTCAACAACTTGGTTTAGATCAAGCTTCGAGTGACAGATCTGAAGCATGATAAGGGCAAATCTGGCGCCGACCACCAATTGAGCTCGACAAAGTTATGGACCCTATGAGCATCTTTAAATTTCTCCATTAACTCGGGAAGAGTTTTCGGTTGAATATTCCGAGGAAACATAGAGTTATAGACCATAGACGGGGTCTTGGTGCGAGAAGTCAAGATATTCGCGTACTTGGCAGGCACGATCTTGAAACTTGACGATCTGCTGAGTTCGTTCGGGAGTGGCCCAAAATAAACAGCCATGATTTAGAGAAAGGTTGACAAGAAGATTTGTTCTCTCATTCACTCTCAGATCTTCGGCCGCAGCATCAATAACTGAGCCTATTAAGACAAAAAGGCAATAAACTTTGAAGACAGTACAGCAAAATAAAGAAAAGGCATTGGAAAATTGAGACACATACCCAGCATATCCGAGCTAGCTTCCATCATCAGCTCAAGCATACTATTTTCACGGTCACTAGCTCCTTTTGCTTCCAACACAGCAGCTTCCTTAGCAGCCATAGCTTCTTCGGCTTGTCGACGAGCAAGTTGTTCCTGTTCAGATGCTTTCCGAGATTGTTCCATCATTGCCAGAGTTTGTTTCTTCGTGGACTGAAGCTGTTGTCGAAGTTCTTGTAAATCCTCCGACAAGGGTGTGCCGGAAGAACCTTCAAGAATATTGTCATCGATTTTTATTTTCTTCGACAAGGAAGACGCGGGGGCGGCATCAGGAGAAGAAGGATTCGTCGAGTAATTATCAAATATCAACTGGAAAAGAAAATCTCCGAATCAAAGATAGAACCAAAAGGAATTTCATTGATTGCAGAAAATTTACATGGCCATTACAAAAGAAGTTCTCCTAAGGGACTGGCAGGGAATTTGTCGCCAAGACTAGAATGGCGACAATAGCAAAGGAAATAAAGAAAGCAAAAACTAGACCTCCGGTCTTGAAGAGCTAGGAGTAGAAGATGGCTTGATCCCGAGATAGGCCAAGATCTTCTTCGTGTTAAGCTTTGCCGCCTTGATCAAGGATCGCCATTTGACTTGTTCTATCTGCTCCGTGTCGCCGACTTTAGCCCAGTCAATAGTCTGCTGACTGTCAGCAACTAGGGCAACAGTGCTTTCCACGGCAACCTTCATGTTCTCATGGCGCATCTTCAACCCAAGATCTTCGGGAGGATTAAAGCACTTGGCAAGGCCTAGGAAAGTTGCGGGCTCCTCTTTCTTCGGGAAGAAGTAAGGGAAAAGCTTCGACAATCCCGCTTTGGCTTCATCCATGCCTTCACGCGCTTCCGCCCCATGAAACTCAAGGAATGAAACGGCATCAAGAAGAGCATCGTTGTCGGGATCCTCAAGTTCAAATTCTTGCGAGGTCCTACCTGACAACATAAAAATAGAAATTTTTGTCAACAAACAAGTGCAAAAAAAAAGGAAAATCCAAAGGGTATGCAATGATGCAAATGCTTACCAACAAAGCGACGACTTTGTATCTTTATGCGTTTGGTGATCGCCGCTTCGCGAGCAGATTGCGCAGTTATGTGATCGCTTAGCGAAGTCTCGGCGTCATGCAGACGTTTCCGAAGATCCTCGACACCAGCGGCATCAGCCTTAGCCTTGTCAGCTTCTTGCCTAGCTTCAACTGCATCTGATTCGGCCTTCTTACGAGCCTCTTCACATTGCTCTAACTTTAGAGCAAGCGTGTCAGCACGTTCGTTGGCTTCTATCAATTTCTCTGAAAAAAGGAAGACAAGATTAGCTATAAACGTCGACAAGTCATGCAGAAAGGAAGCAAAAATAGTCGAGCATTACCTTCAGTCTTGCTGGCGTAATCACGGTACCCAACGAATTGGGCACCGATGCGAAGAAGCTCTTTGATCATCGGCTGTTAAGGAGAGACAAAGAAAGAAAATGTTGGCATGAGAAAAATGGCGACATATAGAGCAACCAGAGGAAATATAAACAACGACAGGAGTGTTAGCAACTTACATCATCCAAGAGAGGGTTAGAAGAGCTACTCGATTGAAGAGTGAGCTCTGGATTTATTTCAACCCTTGCCCTTTTTGGTGAAGGGACAAGGGGGCTTGCCGGAGGAGTAGCAGCGCCAACATTTTGTCGAGGAGGCGACGTTTCTTCTCCTTCGACTGGCGTTTCCGAAGCGACTAAAGTATGTGACGTGCTCGTTCGAGCAGCCACATCAGCGATGGGTATCTCTTCTTCATCATCACTACGAGAAAGCGTTGACAATATAAAAAAGAAGATAGACAAGAATCTGCGAGTACAAGTAAACAAGAGAAAGAGCACTTACGAACTGATGAGAGCTTCAAGGTATGGATCATAGCCTGCCTTCTGGTGCGAAGGAACAGCTTCATCGGCCTTGGAGGTGCCGGAACTTTCGGCGCTTTTCCTTTTCCTTTTGTTTTTTGGAGAAACAGCAGGAGGAGGAGATTGAGCCGACGTAGTGGCTTCGGAGGCATCGTCCTTTTCGTCAGATCCCGCAGATTTTCGAGATTCTGCGGGTTCATTTGCAAAAGACGGAGCATCTTCGTTATCGTCGGAGATAACAGCCCTTTCTTCGACTTCCCCACCTTCAGGAAGAGGGGGAAGTGAGACAAGATTTGGGTGGTCCTGTATAAAAGAAGGCAGAATATCAGAAAGAAGAAACAACATAAATATCAAGGCAATAGACAAATTACACGACAATCTTTACCTTGGGAAGCGCATGGGCGGCGCTGTATGGTTTTACGCGACAAGTGGAAGGGATGGAGTCTTTCTTCTTGAGAGATGAAATCCTACGGATAAGTCTATCTAAATCCTTGACTTCCAAATTCGTCGACAGGCGATCTGTGTCTTCATCGCCAGCATAATTCCAGAAAGGGTTTTTGCGAGCCTGAAGAGGCTGCACCCTAGTCCTAAGGAAGTACGCCGTAATCTGGATGCCTGATAATTCTTTTCCACGAGTATTTTGCAACTCATGGATGCGAGTCATCAGGGCCTCTGTCGAAGTTCTTTCTTCCTCGGTAGCTTCTGCGTCCCAGGAACGGCGGCGAAAGATTTTCTCGGCACCGTCAAAAGGAGGAATGTTGTCTTCGGCGCAGCCATTGTTTTCTTCACGGATGTACAACCACTTCTTGCGCCATCCTTGAACGGAGTCAGGGAGTTTGACGTCGAAGTAGTTGACAGAGGAGCGAACGGAAATAACAACGCCGCCTATATTATAGGCGACATTGGCAGAGCCATTACGGCGACAAAAGAAAATGCGCTTCCATAATGCCCAGTTAGGCTGGACACCAAGGAAGGCTTCGCAGAGGGTGATAAAGATAGAAATGTGAAGGATAGAGTTGGGTGTGAGGTGGTGAAGTTGGAGACCATAAACATAAAGAAGTCCCCGAAGAAAAGGGTGAATGGGGGCGGAAAGACCGCGGATGAGATGATCAACAAAACTTACCCGATACCCCATTGGAGGGGATGGGTAGCTCTCTTCGCTCGGGAAAGCAAACCGCTTTAGGCTTCTTGGTAATCCCCAGTTTCTTCATCAGGTTGAGGTCCTGGCTCGTGATCTTGGACCTCTCCCACTCCGCCGCTCCTAGATCCGCGGCAGCCATCGACGAGTCAGGTGTGCTGTGCCTGGTCAATCGACGCGGTGGCATCAACAATGGCGGAAAGGGGCAGCTACAAAGAGAAGAGCTTGGGGAGATGCGGAGCGCAGGAAGAAATTTGGCAGAGGAAATCAGAGGAACGGCGTGAGCGGAAGTGTTCGAGGAAGAAGAAGGGGACCTTATATACGAGTGCGGTGAAGCGACGGAACCGTCGGATGAAAAAAGAATGCAGTAGATGATCACCACGTGGATACAAGGGCACAATGGTATTTTAACATTGACGAGGTTACAGAACGTGCGCCAGAAAAAAGGGAGAACATGTGTCCCCCACTTGCACGACGTGTCCGACAGATCAGCGATTGGGACCCACGAGGCAGCGAAACAAGGGATAATGATCAGTTTCCAAAATAGAGATCGTGGCTATCATTAGCAATGACGTCGTCAAGATAAAAAATTCGACTGCGAATTTCCAAAAGTTTGTCGACAAACTCAAAAGTTATCTCGGGAGACTTTGATCAAATACAAGTTTTTGCCCAAAGGCTCGGGGGCTACTTTGAAAAAATGGAAAACTTCGAGTATGACAAGATAGAAAAGGCGAGAGCCTATGACCAAATACAAGCATTTGATCATAGCCTCGGGGGCTACTCCCATCGGGAGCGCTGGTCGCGCACCCGATAAATATAAAAATATCGAAAAGGATTATAAATATAGCGGCAAAGGATACTAATCTGTGGAGCCTACACCCAAGCACAAGTTCTTGGCTGTAGCCTCGGGGCTACTCCCATCGGGAACGCTGTTCGCGTGCCCGATGAATTTTTCAAAAATAGAGAAACGAAGTGAGTATATTTCGAGTTACCCGGATAACTCGTACATATACTCCCATCGGGAAGACAAAATAAAGTCATCAAATATGACTCAATAAAATGTGCTATTCCAAAGGCGAAAAGCACTCGACAATATATTCTCGGAACGCCAAAGTTGCGATCAATTTCTGAATGCCGCAAATTTGCGAAGGTAAGACCCCAGATCCGTTCGCCGGGCGTGGTATCGCCAAAGACTGCGCTCGCTACTTTTATCCGTATCAACGAGATACGAAGAAAAATCCTAACGGACGCGTTAGGTACCCGATAAATTTGACCGGGACTCGACAGAATGGTAAGACCTTAAGCGGCACCTGTCGAAGTTTACACCGATATCCCGAGATCATGTCCGGGGACGTGATCTTGAAGTAGGTTTTTGCGGATTGCCACTTGAGCAGTTAACTAGTACCCGATCCGTCGGATGAACTAGCCCCAACTACCGTTATCCCTGTACAATATAGAATTTTATGAGAAGAAGCATAAATAAAAGCTCTCGAAAAAATATAAACGGATGAGATTTCCCTTGACTCTACGATTCAAGCAAAATCTCGGGAGCTATCGACATAGGCATCCCAAATGGGCCTGCCAAAGATAGTACCCGGAGTTTACTCGAAGGCCCACTACCCGAAGAATAAGAAGATTCGAGAGTCCAAGATATATTAAGGAAAGCTAGAGTTGTAATAGGAAGAGTTATTTGTAATCTGGCGGGATGAGTTAGAAACCGTCCCGGACTCTGTAACTTGTACAAAACGAAACCCTCGGCTCCATCTCCTATATAAGGGGGAGTCGAGGGACAAAGAAAGGATCGAATCTACTGTCAACATAACCCTAGTTTTCATAATCGCCGAGTACTTTTCGCCTAAACCTTCGAGATCTACTTGCCCTCTACTTCTAGCAAAACCCTAGTCTACAATCTGTAGGCATTGACAAGTTAATCCTTTGTCACCCAGTGATATTTTTTTCTAGCTTCGTCCCTGCAGTGGAGGGGACACGTGGGGAAGAAGAAGAACCAGCTCAAGTTCTTGGTCCCCCTCTTACTCACCGCCATTGCGGTTGTACTCTACTTTACCTTAATCTAGGTGGCCGCTGACTAAGACATGCAAGGATGCGACGATGAACGTTTGTGCTTGTGTAATAATTGGGATCTAAATGATGCAATGATGAAGATTTGTGTGTATCATGTCATTTGTGTGTCATTTGTGAGTATTCATGTTATTTCTGGATAATGCTATGTATTTCTTGTATATATTTCTATATTTCCTGTGTAATACCAGCTGCAGAAATGGAAAATTGTCTGAAATCCAAAAAAAAAAACAATTCCGTGGACGTATATATGGGAAACATTCTGTGGCGCATATGCGCCACAGAATCTAGTGCACAATTCTATGGCGCATGTCCACAAATGTGCCACAGAATTGTATGAACTTCTATGGCGCATGTTCCAGAATGCGCCACAGAATTCCAAAATTATGTGGTGCACCCAGAGATGCGCCACAGAAATCAAATACTAGTCGCATGGCAACTTTGGCGACATGTATATGCGCCCCAGAATCCAAATTTGATGCGCTCACAGTTAGCCTATTTTCCACTAGTGTAGGTCACAGAGTCTAGAATTATGTTCAAGGGCGAATCGGCAAGATTGTATTATGTCGAACTAGGGTTACAAGGGTGTCTCATCTGATTGAATCTATCCCCTCTCGGTGGCTCCTCCTAGCCCTTATATAGATGGTTAGGTCTCAGAGTCCGTCTTGAGGTTGAGTTACATTGCACATCGGTTCGTCCGATATGGGCCTAGCTTTCCTAATTTACATAACGTGATATCTTCGACTTCTTTTGGATTCTTTCCTAGGCTTTGTACCAGGGACGCCAATACTAAGAACCCTTCCATGTCACCTTGTCTTCCAAATAGAGCCTCTTTCCGAGTCCCACAGTACATGCAACATCAGCATTGCTCTCTGTAGGATGGTAGAGGAGCACACATGTTTTCGGTCTTGGTTGCAATACCCTGATTTGTGTTTCCTTCAGCGATATAAGTTCTAAGTTTCTTTAGTCAAATTGATCTAATTTAGAAGTTTCTTAAACTTTTCAAAAAAAAGAAGTTTGTCAAACTACTTAGGTAATATAGAAAGTTCTACAACACGAAGGTACCAATTTTGCATGATCCAAGTTGTTCAGGACTCATTTATTTATGCTTACATTCCTCTCTGTCTGGCTATATGTTCCAACTTGCTGTGCTTTAACTGCCTAAGCACACATAAGAAGTGAGTGTTGTATTTTGATATTTATGTTGTTCCCTATGTTGTTCACATTGCCATCGAGTTGTATGAAAATTCCAATGCCCGTGGTTCCAGATCCTGCAGATCCTGTATCTTTTCCCCTCTTCCAAGATGCATCCGAGAAGATCTTCGTTCCTGAAATGCACATGTCCATTATGGTCGTTTCTCCTTGCTTCCACACATCTTGTCGTTGTGGAACCTGTGCTGATTCGGACTTAACCTGCAAATACATATCAGAAGGATCAAGTAGCTCCATGTTTTTTAGCAGTGCTTGTGTGTTGATATCAATCTGGTAAGGTTCTCCCTTTTTCCTGTTAAAAAGGCAGTCATTTCTCGACTTCCATAAACACCACATAAAGGTTAGAACATTAGTAAGAGATACATGTGGATGAGGCAAGTTGCGTAAGTTCAGCAAAATTTGTGTCAAGGACTGATTATTTTGTGTTATGATTTCCGTTCTGATATACCATGGAGAGCTGAACCATGCAGCCTTGCGAAGTGACATGTAAAAAATAGGTTAACCTCTTCGGTCTTGCAGGCAGAAGCGAAGGCAATGTTACTTGTTGTTGAAATAGCAGGGAAACTACAAGTCAACAAGCCAATACTGCTGACAGATAACAAATTTCTAGCAAAAGCTGTTGCAAGCAACAAAATTGACTCTGAATACATGCACTGGAATACTAGAGACACTCTTGCCAGGATCCTGAACTCTACATCAAAGCTTGAGGCTACAGTATTCCACATAAAACGAGATATCAATGTTGTAGCTCATAGCTGTGCTCATCAGGTGCTTAGGTTTCCTCTAAGTTCACCTATCTTAGGTTGCTCATCTTCAGATCACACTCCTTCTTGCCCTGTTATCTTGGCTCTTCAGAATTATGAGTGGCCGGGCTTTGTAATCCATGATGTACAATGTTGTTGAGCTGATGAATGAAATTTGGCGTCTTCGACGCCTTGCCTTGTTCAAAAAAAAGGAAGTGAGTGTTTTCACATACATGTTTCAAAGTCAGTTGGGATTATTCTCAAAATAAAAAATACAATTGAGATTGGGATTACCACTGCGGCATTCTGATTCTGCATGTAATATTGTATTATGTAGCCTCTGAAATTTTGTTCCATTTTGCTTGTAAACTCCTGAAAATATACAATCTGAGCTGAAAATTCTAGACAAATCTGATCTGGGACAGAGTATCTGAATATGTCCCCTTTCTCGGCCCAAAGATTTTCTTTTGTCGTTCCACGTTGTGCCTATCCTATCTAACAATAACAAGCAAAATGTTAAATTGGAGCTAAACCGTGTTTCAAGCCTCCTAAATGGTATATTTTTGTAGAAGTTTCACTAATGGGGTAATATGTGTTATTGTTACCACCCGATTTTGGCCAAATCAGGAGATGGGCCGTAAGTGAAGATGGGCTTGAAGGACGTACACATGAAGCATCTTTGAAGCGGCCTTGTGCTGAGAGTTTGGGCTAAGTGGCCCGTGTATCTGTAATATTATTAGATCGTATCGTGTTTAGAATTAACAGATAGAGTCCGGCCCGTGCACGGTTAGGTGCACGCCTCAATTAGAAAGTCCCTTGGACTATAAATATGTATCTAGGGTTATCGAGAAAGGAGGACAATCATCGTTCAACAAACACAAAATACGGCGCATCGCCACCCCTTCTCTTCGAGGGTTTCTCCCGGGTAAGCACCATGTCTGCCTAGATCGCATCTAGCGATCTAGGCAGATACGTTTATTCGTTAACCTTGTACTGCTCGTGCTGAAGCCTTGTTGATGGCGAGCAGTACTATTTATCCTTAGGTGTTTAGGGGCCTCCATTGGCGCTTTCACGTGCATATCTGCGTGGCAATGCCGTCCCTAGACACCTAGCTGCCCTTACGTCGATCTAGACGTAAGGGCAGCATCTTGCTTGTTTTTACTTAGTAGATCCGATCCGTTATAGTTGCTCCTTGCTATGCAAGGATTAGTTTAATATCTGCATAGTTAGGCCTTATGTTGGGGTCGGAGGATCCGGTGGTGCGTTAGATGCTGTTTACCGTCCCTGCGATTCCGGGGATCAACGTTATGTTGGTTTTTAGGCCTCTCGTAGGGGTAGTTTGCATCGTCTCTCGTAGCTGCTAGGCCCGATCGCACTTAGGATGTTCCGATTATGCGGTGAGAACCCTAAACTATCGTGGATCGCTTCAGCTTTGTCCTGATCAAGCAGGATCCCCATGCCATTGTAAATCCAACGTGAAGCATGGGGCGATCGGCTCCATGAGCCGATCCACAGGGAAACCTGAGAGCCGATAGGGCTCGTATTTAATGTGCACGTGTCTACCATGCAGGAACAATCGAAGCACTAACACCTTCCTGACCGGGTCTAGGTCAGGTGGCACGCCCTAGCAACCGCCAGGACGTTTTGCCAGAAGATTTGCGGGACGACGCGAGGTGCCAGGGATCCACTAAGCGGCCCTGGGAGCTTCCCGGCTCTTCATGTTGCTTAACCAAAGCCCGTCGGGGGGTTTTGGAGGGTAACACATTCTGGCACGCCCGGTGGGACCATCATCTGCAACATCCACGTCAACATCGGCATCCGAGATGGCGGAAGAACAGATCACGTACGAGGAGCTTCCTCCTGATCATAAGAAGAAGTACGATGAGCTGAAGGCCATCGTTGAAGCCGAACTCATCGGCTCCTTTGAGAAGACCCGTTCGCACGGTATCAGGTTCAAAGGATTCACGCCACAAGGTGTCCTCGAAGGGATAGATCTGTCTCTCCCTTCAGATGAACGTACCAGAGCCCTGCGACAGGAAATCAACTACGTGGTGGCCCATTCACTGCATCGGCATGCTGAAAGCCTGGTCAATTCTTTGGAGCGCGTCGCGCTCCGTGTGGTGCAAGAGATCATGGATCGTCGGTACTCCCCGACGGGACCTGCTCTAGGAACTCACCAAGGAGAGGTGCAACTCCACACCAGGCCGCCATTGCCGTATGCGATGGCAGCTCCACAGCAACAAGGTTCACCGGCATACGTTGTCTACAAGGTTGGAGGGGATCCGGGCGACTACCAGTTCTTATATGAGCCGCCCAAGGAGATCCCACATGGATACGTGTGCGCGTATGTGCCGGATTGCAACAACTGGATGTAGGCGATCCAGGCTCCACCAGGAGGGATTGCCGGAGCAGGAGCGATTGTTCCGGCAGGAAGAACGACTGCAGCAGCGGGGAGTTTAGGAGCGGAAGCTGAGAAACAAGCGTGGCTAGCCAAGTACACCACTGCACCAGTCCAGGAAAGCTCAGCCGCCAGTACCTCCACCGCAGATCAAATCAGCGCAGTCCTGAGAGATCAGTTCGGCATCTTGCCGAAGAAGAAGATAATCGGCTATTCCAAGCCGTACCCCAATGAGTTCGACCTGGTCCCACTACCGCCTAAGTACCG
Organism: Lolium rigidum; assembly: GCF_022539505.1. NCBI lineage: Eukaryota > Viridiplantae > Streptophyta > Magnoliopsida > Poales > Poaceae > Lolium > Lolium rigidum. Next base: position 14,633,783 of record NC_061513.1, read on the forward strand.
GCTCCCGGACTTCAACAAATTCAGTGGGTCAGAAGGGTCAAGCTCCATCGAGCACGTGAGCCGATACCTGGCCCAGTTGGGCATGGTTTCAGTATCGGATCAGCTACGGGTGAGGTTCTTCTCGCAGTCCCTCACCGGTCCAGCGTTTGGATGGTACACCTCGTTGCCGCCAAATTCAGTGCAATCATGGAAGCAGCTGGAGGAACTGTTCCACACCCAGTACCATTCAGAAGGTACTGAAGCTGGTATTGCCGAACTAGCTCAGGTTTGGCAGAAGCGAGGAGAAACAGTCTCTGAATACATCCAACGTTTCAGAACTGTCAAGAACCAATGCTATTCAGCTCATCTAACTGAGAAAGAGGCAGTCGAGCTGGCCGTGGCAGGCCTTGCAGCGTCATTCAAGGACCTAACGTTCCAGGTTGAATACAACTCGTTGACGCACCTGGTCAATAGACTGACCTTATATGAACAGCGCCATCCAGAACTGTACCAGGACAAGTTCAAGCGCGCGATAACCCTGGTCAATGCTGATGAGGATGAAGATCCTGCGGAAGATCAGGAAGTTGCAGTAGCCGAGTGGACTCGGACGCCAGTACCTGTGTCCTGCAAATGGGTGAACCCGCCAGGGCCCCCAAGAGGGTTGGACTTCGACGTGACCAAGACTGAGCAGATCTTCGATCTGCTGCTGAAAGAGAAACAGTTGAAGCTACCCGAAGGCCACAAGATCCCTACGGCACAGGAGATGAACAAGAGGCCATACTGCAAATGGCATCATACGTTCACGCACGCCACCAACGACTGCAAAGTGTTGCGCGCACAAATTCAGATGGCGATAGAATCGGGCCGATTAACTTTCGGGCGCTTGCCATGAAGGTAGACATGCGTCCGTTTCCGGACGTCAACATGGTGGACCTAAGCCACTCCATAAGAGAGCCAGGGTTCTCTTTCGATGTCAATATGGCAGGGCTTGTGAGCCGCCATGGCAAGGACAAAGCAGAGAGCAGCCACTCTCGTGGCAAAGATAAAGAGGAGGCCGTTCCACGCGACCGGCCCCAAGATGATGATAAACGGTACCTGACCGAGGAGGAGGTGAGAAGCATACGGTATCAGCGCCCATTATCCGTACATCTCCTCAACAAATATGAGCAGCAGTATGACCGACGTCGACGCTATGACGAAGACGATGACAAATATCATCGGTCAGATGCAGCGGACAGGAGGTATCGTCAGCATGACAGGAGCGACGACGGGTACGAACGCTACGCCAGAGGGAGGTCAAGGGAGCAAGACGACGTAGACAGGCACTGGAACTGTCCCTTCTTCAAACATTGTTGGGACTCAGGAATGAGCCGATTGCCAACAATCGAGAACTGCCCAGAATGCACACAGCAAAGGAGAAGGACGAATGAAGTTTCAGTGTTCGAGCGTTTAGGACCTCTCCCACATCAGAGCAAGCGAGCTGAGTCATCTCAAGAAGAGGACTTCGAGGAGTCCGATGGAGAAGAAGATAGGTATCGCCGACCAAGGTGGTGCCCAGATGGACTCAGCCATTCTCAGAAGCGTAGGGTGCAGCGGCTGCGAAACCTGGAAGAAGCCGAGGCACAGTACCTGTACACGTTGAGTAGAGCGCGGCCCGATCTGGCCGCGAAGATTCAGCAAACATCGGAGACGAAGGCGCGCCCGCCAAAGAAAGTATGGCGCCTAAAACAGACGAGAGCCGATGCACAGGCATCGGCTGATGCCGATGCAGAGACGTCGGGTGATGCGAACATGGTATTCATACTCCCGTTGGAGTTTCGTGCTCCAAGCGACGAGGAAGTTTCAGTGGCTCAATTTGACTGCGGTCCACGACCGGTTATCTTTGAAAAGCCACGAGATAGAAGCTACAGGCATCTAAAAGCCCTATACTTGAAGGGTTACATCAACGGGCAGCTCTGTCGGCAAGATGTTGGTTGATACCGGAGCGGCAGTCAACATAATGCCGTATTCCATGCTACGTCGTTTGGGACATTCCAGCGACGATCTGATCAAGACCAACATCACATTAAGCGACTTCAACGGCCAGGCTTCAGAAGCGAAAGGTGTTCTGAATGTAGAACTTACTGTAGGCCGGAAGACCATACCTACTGCGTTCTTCATCGTTGACAGCAAAAGCAACTACGCCGTCCTATTGGGAAGGGACTGGATTCATGCGAACTGTTGCATCCCGTCTACAATGCATCAATGCATCATACAGTGGGATGGAGATGAGGTGGAAGTCGTTCAGGCGGATGACTCAATCGAAATATCACTAGCTGCCATGAGCGTGTGGGAAGCAGACGACCAAGAACCGCTCTCTGGAATCAGTTTAGAGTGTTGTGAGCGGATCAAAGCCTCGAAAAATGGGGTAAGGCTGGTTTTATCCACCGGCCTAACGGAGTAACAAGTCCAAGACATTGGACATACGTGGCAAGGCCGATCCCAGCGATCGGCCCTCAAAAAATAAAAAGTAAAGGATTTTATCTCCAATACGTCACGTAGCTACAGTGGAAATCCAAGAAGTTGCAAACCATCGTCAAGCAGTGCAACAGAAAGGGAGGCCGATTCCCGCAATCGGCCAAAATTATCCTCAACATACCTTGTCTGTGTTCAGCATTGATCCAACAGATGCCTGAAGAGCCGATACCATCAATTACTTGACAGAATCGGCTCGGGGGGCACATAGACACAAAGACACGAGGATACGAAGCTGGGAACGAATGTCAGATATCCAGCAGAGCAGCTCAAGTATAGGGGCCGATACGTAAGCAAATCGGCTGCATAAAAAATCGAAAATACAGAATTTTTTTAGCACAGCCGATGCGTAGACATCGACTTAAGGATTCAAAGCCGATGCACAGCCATCGACTCAAGGGATATAAGAGGAAGCCTAATAGAGCAGTCATCTACTGGAGGAACCCCTCATTGGGATTGCTTGGCGATTCGGGCCCGCTCTTCAGGGACTTCCAACTCCTTTTGCATGACTTCGAGCTCGGCAGCACCAACAGAAGCATCAGTTTGGGCATCCAAGACGGCCCTTTCTCTCATTTAAGCCTTTGGTGTTTGCCGGCAAGTTTGAAGATCGCAGCCCCGGCCAACAGCAAGAACAGCATGGACGTGCGGATCAGGCCAGGATCATGAGAACAACCGACGATCATCCAGTCGGACTGAACTTCATTCTCACCATAGGTTGCCTCATTGGACCAAAGAGACTCGGGGGGCAGCTCACCTGGGAGGTTCTCTGCTGTTAACAACCGATTTGGTCAGAATCGGCTGATGCTGCACCACAGTTGAGAAGCTGGTAGTGGCCCAATGCGGCTGGTGCACCTTTCATTCTCGCCTTGACAGAGGCTCGGGGGGGCAGTTGGCCTTGAAAATTCCTCATTCTGAAGGGCCGATGGTGTTGAACTCGGCTATCCCTGCATCGTAACCATGTGGAAAGGTGACGGGCTCTTGCAGGAAAAAAACCACCAGGGTTGGCAGGAGGAGTTTGAAGAAGGAGCCATCATCGTTGATCAGGCTCTAGACCAGTTTGTCGCTGCAAGGAAACAGAGCATCACAAGGGAAGTTGTGAGCCAATGGTACCTGTTATGCAGGTGTACCAGCTTTGACGTCAAGGTACTTCAGCCATGGTCTTGGAGGCTTTCCTGGAGGCGTCGATCCAGGAGTTTTGCCGTCAGAACAAACATCACGATCGGATGATTTTGAAATCTAAAGATCCAGGGGTCTCGAGGCTGCGCGCTAGACCTGTTCGGTTGGAAGTTTGATTCTGAATTTCATGGGTTGCAAGTTAACATCTGAGAAGGCAATTAGGTCGGTCTGTCTTGCAATCTATTGGAAAAGCTGATGCATTGCCATCGGCTCATTGAGCATCGACCGAATCGACAATCGGCAGATTCAGTACGAAGGGCAAGCGGCTAAATCATCACCAAGGAAATCAGTAAGATCAAATTGGGGAATTCTTCATTGATAAACAAGGATTTCTTACATAAAGAGCCGATTGCTCTCAAAAGGCATTGCTAGGGGGAACATTGCCCCGTCTACTACTCCTAGCTCTACCCTGTCTAGGGGCCGCTGCTGCCCTCGTCGTCGTCTTCATCACTGTCGTCGGCGCTGCTCCCGGCCGGCTCATCATCGCTGCTGTGGCGGCCACCGGCGGGACCTTCGTTGTCCTCATCCACCTCGTCGGCGTCATCATCGGCTGTCGAAGTCGCTGAGATTGCCGGGCCGGGGGCGGTGGCGCTTGGCCGGCGGCTCGTTGGAGGAGGCTGTCATCTTCTTCCTCCTCCTCCTTCTCTTCCGCCTCCTCGGAGGAGGGGGCCCCGTCCCAGGAAAGGTGGTCGTCGTCGCTTTCCTCCACCGCTTCCTCATTGGCGAGGAAGCAGAGGTCGCTCTCCCCATCGGTCAGGGACTGGTCGTCCTATGACCAAATGGAGAAGTTGTGGCTCGGGTCGTCCCCGACCTCGATGGCGCGGCGGGTGTTGGCCGCATGGGCCTCCACCGGGGCCCACTCCGGCGTCGGCTCGCGGAAGGGGGAGGACTGAGCGGAAAGACCCGATGAAGAGGAAGAAGAGGAAGACATGGCGGCAGAGGAGGGTTTTTGGAGGTACTGACGCAGAGGAGGAGGAGGAGAACTGTTCGATGTGGCCAAATAAAAAGGGGGAATATATGGTTTAATGCCTAAGCAGTTCCCGAGGACGTGGTGCAAGAACCGTCAAATCGTGCAGAGAAGGCGAGGAGGCAAGACGTCATCATGAAGAAAACTGCGACGGTTCTGCTCTGCCATGACATGACCCTTCGAAGGAGACAGATGGTTTTGCCATTATCATTGTCAAAACCAGGGGGCATGTGTTACCACCCGATTTTGGCCAAATCAGGAGGTGGGCCGTAAGTGAAGATGGGCTTGAAGGACGTACACATGAAGCATCTTTGAAGCGGCCTTGTGCTGAGAGTTTGGGCTAAGTGGCCCGTGTATCTGTAATATTATTAGATCGTATCGTGTTTAGAATTAACAGATAGAGTCCGGCCCGTGCACGGTTAGGTGCACGCCTCAATTAGAAAGTCCCTTGGACTATAAATATGTATCTAGGGTTATCGAGAAAGGAGGACAATCATCGTTCAACAAACACAAAATACGGCGCATCGCCACCCCTTCTCTTCGAGGGTTTCTCCCGGGTAAGCACCATGCTGCCTAGATCGCATCTAGCGATCTAGGCAGTAAACGTTTATTCGTTAACCTTGTACTGCTCGTGCTGAAGCCTTGTTGATGGCGAGCAGTACTATTTATCCTTAGGTGTTTAGGGGCCTCCATTGGCGCTTTCACGTGCATATCTGCGTGGCAATGCCGTCCCTAGACACCTAGCTGCCCTTACGTCGATCTAGACGTAAGGGCAGCATCTTGCTTGTTTTTACTTAGTAGATCCGATCCGTTATAGTTGCTCCTTGCTACGCAAGGATTAGTTTAATATCTGCATAGTTAGGCCTTATGTTGGGGTCGGAGGATCCGGTGGTGCGTTAGATGCTGTTTACCGTCCCTGCGAGGGATGTTCCGGGGATCAACGTTATGTTGGTTTTTAGGCCTCTCGTAGGGGTAGTTTGCATCGTCTCTCGTAGCTGCTAGGCCCGATCGCACTTAGGATGTTCCGATTATGCGGTGAGAACCCTAAACTATCGTGGATCGCTTCAGCTTTGTCCTGATCAAGCAGGATCCCCATGCCATTGTAAATCCAACGTGAAGCATGGGGCGATCGGCTCCATGAGCCGATCCACGAGGAAACCCGAGAGCCGATAGGGCTCGTATTTAATGTGCACGTGTCTACCATGCAGGAACAATCGAAGCACTAACACCTTCCCGACCGGGTCTAGGTCAGGTGGCACGCCCTAGCAACCGCCAGGACGTTTTGCCAGAAGATTTGCGGGACGACGCGAGGTGCCAGGGATCCACTAAGCGGCCCTGGGAGCTTCCCGGCTCTTCGTGTTGCTTAACCAAAGCCCGTCGGGGGGGTTTTGGAGGGTAACAGTTATGAATCCACAACTGGATAAAAAGTGCAACTCACTCTTCATTATACATTTCCCTGTTTGGTTATATGTATTCCAAACTCATATTTAAAATTACATTGCTAAATACACATATAAAAGCAAGCTTGTAGCTACATATTTCAAATTTTGTTTCTAATACTCGCTCGTTTCAAATTAATTTACTCGACTTTGTCTAGATATCTATTTATCTAGAAACATTTTAGTCTCTAAATACTTATGTATCTTGATAAAACCGACTCAATTAATTTAGAACATAGGTAATAGATAATATACAATAATGCTACACTTACATGGAGATAGCTTACAAAAGTTTGTTACGGGATTACGTGTCAATCAAAGATTTGTCGTGAGATTTTTTTTTTGCAACCGAACTAGTAGTTCCTTCCAATGATTTGGTTTCAGGTACTCCCGTAACAAAATTCCATAAAAGCGTTCTAAAAAAAGGTTTTTGCTCTCAAAAATAAACAAATTTCCGTAAGCCCTCCCCCGTAAGTGTAGCATTGTTGGATAATATATATTATGTTCTGTTCGGACGTAGGACACAAGATATATAGGACAGAATCCATGATGCAATCCATGGAGCCAGGTGTTTTTAGCCCTTTGCCGGGTATTTTTGATACCTGGCAAAGATGTCGTTTCCTGTAGTGGGACATCAGGTGTTGGGACTTTCAAATGGCGCACGGTTACACCTTTTGGATTTGAGTTTGTTTCGGCTATCACTTTGGGCAACGCGGGCCTATAATACCGCCCAGGCAGACCACCTGTAAATCTCCAAATACGCAGCTCGGCAGACCTCTTTCTGCTCTCCGGCAACACGCGGCCGCCGCAGTCGCCCGTCCTAGTTGATCTCCGCCTCTGCTCGGCCTCAAGGTCTGCTGCAGTAGCCATGGATCATACGCAAACCCTGCCAGACGATGCGCTCGCCGACATCCTCGGCCGTCTCTCACCACGCGACCTCGCCGCCTCCCGCCGCGTGCGCAAAGCGTGGCTGGCCGTCGTCGACGCCCGCCGGCTATTGCTCCCGCACGTCCTCCAGCTCTCGGTGCGCGGCCTCTTCATCAACTACTTCGGCTACAATGGCCCGCGTTTGTTTGCTCGCCCCTCGGCCCAGCCCGCCGTCGGCGGCGATCTCAGCTTCTTGCCACATTACCATAGAGGGTATATCGATCACAATTGTTGATCACTGCAGAGGCCTCTTGCTCCTTGACATCGGAAGAAAGCTCTGCGTGGTCAACCCCGCCACGAGACGATGGGAAGATTTCCCTTGGGAGGATGCCTATGATAAGCCACATCTTGTGTTTGACCCCCTCGCCTCACCGCACTATGAGGTGTTCTTGATTCCACATGTGCCTTACAGAGTAGTCTTGAGACCACCGCCGCCTAAAAAGCTCCCCAAGAAAGTTCCTAAGAAAGGAGACTGGAAATCAACAACGCCCAAAAGGCGTGACAAGTCCGGGAACCACGGAGAATTCTCAGGACCGTGTGGTTTGATCAACTTGTTCTCGTTGCCAACCGATGAGCCGACGGGTGAAGATATAGAAGAAGATGACTTCGAATATGAATTCATAGAATCGTCATCATCAGAACCATACAAACAAAAGAGTGATGTTTCAACAAATTCAGAATCACCGCCAACTAAGGAAAGTGGCCAAGAAGAGGACCCGCATGATTTGGAATGACCACCATCCTTGTGGACATTAAATGTATTCTCATCCACCACTAAACAATGGCAGATGAGGTCGTTTCTCCGTCAAGGTGAGGTTACAGGGACAATGCAACCAGATTCACCGGAGCACGTATATAATTCGCGTTGGGGATGGGCCGGGAGACCGAGGTGGCGTCACAGTGAGTATTGGCAAGGATCACTCTACGTGCACTGCAGTGAGGCGTTTGTTGTGAGGTATATATTCATCTTTGCAAAATCACTTTTTTCCCCCAATTCTTGCACTATTAGTTTCATGTGAATAATGTCTGTATAAGCATTGCATCACTAAAACACTGACATTGATGAGATTCTGTCCTGGATGAATGGAAATTTGTACAGGTTGTCTTTGTCTGATTGCAAATACCAAGTAATAAGAGCGCCAATAGATGCTGAGAAAACCAAAGAGTTTCTTGGAAAATCTGAAAATGGGGTGTACCTTGCAACGATGGAGTGTAGGTGCCAGCTTCGAGTTTGGAGCCTTACTGAATCGAGCGGACAGATAGATTGGGTGTTGAAGCACGATGTTGATCTTCAGCCATTGGCAATGGCAAATTTCTACGGTCTCCAGGGTTTTGATAAAACGTGGACCATAGCTGATGATAGTGTTCATTCTTATTATGATTATTATAATAATTATAATTATGATGAAGATGTTGAAGATAATGAGGAAGAGGAAGATGTAAATGTAGAGGAAGAGCTGGAGGAAGAAGCACATGAAGAGGACGATAAAGAAGGAGAAGGAGTACAAAAAGCAAACAACCAAATGATCACGAGCGAGGATCGCGAATGGAACTCCGATGATGACAATGTTCTGAATATTGAAGATTTACGTACTCACAACAGCACCATCACCTTCCATGGGTTTCACCCCTACAAAGAAGTTGTTTTCCTGGAATTAGCAGCATTGGTAGGAGTGGCTTATCACTTGAAAAGCTCGAAAGTTCAATATCTCGGTAAAATGCGCCCAAAAGATCCCTACGAGTACGACTCACCTACAAATGGCATAGACGAATTATTTCCGTACACTCCTTGCATGATTGGGGAGCTTCTTAAGCATGCTTGGGAGGATCCTCGCAGATATTAGAGTATTGTTGCGACAGTTGAAGCAAACAACACCCTCAACTTTGGGTCCTCGTTTCTATTTTGGCCATGGTATATTTGAAGCTGGTCCTGGTTTGTTATGTGGATATAATGTGCCATGCGTTACTGCTTACTGCTTGTTCTTAGTTGCTACTTGAGTGGCAGCAAGTGCTGCATGCATATATTTTCTGCTTGTCCACTTACTTCCTCTTGTTATTCCTCAAAAATAAAAATCATATTGGTTCCTCCCAACTTTAATTTATCACATGTCTAGGCTGTCGACATGCATAAACAGGCAAGTGCTTTTGAATTCGAGTCAAATTTTGCTTTGTTGTGGTACATGTGGACAACTTCGCAGTTGCTTCTCTGTTTCTAGTTGTGAGACTATTTGACTAATCATGTTCAGCAGTGGGTTCATTTAGTTTGTCGATGGTTCAGTTGGATGGATGGCAGTTAGTCATGGATGGATGGTCCGTGTTATAAATCGAGATGCACAATAAACGAAGAACGAAAAAGAAAACACTGCAGGGGACACGAGATTTTAACGTGGAAAACCCTTGCAACACACAAGGGAAAAACCACGGGCGCCAGCCAGCAAAACTTTACTATTTTGGTGGTGTTTACAAACGCCGTGGGTGTACAATGATGCGATGAAAACCCTAGCGGCGGCTTACAGGGAAAATATATAGACGGTGGCAACGATCCGTACCGCGGGGGGCTTCGCCCCCCGCACCCCCAGGTGCACCTGCTGGGCCTCGGTGTGGGCTAACTTCAGACTCGCTTCGCTCGGCCCAAGCCTACCGGCGACGGGCCTCGCTCCGCTCGTCAGAAGTTAGCCTTTTCTTGGAATTTGGATCACAATATAACAGTCCGCACGAAAAACTAGCGCTGATCTTGCACACACTCTCAATTGCCACTGCCAGTATCTTCGCCATGTATTGCTACAAATTTGCTCGACATCGGGTGAGATAATCAGATATTCGACACTTTCACAGCTGGGACCTATTCGCAACTTGCATGCATTGTACAATTGGAAGTATAGCTCGTGACATTATAGGTCCTAGTTTGTCTCAAAGAGACGACCATAGTGGTACTGGTACTGCAAGTCTTCAGTTACACATAGTGGTACTCCAAGTCTTCAGATACAAGAGCAACATCAACAGCTGCTAATTTCAGTTATTGGGTGGTCAAGATGAAGCCAGGACGATCCAACGGCTCACGCTGACCATATGGAGATGGATATTTTTTACATTTTGATTGTTTTTAAAGCAAGGAGAGGGTTTTTAATTGGAAATCGTGAATCCGACTCATCTCGTTGCTTCGTTTGCTCATTCCAATGGACTGAATCTTCTTGAGCTCTGAACACAATTATCCGAACCTGGTTTAATACTTTAATTTAACAATACACATGCCCACCTAATGTTGTACAGTATATGTGAAACAGATACATCTGCAGCCAGAGTTATACGGGTTTCTTTCTACTACAAAGAATGGCTCAAGTTAAAGGGCAATGCTATGGTATGAATTAGGTACTCAGCAACTGCACAGGTAAACACAAACTATGTTTTCGCACAGACACGCATCTATCTCCTCCTCCTCCTGTCCTCCGATGATTCATCGGATGTGGCTTCTCGAAAATGAAAAGAGCCCGGCATCGCGAGCAGGAGCCTGGAATCAGAGTGGCGGTACAAGTTAGAAGGCGTGTCTGCAGCATGTGCCGCCATACCGAAGGATCTTAAGAGGCATACCTGTGTCTTCATTGAAGGGAAGATGTTCCAGAACCTGAGGGTTTCGTCACCTGCTCCTGTTACTATTGTCTGCGTAAATGGAAACCGGGCATGTGTTACATCTCATGTCGCCAATAACATATTCTTTCTGAATACTTATGTGATTATTAAGTGTCCCTGTAATTCATCAGATGATCTCCTCACGAATGGAAAACTAGTATTTGATTCTGAACTGGATTTATTACCTGCCCGTCAGGTGACGTTGCAAGGTAAAGCACACGCAGCGTATGTCCAGTTAGAGTAGCCACCTGGTATTCCAAAATATTCAATGGTCAGTAATAGAAGCACATGCACTGTATGACCTTCCCCCTACTGCACCAATATATAAACTTTCCAGAGGGAACATTTAAATAGTACTCCATCTAATATCATCATATATATGTTGAAGGTTCGAAGGATTTCAGTGATTAAACCATTCCAATACCAAATCTTAAACATTAAAAAAAGCCATTTAAAAAATGTACACAGCAAAGCTTAACTTTGACATAGATGGGTACTTTAAACCATATTTCAGTGACTAAACCATATTCCAACACCATATCTTAAACATTAAAAGAAGGCATTTATGTACACAGCAAAGCTTAACTTTGAGATAGATGGGTACTTCCAAACCATTATTTCAGTGTCTAAACATTCCAGTACCATATCTTAAACATTAAAACAAAACCATTTTAAAAATGTAGACAACAAAGCTTACCTTTGACATAGATGGGTACTTCCAAACCATTATTTGGTTCTGGGAATACCCATGGGTGCTCACAAGCTCATTCACATTCTTACACCAGGCAAGATTGCAAACCTGCAACACAAAATGGTAATCAGCACAAACTCACATATTCACTGCAAAACAAACCGCGAGAGGTCTTGTTCAGAACTATAAGAACTTGCCTGGCTGCCTGTGTCGATAGAGTTCAGCATGTTTCCATTCGCCGTGTTCCAGAACCTGATACATCTATCAGCCGTGCCACCTCCTGAGGCCACGAGGCTGTGCTGGTGCGGTGACCAGGCTATTGCTTTAACCGCAGCGGTATGTTTTGTCAGTCGCAACACCGGCTGCTGCGACCGCTGGTTCCATACTAGAAGCTGGTTGTCGTTTCCACCAGATGCAAGCTCACGGTCGTCATGCGACCATTTCAGGCCACAGACCTGGAAAGATTTATCAATTCATGTTCAGAATGAGTTCTGAAGTCTACATACATGCTACACATGATGCATGCGCATAGGATTGAGTTAACAGTATTCAGGAATATAATGTTTTTGAAGCCACACCTCTGATCTGTGGCCAGAAAATTTGCTGATGTAGTCGCTGGGGACACGGATGTCGTGCTGCAGTATGTTCTTGTCCCTGCCACCAGACGACAAGATGGTAGAGTTCCACGCTAGTACCCCAGCCCGTGTTTGGTGGCCTCCCATATTCCTTATTCGTTTACAGCGAGAGCTATCCCATATCTGTAAGAGTGTGCTTGCATGTTATATTCTTTGAAACGGAAGATTATACATTTATACCCACTTCAGAGTGTTTACTGAAACTTTAAGCTAAATCAAGTGGGAAATGGTTTAAATGTGCAGACAAAATTACTGCATTTGAATCCCTACTGATCTTAGGTGTGATACAGTGAAACAAACAGCTCTGTGTTGTGATGCAGTAATAATAAACTTTCCAATTTGATTTGTTGTGAAACTTTCCCAATGTGCATCATCACATCGGTGTATATCATGTGAAGTTGTGAACCAAACAAACAGCATGGCTGCATCAGTTCATATTTGGGCTACCATCTAACAATGGGAACTGTATATTCTGAACCAACGATCGCAGGGCGTGTAAGAGCAGAATGATGACGAGAGAGTGAACCTGGACATCTCCAAGGCTTGTGCCAATGGCGAGGTAGGATCCCTCGCGCGTCCAGTGCACGGCGCAGACGCTGTCCCTCGGCCCCAGATCGCATAGCTTGGTCACCTGAATGTCCGGCAACCAATCAAAGATGATGCAGGCATCCCATTTGATGACCGGATGTGCGCAAGAAGAGGAAAGAAACAGCAATGTCGATCGAGCTTACCTTACTGCTAGAGGCCGACCAGAGGTAGACGCATGTGCCGAGGCCTACGGCGAGCATGTTCTGCGACGACCAGTCGACGAGGTTGAGGTAGAAGTCGTCCTGCAGAGACGGCGCGTCCAGCACCTGCGTGCACATCGGAGAGAATTCAGCAACCCGCGCGCGCGCGAGGTGTTTGCGGAATTGCGCAGGCGAGCGAGAGAGAAGAGGGGCAAGGCACCTTGTGTGGCGTCTTGGGGACCTTCCTGGGCGCCTTCTTGGGGGTGGAGGCCCCGGATCCGACGGCGCCGCCGTCGTGCTTGTCGGCGTTGGCGAAGGGGGAGGAGGGCGCGGAGTGGTCGGTCTTGTAGCGGAAGAGGTTGGTGTTGGGGGAGGTGGGGTTGGGGGAGGAGTCCGGGAAGAGCTCGGCGCGGAGGAGGCGGGTGTAGGGGGTGTCGGGCGCGGCGGGGGAGTTCTTGGAGTTGGGGGAGGGGCGGTCGAGCAGCGCGAAGTTGTGGAGGCGGGAGGAGGAGCGGCAGGGGATGAAGCGGTCGCTGTAGGTGACCTTGGACGGCGACGGCGTCTTGGGGAGGTCCAGCAGCCGCGACGCGGAGCGGGAGGAGACCGGCGACGCGTCCAGGCGGAGGGATCCCGCCATCGCCGCCGGCACGTTGAGCCGCGGCGCCGCCGGCTTGGTGGACGCGGATGTGTCCGTCGCCATGGTGAATCTCTGCTCTAGCCTTTGCCGCTACCCGCTCGCGTGGCGCCGCCGATCTCGCTGCGTCTCCGGCGCGTCGGCGGCGTGGTGGCGAGGGAGATGGGGAAGGGGGAGGCTGCAACGGTCACTTGGATTTGGAGCGGCGTGAGGTCTATTTTTTTTATGCATGTCCTTTTCTAGGGTGGACGACAGGTAGAGTAGCCGTTGTGGCTGGGACTGACACGCCGTCGATAGGGCCAGCTTGCACGGCTGCCCTTCTTCCTTCCTATCTCATGAATTTCACACCTTCTAATCGATCGATTCCAAGTCAGGATGTTGCCATAGAAACTGAATTTGGAAGCTATTATGTGGCGCAGAGCCTGACTGCCCTGCCTCTCGCGCACTTTTGGCGCGAAAACCTGCCGGCGCCTTTATGTTTCTTGCCGAGATCATTCCCTCTTCTCTCTCGTGTCGACGGTGTCTTCCTCCTTCTCCTCTGTAATGGGTGTCTACTTTGCCTTCTAGATCCCGCCGCATCGTGAGTCGGCAACATTGTCCTGCCTCGATCATGCAAAGATCGCATATTCCTCATCCTCCCTCCTTAGTCGGTCGTCCACCTATTTTCCCGTGTTTCTCTTCCTTCCCCTTTTTTCGTGCAATTTTTTTTAAAAAAAATGAACCCCTTCGCGCCACCAAACTCATTCGCGCCAACAGACTATTTCGCGCCACCTAACTCCTTTGGGCCAACAAACGAACATTAATTATGCATCTAATTGGGCTAAAGTTTCTATAAATAACACAATATCATTGTCAAATTCAATGTGGGCTTCGTATTATCAAAGTGCCAACCATGTGGGCTTCGTGTCGTGGCCCCTCATTGCGATAAGCCCACGAGTTTGTCTTCTTTGGTCGGAAATTGTCTCTACTCCTTACTCATTCTCATTTCCTTCTCGTCAATTTGTTCATCTCACTTCCCTCTAGATGGAGGTCGTCGAGCGCTGACATCACTCTCTTCGCCTTTTTTTCTCTCTTCCTTCTCCTTTTCCCACGCGGTTCGATGACCACGTGCAAACCTATCTTTATAAGACTTAGTATGTCAACTTACCGAATAAAATTTTCATATAGCAAGATCAAATTATCCACGGCATTTAGATCGGCCTCCGTGGTGCGCGAAACTATTCATATGGCCGCACTTGTGTGCAAATCAATATTTCATTTCTAAAGGGAGCTTCATTGTCTCTGATTAAAAGAGAATCATAACATGACAGGCTATGGGATCTCAAGCTTCGCCTTGTAGGGGCACAATTCGGTGCCCCAAATTTGATATTGCCACATAAAGTTATCGATGTGGGACAACATACTCCACAAAAAAGGGCTCCATAATAAGCTCATGTTTGCTCATTCCTAATATTTGAGAGATGTGATAGGCATCTTTAGCAGCGTGACCCAAACAGAGCAAGGTGAGATCGTTTAAGTCTGCGTGGACGGGAGGGCACCAAATACATGGCCGCACAAACGAAACAATGTGTGCGTTTCAATACATTCATGGTCTAAATTTACGCTGAGAATGCATCTGCACTGACGTGGCGCAAACTTCTCGCTTGTCCTCTCGTGGATGGACTATGCACGGTGCCTCTCTTCTTTCTTTTTTTGGATCACTACATTTGAAGGCTTTGTAATAATATTGTACTGGTGTACAGGATGATAATAATACTTGATTTGAGACGAGCCTCTGATTTTGTGCTGGAGGATGGTTCACGTGGCGGCACAGTGTGAGTAGGTGTGGTGACGCAGCAAGACGGCAAAATGTAAATGCTGATCAACCTGATGCTTCAAATGTTGAAAATAGCGCTTAATGAGGATGAGCCACACTTGTGTGTCAGCTGAAGCAATCTGACTAGAAGCAGTAATTCCAAAGTAGCGAGGCCAATTCGTTTTGCAAAGCGTATAGTGCCAATTCGTGTTGTACCTAAAATCATACTGAGATATTCATTTTGACAATAAGATTATCACTAGTGATAACATGATCAAGAGGCAATCAGTAGACGATTTGACCTTTGTATTTTGCAATGAAGAAGAGTCTTGTTATCATTTCTTTTTTGGTTGTGCTGTTGCTTTTCATATTTCGCCAGGAGTTAAGAGGGTTTCGGGCATTAACATCCCTTCTTCAACTTTAGTTGAAACCTATCAGCTCTGGAACAATAAGAAAAAGAATCTAGAGTTAAATATGATCAATAATGCTTACGATTTTGAGAATTATTTGGCTAACAAGGAATGATATGGTGTTCAATCAAATACCTTGGGTGGGAATGCAGGTACCGTGGAGGAGGAGAGTGGCTTATACCCTTGCTCAATGGAGCATCGTGATCAAAGGAGAAGACAAAGGAAAGCGGATGAGGTATGTGAGCAGGTTACACCTTGGCTCGTGCTCCGCCTCTGCTGTTTTGGCCGGAGCCTGGCTAACCCCAGAGAAGAGGGCAAAAAGTGAACTGGAGGTGTACATTGGGAATGTGAAGCACGAAGCTTGAGAATCCTTGAAGATCATTGGGACAGTGGCAATGACATTAAAGGCTAATGCGTTGATGTTGGTGGGCAATGGGGAAGGGTTTAGAGTCTTTCCTATGCCTTGATCCTCTCCGTTGCTAGTTTTATGTTTGAGCTGCTGTGGGTTTCAGTCTCTGCTTGTGTTTTCACTTCACTGTAAGAAAGCCTTGAGCTGCATGTGGTGTTTGGCATTGTCCTAAAAACTGATAGCTTGCTGTAAAATCTGTGGCTTTACCCTTTTCTACTAAAAAAATATATTAATTTTGACCAATGTTTTGTAGATAAAAGGCATGGACTGCCCGACTTTAAATTAATAAAGCCCTCAGGTTCAACACAGACAGAGTTTAAACATTACATGATGCGGCATACAGCTTCGCCAAACAAACGAACTAGGAAGAGTAGCGAACAACATCAGGGGACGCAGATGCAACTCAGGTGGCTTGGTCATTCCTTCTTGGGGCCGCTGCGTCGTGAAGAAGATTGAGCTCGGCGATCACATGTTCTATGCATGGCCGATCCAGAGGCTTTGCCAGGGGCTTCCACAGCTGAAGAAAAAGCATCATTTTAAAGATAATATTAGCGGGATGTTTCAACTTTGACCCAATGGTCATCTTGTTTCTAAAAAGCCACAATGCCCAAGATTGTGCAATAAAAAGGAGCCAAACGCATCTTCTAAATCTACGAGAGAGACTAGAGATGATAGCGAACAGTTGTGCAAAATTAGCGGGGCACCAGCTGCACCCCAGCAGCTGGCGGGTCACGATCCAAGCGAAGATTGCCATGAAACAGGTGAAGAAGATATGCGCGGCATCCTCCGGCCTACCACACAATTTGCAACAGCCGTTTCCATGCCCCTGCCGAGACGCAATGTTGAGGCTCGTGGGCAACTTGTCCAGCACCAGTTGCCAAGAGAAGATCTTGTTCTTGAGAGGGATCCGAGCCGCCCAAACATCCCGAAAGTGAGCGATGGATGCTCCCTGTACCAGTTTCAGGTACATGGACCTAACCGAGAAACAGATTGAAGGTTCCAACGACCAGGACACCCTATCCTGGCCCGGAACAAGATTAGTTTGTTCGATGATGGTTCTCAGAAGGTGCCAATCAGCGATACCTTGCTGGTCAAGGGATCTGCGGAAGGTCAGGACGCCCCCGCCCCTGCACACTTGCGCCACGGTACTCATCTGCGAGGTGTAGATGTTGAATAACACAGGGAATCTGTCCTTGAGAGCCATCTTGCCAGTCCATTTGTCCATCCAGAACTGCGTGCGGTTACCATCTTGGATGATGTGCCTAGCCCCCAGCTTGAACAGGTGCTTGATCTTATGTAAACTGCGCCAGAATTGGGAGCCCCCTTGTCCCGATCCTGCGAAGATGTTGTTCGCTGAAACATACTTTGCTCGGATGATCTGCGCCCAAATCGGATTTTCGGGTTGGTATAGCTTCCACACCCACTTTAGCATGAGGGCAATGTTCATTTTCTTGGAATTAAGGAGCCCCAGGCCTCCACATTCCTTTGGCCTGCACACTGCCGGCCAGTTGACAAGATGGTAGCGTCTCTTAGGGCCAGTGCCTTCCCAGTAGAATCCGGTGCGAATCAAATTTTGCGTGCATCCCATCTTGCAACAAGAATAGACCCATAGCAAACTGGGGAATGCTGGACAAACAAGAGTTGGATAGGATAAGCCGTCCACCTGAAGACATGAACTTACCCCACCACGGTTCTACCCTGCCTGCCAGCTTACGGACAAGGAAAAGTCATTGCTCCATGGTGAGCTTCCTATCAGAAATGGGGAGGCCCAAGTAGATGAAGGGGAAACCTCCTAGTTTGCAGTTCAGTCTATCAACCACTTGTTGTTTACAGAGAGTTGTGGTTCCCATGACCACGACTTCGGATTTATGGTAATTGATTTTGAAGCCTGACATATCCTCGAAGCACATCAGTAAGAATTTCAGGTTGGCAATCTGAGTATCGTCGTCTTGAATCATGATCAAGGTGTCATCCGCGTACTGAAGGTGAGTGATCCCGCCCGGAATCAAGTGTGGCACCACCCCAGCTATGTGCCCCGCCGCAGCTGCTGAGGTGAGAATAATGGACAGCGCCTCCGCCATGAAGTTAAACAACAAAGGTGAGAGGGGGTCCCCTTGTCTTACTCCTCTCTTGTTTCTGAAGAAGGGGCCCACTTCTCCGTTAATAGAAATCGCCGTTTGGCCTCCCATGACCAGCTGCGAAATGCGATGAACTACGCCGGCGTCAAAGCCCTTTGCCCGGAGCACCTCTTGCAGGAAATTCCAGTTGACGCGGTCGTACGCTTTCTCGAAGTCCAATTTTAACAGGAGGCACCCTTGCTTCCTTACTTTTAACTCATGAACGATCTCATGCAGAGCAAGGACCCCATCGAGAATAAATCTGCCCTTAATAAACACGGTTTGATTGGGGCTGATAATGCGGTTAGCGATGGGGTCGAGCTTGGTTGACAAGGCTTTGGAGACAATCTTGAAAACCACATTGATCAAAGTGATTGGCCGGAACCGAGTAATCTTGTCTACCCAGGGATTTTTGGGATAAGCGAGAGAACCCCGAAGTTGAGTCTCGCTATGTCAATCCTCCCAAGGATGAAGTCGTTGAGGATATGGAGGATCCCAAGTTTGACTAAGCCCCAGAATTTCTTAAAGAAGAAGACTGGGAACCAATGTCACGGATGTGTGCTGATGAAACAACAAATATAGCACTCAATCGACTAATTAAAATGTTTCGTTCATCCATTAGTTTCAGGATGATTGGCACGTTCCACTAGTGGAAAACAGGCCTAATGTCGCGGGTCGTGTGACCCTTTTGTCGCGGGCGGCCAGGCGCGACAAGGGAGGCGCGACAAAAGGTCCACCTTTTGTCGCGGGTCTCTTACGACCCGCGACATAAGGTCCACCACGTGGCAGCCGCGGGGCGCGCAGGGGACAGGCCCTTTTGTCGCGGGTGGTATTACCACCCGCATCAAAAGGCCCTCTACGTGGCGGGCGCACAACGCTGCTGCTTTAGGGTTTGAGGGGTGCAGCACCCCCTCCCCCCGCCACCTCATTTTTTCATTCTAAAATAAAAGTTGCATATATTTGTACGGTACTAGAAGTGGTACACGTTCATTCATTATATATATATAGATCGATCAAACAAAATATTGGAAGCAAAAGTCGATTCCCCTTTACATGTAGATTCCCCTTACATATATATATATATACATTTAGCTCACGATCGACAAGCGGTACTAACGACCGTCTATTTGGAGGTAGAGCTTCTATTTGGACTAAACAAGCCTTTGTTGTTTAGTACTTCTTTAACCAAAAGTCCCGCCAGTTCCTCCGCAATTCCTAGTAGGTGTTCCTTTGGTTGGAGTGTGTCCCGCATGTAGTCGACCTATATAGGAAAATGAGATGAGTATGACTATATCAATGTTGATAACGAAATATTGACGAAAATAAATAAAGTTGTGAATGTTATTGCTTACGTTGAATTTATTATTGTTCTGCTTCTCAGTGGTTAACATGCGAATGGACTCGCAAACATAGTATCCACATAGATTCGTCCCTTGTGGCTGCTGAGGGCACGGTACAGGAGTAAATGTTAGCTTCTCTGCCCAGGTACTCTGCTTATGATGGTTCTTGAAAGCTGTCCAAGCCCTACCAAGCAAAAGAATGATTGAATGAGTGGATAATTAATTGATATCTCACGAAAGATATAGCGCGGCGATGAAGGAAATTAAACTTGGAGCAACTTCTGCAAGTCGCGGAACCCGTCCACGCCTCTACTCAGTGAGTCTCTTACTTCAACTATTCCCTTATCAACTTTAATGTCTAGTAGTATCCAGTGGAAGCTGCACATGTTATGTATATACGTCAGGAATTACACTTAACATCGAGTAAGAAAAATTGGATGTGCATAAAAGATCATTAAGACTCTCACTCGTAGTTGTAAGGAAACAATATTGAATCACAGAAATATTGCTCCCCCAAAAACCTTAGTAGGTTTCCTCCCGTTTCTTCGCGGTTATACTTTACCGTTTGAACATTTACTTTATCTGGGTCAACAAACCCAATATTGATAATATTGTGACTTTTGCATTCACCGATCTTCGACTCGCATAAGAGAACACATAAGAAATAATGAGTATATGCAATGAAAACGAATATGAACTCGAATGAAAATGAACTTATATGTAGTTAACAACTTACAAGCAATAGCAACTCATGAGAGATTTGTCGAGGGCATCTAAATTGAATAACCGCCGAGTTCATTTATCTCAATATGGATCTCCTCCTTTCGGTAGTAATATTCACGTGGTATATGCGCCACGATGAACCTTATGTTCTCCTTGCATGCATCAAGGTACCACTGATGCAAATTCCGCATATGTGTTGGCAGTTTATGCAGCTGCTCTTTGCTGACCAAGTCGGCCCCGTAGACAAATTGAGGAACTATATCAGCAGTGGGTACTGCAGCATCTGCTGCAGACAGCAATTCCTCCACGGTAACTGAACAGGCAGCCGCTAGGCTTGCAGCTTCTTCCAGTAGGAAACCACCATGTTCCTGGTACACCTTGGGAACATTAAGCACTTTGAGTGCTGGGATCGATTGTTTGGGCTGATCTCCGAGCAGGGGAACTTCCTTTCTTTTTTTGCCTTCTGTCGATTGCTTGGCCTTTTTGGGTGCACTTGTTGAACTTGACTTCTTCTCGGCTGCACTTCTAGCTGATGATTTGCTCGTGGTAGCAATATCCTTCTTCTTAGCCTTGTCATCCTTGTTCTTCTTAGCCTTTTCATTCTCCCTCTTGTCATCAATTATCCTCGCAAGGTGGCGTGTATAGTCATCCTTCTTCTCGTATAAGTCATATTGCGATGGTGTGTTCAGAAAAGAAGTAGCATATGCTTTTTCTTCTCGGTGTATGGCTCGCGGCCGGAGGTTTTGGCTTATGGAAATGATCATAGTTGTGTTTCGCAACAGCGGCCGCATTTTCCTCGACAGTAAGATCCCAAGGACGGGGGGGAGGAACCTTTGGTACTTTTGGGAGGGGCGACATCTTGCGGATAGGACTCTTGAAACGCTTCCGGTAGGGTGCATTCCGAGTCTTAGTGGGCGGAGGCGGCGGCGCTGGAGATGGAGATGGACTACGGATGTCGTGGTCGACGTCGTACCCATGGGGTGATGGTGGCGACATGTGATCAGTAGGAGGAGGTGATGGTGGCCTGCGATCATCTGGAGGAGGTGATGGTGACCTTGGACGACTGATACTAGGGGCTACCCAGCCTGGCAGCTTGATGTTCTTCTTTTCCCAGAGAATGATTTCTCCCAGCACCTCTCTGAGTGTAACCCCCCCATCACCTCCAGGGAACTGGAGCTCCAATGTCTCCCACGACGGTACAACTGAATCCACCCCGACACGAGCATAGAGAGCTGGAACCTCATTGCCATGCCATGTTGCCGGCTCACCTTCAGGTCCAAATGCAGGTAAGACATAGCCGACCGCCACCTTAACAGACATGTTCCTGAACACCTCATGGAGATCACAAGGTGTTTGCTCCTTGATTCCGTCCACGGGGTCGCCAGGACCGCCATCTATCATCCGTGTAGGAGGGGCCTCCGAGTTGGCCACGTTGTTGTCTCGTCGTTGAGATATGCCAGCGGTATTATCTGGGTGGCGCTGTCCTTTTAGTTCATTTATCTCCCGCTGCTGCTGCTGAATCTCCCGCTGCTGCTGGTCAAGTTGGCGTTGGAACTCGGCCATCCGGTCATTCTGCACCTGCAGCTCGCGTTATTTAGCTCTCGCTCGGCTTCTATAAGTCTCCGCGTCGGCCGGAAACCCAAGCGACCACGGAACACTAGGGCCGAAGCCTCTTGTTCGTCCTCCCTTCTCGGGATTACCGAGGACAAGCGTCAGCAAGTCTTTCTCTCTATCGGGAGCAAACTTTAGTTTTCCCGCCTTTATTTCTGTCGTCACTTCAATCCATTTTTCCCTGGGTACCCTAACCCTGCTGTCACTTTCAACAATGTTCCCTGTCTTCATGTCATACTCACAGCCATGCGCGAGGAACCAATTTCGAGCCCTAATGTCCCATCCTTCTCGCGTGGGTTCTGGAGGGATCCCATTCCGCTCCATCTCAGCCTCTTGTGCATCCCACTTAGGCATGGCTACTTCGTAGCCCCCTCGCCCCGTATGATGGTGATATTTCTTCTCGCTTGCATTCTTCTGGTTTTTCTTGGACAGGTTCACAGCCTCCTCTCGATTCTTTGTACTTCACAAATTCTTCCCAATTATGCTCCCGCTTCGATAGATAGTTCTCGAATACCGGAGGCTTCTTCTCGGCCTTATAAGTTGCCCATAACCGGTTCTTATACGCCCGGAAAAGTTCCCCCATCTTCTTAAGAGCCCATTTCTTCACTAGCGCCTCTCGCTTAGCATTCTCAGACTCCGATCCCAGATCTGGCGAAGTGAAATGTGCCACGAGGTCGTTAAAAAGTGTGTCTTTGTACCTATCGGCAACCTGATTTTCGGACACCTTCTTGGTCTTGTTCCATGCTCTAATAGTGATCGGGAGAGAATCCCTAACCAGAACTCCGCACTGATTTTTAAATTTTGTTCTGACAGCTGAGGGTGCCACAGGTTGGCCTTCCGGTGATATAGCTTCAATTGTGAAGTGGTCTTTTTTGGTCAACTTCTTTGCCGGGCCTCGTTTGTCCAACTTATCTTCGGAGGCCTAAGAGAATAAAAATTAATTAATTTATATACATATGTACATATAGAATTCCATTAATGCATCTATACTAATCGTATACCTCGTCATCACCGGAGCCGTCGGCTTCTCCATCACCGGAGCCGCCGGCTTCTCCATGATCACCGGAGCCGCCGGCTTCTCCATGATCACCAGAGCCGCCGGCTTCTCCATCACCATCACGGATTATGTTCGCGAAAATGTCTTCATGTTCCAAGTCCCGTTCGAATGGATCCATTGTTTCTGCAAAAAATTAAATCGATAAGTACATGTTCTAACCCTAACCCTAATCAAACACTAACCAAACCCTAACCCTAACCACATATGGGGTAGGCTCAAGGAGGGGAAGTCTCGGCGTGGAGCAGGGAGAAGAGGGCGGCGCGTGTTTGCGAGAGGGAGAGGGGTGTCGGCGCGTGTTTGCGAGAGGGAGAGTGCGCGTGTTTGCGAGAGGGAGAGGGCGCGTGTTTGCGAGAGGGAGAGGGGTGTCGGCGCGTGTTTGCGAGAGGGAGAGGGGGTCGACGTCGGTTGTTTGCGAGGGGGGAGGGGGTCGACGGCGGGTGTCGACGGGTGTTTGCGAGAGGGAGAGGGGGTCAACGTCGGTTGTTTGCGAGGGGGGAGGGGGTCGACGGCGGTTGTTTGCGAGGGGGGAGGGGGTCGACGGCGGGTGTTTACTAAACTAAAACTAACTAATTACAAAAACTATATATATACTAAAATACTAAAATACTTACAAAAAGATTTAAACTAACTAATTACAAAAACTAAAATAATCTATATATATATACTAAAATACTTACAAAAAAAACTTACTAAATACTAAAATACTTACAAAAATTGTACAACAAAATTTAAACTACCTAATTATCTATATATGTACTAAAATACTTACAATAAAAATGAACTAACTAATTAACCCACTAACTAATTAACTCAAAAATTAAAAAAAAAGGGCCGGGGGCGCCGGCGGATGGCGCGCGGTTGGTGGCTACCTGCGCGCGCAGCGGGCGGAGGGGGCGCGGCGGCGGGGGCGGCGCCGGGGGTCGGCACGGCGGGGGCGCGTGGCACGGCGGGGGCGCGCGGCACGGCGGCACTGGCGGCGGCGCGCGCGGCACAGAGAACGGCGCGGACGGGCGCGTCGGCTCAGACGGGCGCGGCAGCTCGGAGCGGGCGAGGAGAGGGCGCGGAGAGGGCGTCAGAGGAGCTCGAGGCGGCGACGGCGGCGCGGCGGAAATTTTGGGCAGCCTGGCGGCGCAAAAATCCTAAGTGTTGGCCTCCGGGTGTCGCGGGTGGAGGCACCGCCCGCGGCGCCAGCTTTTATACCTAAGCCCCTTTTATCGTGGGTCATGGCTCGACCCGCGATAAAAGGCCGCCCTTTTATCGCGGCTCGTGCCCCCACCCGCGATAAAAGGGGGGGCCTTTTATCGCGGGCCGTGGCTCGACCCGCGACAAAAGGGGGTAGGAGCTGATCCGTGGCACAGCCCATCCAACGGCTCGGCCGTTTGAATCCAACGGCCTAGAGCCGTTGGATGGGTTGTGCCACGGATCAGGTCATCTCCCCTCTTCACCCCTTTTCTTTTTTCTATTTTAAATTAATAAAACTATTATTTCAATAACTTTTGAATGGTAACTCAAATACAAATGTTTTATATATGAATATTGATCAGAAAAAGCTAATGAACATGAATATGCCATCCATATACCTATTTGCATCTCGCATCATATGAAACGGATAGTCGTGTATGTTTCACCCCTGTGCACCGCCGCCGTGCCACTCGTGTCGCGTCCCCGTGCCACGTGTCGCCACCGCTTCCACGTGCCTCGCCCCGCCGACGCCGGCGTGCGACGTGTAGCCACCGCTTACACGTGCCATGCCCCGCGTGCGCTATATAGAGCGACGAGTGCGGGCGCAACCACACGTCGCCGGCACCCCTCTCCCTCTCCGCTCATTCATCTCCGGGATGCCTCCATTTCGTCGAGGGGCATCCGGTTTCCGTGGCGTTCGAGTGCGTCCGAGCGGTAGGTTCACCGCCGAGATACGCGCCGGTGGCTTCCGCCTCACCCTCGGCACGTACAACACGCCGGAGCTGGCGGCGCGCGCTTACGACGCGGCGGCGTGGCGCTTTCGGCGGCCAGGGCACAACATGAACTTCCCGGATGTTGAATCGCTAGAGGAGGCGGAGTTCCTCGCGCCACCGCCATGCCTCGTCGACGACTGATGTCTACGGGTGCTTCTATTCTTGTAGACAGTGTTGGGCCTCCAAGAGCAGAGGTTTGTAGAACAGCAGCAAGTTTCCCTTAAGTGGATTACCCAAGGTTTATCGAACTCAGGGAGGAAGAGGTCAAAGATATCCCTCTCATGCAACCCCGCAACCACAAAGCAAGAAGTCTCTTGTGTCCCCAACACACCTAATAGGTGTACTAGTTCGGCGAAGAGATAGTGAAATACAAGTGGTATGAATGAATATGAGCAGTAGTATGGCGCCGTAAAATAGCTTGCCGGCGTGCGGTTGATGGTAGTAATATTGCGGGAAGTAAACAAGCGAGTAGTAACGCAGCAAGCAGTAACGCAGTAAAAACAAGAAACAAGCAGCGATAGCAGTATTTAGGAACAAGGCCTAGGGATTAGACTTTCACTAGTGGACACTCTCAACTTTGATCAAATAACAGAATAGATAAATGCATACTCTACACTCTCTTGTTGGATGATGAACACATTGCGTAGGATTACACGAACCCTCAATGCCGGAGTTAACAAGCTCCACAATTCAATGTTCATATTTAAATAACCTTAGAGTGCATGAAAGATCGATACGACTAAACCAAGTACTAACATAGCATGCACACTCGTCACCTTCATGCTTATGTAGGAGGAATAATACACATCAATACTATCATAGCAATAGTTAACTTCGCAATCTACAAGAGATCATGATCATAGCATAAACCAAGTACTAACACGAGTGCACACACTCGTCACCATTACACCGTGTAGGAGGAATAAAACTACTTTAATAACATCACTAGAGTAGCACATAGATAAATTGTGATACAAAACACATTGCAATCATAAAGAGATATAAATAAGCACTTCACTATGCCATTCATAACAGTGAATAAGTATTCTCGTGAAATATAGCCTAAGAGACCCACACGGTGCACACACTCGTCACCTTTACACACGTGGGACAAGGAGTCTCCTGGAGATCACATAAGTAAAACTCACTTGACTAGCATAATGACATCTAGATTACAAGCATCATCATATGAATCTCAATCATGTAAGGCAGCTCATGAGATTATTGTATTGAAGTACATAGAGAGAGATGAACCACATAGCTACCGGTACAGCCCCGAGCCTCGATGGAGAACTACTCCCCTCCTCATGGGAGCAGCAGTGGTGATGATGTGATACCGCGGCACTCCCCCAAGCTTGGAACAAACCAAGGGGATGCCAATACCGATGATGAATTACTCCTTCGGTGATGGTGGTGATGGATTCCTCTCGCGCTTCATAAGGATCTCCTTCAGCTTCAGCTTCTCAATCTTGTAATTCTGCACTAAAACCTGAAGAGACTCATTGTTACTCGAGTGTGGCGGTGACGGCCTTGTGCTGAGGTTTGAGTAATATTCCAGCATTCTGCGAAGTCGCTGGTTCTCCTCTTGAAGTATCTCCACTTCCCTTTTGAGAGCACGATATTGATCACAAAACTCATCAGCAACCCGTATTGCTTCCTCCACACAAGGGAAAGAGTCGAGGTCCAGAGCAGGCGGAAGAGCTCCCTGCAAGTTATGAGAAAAAGAACGCCCAGTGTTAACCGATCCCACCAAGATTGGCTTACTCCTCGTAGTTTCCCACTCTCCTTTTGCTGATGCTATCTTCTCCTTCTCCTTATTGACCCTTTCATCCATCTCTTCCCTCCAAGGCCCCTTGTCTTTGTTGTTGGAGACCATGGTGCTTCTAGATCAAAACAAATCTGGCAGAAAACAACTCGAAACAAAACACGACGAGAAAACGATATTACGGACCTCCAGGGGTCCGGGGATTATATAGCAAATATTTTTACGACAAAAGGAAGGTTCCGGATCGAACCGCAGTCGGAAAGGGGCAACGGGGCGGCTGCACCATAGGTCGGCGCGGGCCCGAGTCAGGCCGCGCCGACCTATGGTGGCACCCCCTCGTGCGTCCTTTCCACTCCGTTTCGAACTCGTAATTTTTCATATTTCCTAAAAACAGCAAAAGTAATGTTCGGAAAGGTAAACGCGGACTTTTTATTACCTGTACTGTTACCTATTCAAAGTCGAGTTCTGGCGGGCTGTCAATTTGTCCTTTGATGAAAGCCTCCGGTGTTTTCACTTGAATAATATCAACATCAACATTATAAGAATCACCCGAGATATAATGCTTGAGTCTTTGTCCATTCACCACTTGTGTGGCATTGCCTTGGAGAGAGCTAATTTTAATTGCTCCCGAACGATACACCTCCTCAACAACATATGGTCCTTCCCACTTCGAGAGTAATTTCCACGCAAAGAATCCGAGACGAGACCGAAACAATAGAACTTGATCTCCAACATTAAATTCTCTTTTAATGATCCTTCTATCATGCCACTTCTTAACTTTTTCTTTAAAGAGTTTAGCATTTTCATAAGCTTCACTTCTCCATTCATCTAGAGAACTTAATTGCATCAACCTCTTATTACCGGCTAATTTAAGATCTTTATTTAGTTCTCTAACAGCCCAATAAGCTTTGTGCTCTAGTTCTAAAGGTAAATGACAAGCTTTTCCATAAACCATTTTATAAGGTGACATTCCCATGGGATTTTTGTAAGCAGTTCTATAAGCCCATAGTGCTTCTTTCAATTTGCTAGCCCAATTCTTCCTAGATTTATTAACAAGCCTTACCTAAGATAGCTTTAATCTCTCTATTTGATAATTCTACTTGACCACTAGTTTGAGGGTGATAAGCGAAGCAATTCTATGATTAATACCATACTTAGCAAGAGTTTTTCTAAAACCTCCATGAATAAAATGAGAACCTCCATCAGTCATAATATATCTAGGTACTCCAAATCTAGGAAATATAACATCTACAAGCATTTTTATAGAGGTCTCACCATCAGCACTCCTTGTAGGTATAGCTTCTACCCATTTAGTAACATAATCAACAACGACAAGTATATGAGTGTTACCGTCTGAAGAAGGGAAAGGACCCATGAAGTCGAATCCCCAACAATCGAATGGTTCAATAACAAGAGTATAATTCATAGGAATTTCATTGCGTCTAGAGATATTACCAACTCGTTGACATTCATCACAAGATAAAATAAATTTCCTTGCATCTTTGAAGAGTGTTGGCCAATAAAAACCTGATTGTAGAACCTTTTGCGCGGTTCTATCTCCAGCGTGATGTCCTCCATAAACACTACCATGACATTTACTCAATATCTCCCGTTGTTCATATTCAGGAACACATCTTCGCATAATACCATCTACTCCTTCTTTATATAAGTGTGGGTCATCCCAAAAATAATGCCTCAAATCATAAAAGAATTTCCTCCGTTGTCGAGTCGAAAAGGTTGGAGGCAAATACTTCGAAACAATAAAGTTAGCATAATCCGCATACCAAGGGCTCTCTCGCGAGCTCACCTTTATTACAGCCAATTGTTCATTTGGAAAACTATCATTAACAGGAACATGATCATAAGCAATATTTTCCAATCTAGACAAATTATCAGCAACAGGATTATCGGCACCTTTCCTATCTATAATATGTAAATCAAATTCTTGCAACGTAAGTACCCATCTAATAAGCTTTGGCTTAGCATCTTTCTTTGTCATAAGGTATCTAATTGCAAGCATGATCAAGTATGAATTGTAACTTTCGAATCAACAATATAGGGTCTAAACTTATCACAAGCAAAGACTACAACTAACAATTCCTTTTCGGCTTGTAGCATAATTTCTTTGAGCAAGCATCAAGAGTCTTACTAGCATAATGAATAACATTTAATTTTTTATCTACCCGCTGTCCAAGAACAAGTACCTACAAGAAAATCACTAGCATCACACATAATTTCAAAAGGCAAATTCCAATCGGGAGGTTCGACTACGGGAGCAGTTGTTAAGGCTTTCTTTAGAGTTTCAAAAGCTTCCTTACAATCATCATCAAAAACAAAAGGTACATCTTTTTGAAGAAGATTAGTAAGAGGCTTTGAAATTTTAGAGAAATCTTTAATAAATCTCCTATAAACCCCAGCATGACCAAGAACACTACGAATACCTTTAACATCCCTCGGATAGGGCATCTTCTCAATTGCTTCAACTTTAGCTCTATCAACTTCAATACCTCTCTCGGAAATTTTATGTCCCAATACAATTCCTTCATTAACCATAAAGTGGCATTTCTCCCAATTAAGAACAAGGTTAGTTTCTTCACATCTCTGCAAGACTTTATCGAGGTTTCGCAAGCAATTATCAAAAGAATTCCCATAGACAGAAAAATCATCCATGAACACCTCCACAATACTTTCGCAAAAACCATGAAAAATAGCAGACATGCATCTTTGAAAAGTAGCAGGAGCATTACACAAACCAAAAGGCATACGCCTATAAGCATAAGTTCCATAAGGACAAGTAAACGTGGTTTTCTCTTGATCTTTAGCTTTAACAACAATTTGTGAAAACCCAGAATAACCATCAAGAAAGCAAAAATGAGTATTTTTAGATAACCTTTCTAGCATTTGATCAATAAAGGGTAAAGGGTAATGATCCTTCTTAGTTACTTTATTAACTTTTTGAAAATCAATGCACATTCTATACCCTACAACTATTCTTTGAGGGATAAGCTCATCATTATCATTAGGCACAACAGTCATTCCTCCTTTCTTAGGAACACAATGCACAGGACTAACCCATCTACTATCAGCAATAGGATATATAATACCGGCTTCAAGGAGTTTTAATACCTCGTTCCTTACCACCTCTTTCATCTTTGGAATTAGACGACGTTGATGTTCAACAACAGGCTTTGCATCTTCTTCCATATTAATAGCATGTTGGCAAATAGAAGGAGAAATCCCTTTCAAATCATCAAGAGTATAACCAATAGCTCCTCGGTGTTTCTTCAATATTTCCAATAACCTTTCTTCCTCAATCTCTGAAAGATTAGAACTAATAATAACAGGATATATTTTCTTATCATCAATATGAGCATATTTAAGATTATCGTGTAAAGGCTTTAAATCAAAAACAGGATCTTCCTTTGGTGGCGGTGTTGTACCCAAATCTTCCACCGGTAAATCATGCTTGAGAATAGGTTGGCGAAGAAAAATTTCCTCAAGCTCATCTCTTTCTTTCCTAAAAGCTTCACTTTCACTATTATCCAAATGTTGCTGCAAAGGATTATTAGGAACAAGAACAATAGATGCACACTCGCTCCATTTTAAAATCATTACTAGGCAAGTCAGCTTTATAAGGAGTTTTGGTAAATTTAGAAAAGTTAAATTCATAAGGTTCACCAGCAAATCTAGTCAAAATTTTCTCTTTCTTACAATCTATAATAGCTCCACAAGTATTTAGAAAAGGTCTACCAAAAATGATAGGACAATGATCACTAGCAGCGAGAACCAAGTACCAAAAAGTCGAGCAGGATATTTAATCTTACCACATAGAACTTCCACATCTCGAACAATACCAATTGGAGAAATAGTTTCTCTATTAGCCAGATGAATAAGCACATCAATATCTTCAAGTTCACAAGAACCAATTTCGTGCATAATCTCCGTATAAAGCTCATAAGGAATAGCACTAACACTTGCACCAATATCACATAAACCATAATAACAATGATCACCAATTCTAACAGATAGCATAGGAACACTAACTTGTTTGGATTTATTAGGATGTGAAACAATATTAGAAGCATCTTCACGTGAAAATAATATGACCATCCTCCACATTTTCAGTCACAAGATCTTTAACTATTGCAACAGACAGGTTCAATTTTAATTTGTTCTTCGGGTTCTTTAAATTTCTTTTCACTTTTATTAACCGCACTAGATACGACGTAGTACTCCTTCATTTTAGCAGGGAAAGGAGTTTTTTCAATATAAGCTTCAGGAATAACATTATCAACAGTTTCAATCACTACACATTTGTTTACGAGATGAATCAACTTTATCTTTATACGGTTCATGATACTTATCAAAATTCTTCTTAGGCAGTTCATAATGAGAGGCAAAAGCTTTATAAAGATTTGCAACAACTTGGGAATCAAGACCATATGTAGCACTCATATTACGAAATTTATCGATATCCATAAAAGCTTCAATGCATTTATAATCATAAATTATACCCGATTCTCTATCTTTGTCGTTCTCCCATCCTTCAGTATTTTCTTGGATCCGATCAAGAAGGTCCCTTTTAAACTCTTCTTTATTGCGTGTAAATGATCCGAACAAGAAGTATCCAGCAAGGTCTTGTCTTGAAAAGAAAGTCTTGCATAGAAATTATCAATAATAACATTACCAGGAAGCTCATGAATGGGGCATTTGAGCATTAAAGACTTCAATCTCCCCCAAGCTTGGGCAATACTCTCTCCATCATGAGGCCGGAAATTATATATACGGTTCCGATCTTTGTGAATTTCACTTGGAGGATAAAATTTGGAATAAAATAAAGGCACAATGTCCTCCCAATCAATAGAATCACCATTCTTCAGCAATTTATACCAATGCGCCGCTTTACCAGACAGCGATATAGTGAATAGTTTCTTTCTAACTTCATTCATAGAAATACCTGCACATTTGAATAACCCGCATAATTCATGCAAAAACAATAAATGATCACCAGGATGAACAGCTCCATCCCCTTCATAGCGGTTATCCATAACACGTTCAATAATTTTCATAGGTATTTTATATGGTACTACTTCCTCACCTGGCGCTTCATCCACTACCGTTGCAGTAGTAGTAGATTTCCCAAATAGAAATTGAAGAGAAGATCTCTCCATAATGATTTATAGCAACAGGCAGAAATAAAATCAGCACAAACAAGTAAAGGTTTTCCTTACCAATTCCGCTTACCAATAGCGCTTCACTCCCCGACAACGGCGCCGTAAAATAGTCTTGATGACCCACAAGTATAGGGGTGTATCGTAGTATCTTCGATAAGTAAGAATGTCGATCCCAACGAGGAGCAGAAGGTGTTGGCAGCAGTTTCGATGAAGGATTCACTGTAAATGCTCACAAACAAGTATTCAAGGGGTTTTGATGTAACAGATGAATAAAGTACGAGTAAGTAAAATGCGAGAGAAATAATTGCAGCGAGTGGCCCAATCCTTTTTAGCACAAAGGACAAGCCGGTTTGTTTACTTATAATGACCAAACGTTCCTGAGGACACACGGGGATTTTAGTCTAGTACTTTCGCTTCATGTGGTTTAATAATCTTCATTGTTTTGATAAGTGTTGTGTGGGTGAACCTATGCTAATGCACCGCCCTTCCTAGGACTAATGCATACTTATGATTATACCCCTTGCAAGCATCCGCAACTACAAGAAAGTAATTAAGATAAATCTAACCACAGCCTTAAAACTCGAGATCCTCGCGATCCCTCCCGCATCGATATACTAACGGGGGCTCGGGTTTCGTCACTCCGGCAACCCCGCAATTAGCAACCGAATACAAGATGCACTCCCCTAGGCCCATAAATGGTGAAGTGTCGTGTAGTCGACGTTCACACGACACCACTAGAAGAATAACACCACAACTTAAATATCATAACATTGAATATTACTCAACCATAATTCACTACTAGCATTTAGACTTCACCCATGTCCTCAAGAACTAAACGAACTACTCACGAGACATCATATGGAATACAATCAGAGGTGATATGATGATGAATAACAATCTGAACATAAATCTTGGTTCAATGGTTTCACTCAATAGCATCTACAACAAGTATAGAATAACACCGGGAGAGTTTCCCCTATCAAACAATCAAGATTTAACCCGAATTGTTACAGCGATGACGAGGTGCAGCGATGGTGATGGCGGTGTAGATGGTGGAGATGATGATGATGATGATGATGGAGATGATGTCCCGCTCGATGACGATGGCGATGGCGTCGATTTCCCCCTCCGGGAGGGAATTTCCCCGGCGGATTCCTGCCCGCCGGAGAGCTCTTTTCTCTCTGGTCTTCTCCGCCCCGCAGAGGCGGCTGTAACCCCCCGTGAGGTCCTCTATCTGGCTTAGGTTTTCGGGGCGAAGGAGTACGCGAAGAAAAGGAGGCGAAAGGGGCTGTGGGGCCCCCAGGCCACAGGGTGGCGCGGCCAGGCCCTGGGCCGCGCCGCCCTAGGGTCTGGGCCCACAGTGGCTCCTCTTTGCTCCCCCTTCTGGCTCCCTCCGTCATCTGGAAAAATAGGAATTTACGCGAAATTCCCTTCCACAGTTGATCTTCCGAAATATTGCGTTCTGACGATGCTTTTTCCAGCAGAATCCTGGCTCCGGTGCTTGATCCTCCAATAATGATGAAACATGCAAAATAGATGAAATAACATAAGTATTGTGTCCCAATATGAAATATATCAATGAATAACAGCAAATTATAATACAAAATAGTGATGCAAATTGGACGTATCAACGACGAGGACCGTCGCCGGCACCGCTAGGTGCAGCGCAGGATCGCCATCGCCGAGCGCGACGAGCAGTTGATGCGCCAGTGGAGGGCGCAGTTCCCCAACGTTGTCGACAACACCGACGCGTTCTTTGCTAACCTTAGGGCACAACGCAGGTCCAACAAGCGCCACCGTCGGGCCGTCACCGCCTTCGAGCTCGAGAACCCGAATACAACTTGGACCAAAAACGACCCTCGGTGGGATGACATTTGGACGGAGACAACCTCCGACGACGAGTAGAGACTAGACTAGTAATTTATCTATTTTATTGTAATTTCAATAAAGTCGTAGTCGGTTCTATTAGTTTAAATTTAGTTTATAAAGTCGTTGTCGGTTGTTTTTGTTCAATAAAGTGGTTGACACGAAATTTATTACGATTGAACTGAAATTAAAGTACAGAGCTCAACCGAAAAATAAGATACATGGCCGGATTCGAATGTTGGAGCCATTCAATCATAGTCGTGCTCTAGCCCTATAATAGTCGCCACTGTAGTCATCATAGTCGCCGACGTCATCGTCGCTAGCATCGGGGTCGCGGTTGTCGAACCTCGGCGGATGACCACGCGTGGGCTGGGATTGAGGGTAGCGCAGGCGGGGGCCACGATAGGCCATGACGCTCTGGAGAGTCCGGCCGCGCCACCACATTCGACGGCTGGCCTCATTGAAGTTCGAAGGAGGCGGGCCGTCCTCCTCGTACCTGGCAACCGCCCTCTCACGCCGATTGATGAATAAGCTGTCCCAAGTCAGGCTGTAGTCGGGATGCCACTGGGGATTCCTCCGCTGCTCAGGCGTGAGCTCGAAATAGTAGTGGTTCGTGATGGCCATCTCGCGTGGCACACCTAGAGGGATAGGAGGGACCGGTACGCCTCGACGCTCGAGCAACCAGCCGGTCGGGACGCGGTAGCCGGGCGGGCGAGGGTAGTTCGAGGCGCAAAGCGCCTCCGCCTCCCAGGGTGTTAGACATATGATGGAAGCCATGGGAGAGAGTGATGAGGTTTGCAGATATGAGTCCAAGCCTACATATATATAGTGGAAAAATGGCGGGAATGCGGGAAGAAAATAGGCAGGAACGAAGTGGCGCGCGAAACTTTCATCCCGGGTGGAGGCTCAAACCGGGACAAAAGACTGGGGGAGGCTTATCTAGGAGGGCTTTATCTGGGGGGATGATGTGCGGGTAACCTTTTGTCACGGTTGGTGGCTGCAACCGGGACTAAAGCTGTCGGCAGGATAAGGATGTGTCGGTAACCTTTTGTCACGGTTGGTGGTTGCAACCGGGACTAAAGCTGTCGGCAGGATAAGGACACGTGGGTGGACGCACTGCTCGATGAGATAAAGCATGTAGCGCACAACGCCCTGTCGAAGGAACAAGACAAAGTAGAAGCGGTGCCGTGCCTATAAAAGGAGCATCGATACGCCTTGCCAAGCAGATCAACAAGCCAAGCATAGTTTCATTCCCATGGATGAAGGAAAGGGTTGGGAAATCTCCCGTGGCGCAGCTTCTCGAAGATGTCGTTGGTGCACACGCCCTACGGCATCTTCGGAAGCTGCTCCTCGGAAAAATTTCCCTCCAAGCCCGTGAAAGACTCCGTCTCCTCTAACAGTATTGGGGAAAGGGTTCTCATTATTACATAAATGTAGAGATTGTCTTGGGAACTATATATGAAGAATACATTATTACATCGCCATCTAGTGTTGTGATCTTCTACGCCATAGCCATGGAGAATCTTCATCATTTAGTAAGATGCTTGGGTCAATTTTCACCGTGAAGGGCGGAATTTCTTTAAACTTATTATAATCTTCTGACATGTCTGTCTTGTCATCCACTCCCACGATGTTTCTTTTCCCCGAAAGAACTATGTGGCGCTTTGGCTCCTCGGTTGATGTATTATTTTGTTGATTTCTTTTTCTTGATTTGCTAGACATGTCCTTCACGTAGAAAACTTGAGCCACCTCGCTGGCTAGGACAAATGGCTCGTCCATGTACGCAAGATTGTTGGGATCCACTGTTATCATACCGTACTTATCGTCAATATGTATACCGCTGAGCTTCACCCATTTGCACCGAAACAAAGGGACCTTAAAAGTGGGACCATAGTCAAGTTCCCATATCTCCTCTATGTATCCATAATATGTGGTGGTCTGCCCATTCTCGTCTTTTGCATCGAAGCGGACACCGCTGTTTTGGTTGGTGCTCTTTTTATCTTGGTCGATCGTGTAAAATGTATTCCCATTTATCTCGTACCCTTGGAATGTACATATGTTTGAAGATGGTAACCTGGCCAACAAGTACAGCTGCTCCACAGCAGATGGGTCATTAATGAGATGTCTTTGCAACCAACTGCCGAAGGTATTCATGTGTTCACGTGTAATCAAGGACTCGGGCTGGCCCGGGTTTATTTCTCGTAAAGCATTCTTATGTTTCTCGATGTACGGAGCCACCAAGATGGAATTGTATAGAACTCTGTAGTGTGCTTGATTGAAAGAAATCTTGTCCCCGCACACCGTTGCTTTCCTTCCTAGTGTGCCTTTTCCAGTCAGCCTCCCCTCATACCGAGATTCAGGAACACCAATCGGCTTAAGGTCAGGAAGAAAGTCAACACAAAACTCAATGACCTCCTCAGTTCCGTAGCCCTTTGAGATACTTCCTTCGGGCCTAGCTCGGTTATGAACATATTTCTTTAAGACTCCCATGAACCTCTCGAAGGGGAACATATTGTGTAGAAATACATGACCGAGAATTCTAATCTCTTCAACAAGGTGAACGAGGAGGTGCGTCATAATATTGAAGAAGGATGGTGGGAACAACAACTCGAAGCTGACAAGACATTCGACCACATCTTCCTATAATCCTGACAAAGTTTCTGGATCCATTACCTTCTGAGAAATTGCGTTGAGGAATGCACATATCTTCACAATGGCTAGTCGAACATTTTCTGGTAGAAGTCCCCTCAATGCAACCGGAAGCAATTGTGTCATAAGCACATGACAGTCATGGGACTTCGGGTTCTGGAATTTTTTCTCCTTCATATTTACTATCCCCTTTATATTCGACGAGAAACCGGACGGAACCTTGATACTGAATAGGGCTTCAAAAAAGATCTCCTTCTCTTGTTTGGTAAGAGCGTAGCTGGCAGGCCCTACAAACTGCCCTGGATGATTGCCGTTTCGTCCTTTATGACGTTCCTGGTCCTCCCGTGCTTCTGCTGTATCTTTTGTCTTTCCATACACGCCCAGAAAACCTAGAATATTCACACAAAGATTCTTGGTCAGGTGCATCACGTCGATTGCAGAGCGGACTTCCAGGACTTTCCAATATTCTAGCTCCCAAAAAATAAATTTCTTCTTCCACATGGGCGCGTGTCCGTCAGCGTCTTTCGGAACAGGTCGACTGCCTGGACCCTTTCCAAAGATAACATTTAAATCCTTGACCATGTCAAATATATCAGCACCACTATGGGGGATAGGCTTCGGACGTCGGTCTGCCTCGCCATCGAAATGCTTGCCTTTTTTCCTTAAGGGATGCTTGCGCGGAAGGAAACGACGATTGAACGGGTACACAACTTTTCTCGCTTTTTTCCAAATATTTACTTTCAGTCTCATCTAAACAAGTGTGTGCATGCATTGTATCCTTTGTTCGTCTGTCCTGAAATGTTACCGAGAGCAGGCCAATCATTGATGGTTACGAATAGCAACGCTCGTAGGTCAAATTCTTGCTCGGTGTGCTCATCCCACACACGTACACCTGGTTTGGCCCACAACTCCAAAAGTTCATCGACTAATGGCCTTAGGTACACGTCAATGACGTTGCCCGGTTGCTTTGGGCCTTGGATAAGCACTGGCATCATAATGAACTTCCGCTTCATGCACAACCAAGGAGGAAGGTTGTAGATACATAGAGTCACGGGCCGAGTGCTGTGATCGCAGCTCTGCTCCCCAAAAGGATTCATGCCATCCGTACTTAGACCAAAGTATAAGTACCTTGCCTCACCCGCAAAATCCGGGAACTCTCTCCCGATGTTTCTCCACTGCCGACCATCGCGGGGTGCCTCAACATCGCGTCTTTCTTACGTTCTTCCATGTGCCATCGCAACAACTGGGCATGCTCTTTGTTTCTGAACAAACGTTTCAACCGTGGTATTATTGGAGCATACCACATCACCTTCGCAGGAACCCTCTTCCTGGGTGGCTCGCCCTCAACATCACCAGGGTCATCTTTTCTGATCTTATACCGCAATGCACCACATATCGGACATTTATTCAAATTCTCGTACTTCTCACCGCGGTAGAGGATACAATCATTAATGCATGCATGTATCTTCTACACATCTAATCCTAGAGGGCAGACAAGCTTCTTTGCTTCATATGTACTGACGGGCAATTCATTATTTCTTGGAAACAGCTTCTTTAATATTATCATCAATTTCTCAAATCCCGAGTCAGTCACACCGACCTCTGCCTTCCATTTCAGCAATTCCAATATGCTACCCAGCTTTCTATGCCCATCTTCACAACCTGGGTACAACAATTTGTGGTGGTCCTCTAACATCTTGTCGAACTGCAAGCTCTCCTTATCCGTGCCATAGTCTCTTCTTGCATCAGAAATGGCCCGACGAAGATCATCATCAACAGGATCATCTGATGCCTGTTCTTCACCTCCTTCTTCTTCATTGTCGTCCATTGCGGTATCATCGCATTCAGAGAACATAGATCGGTACTGGTCATCATTATCTTCTTCTTCATCGCCGTCTTCCATCATAACCCCTTCTTCTCCGTGCTTGGTCCAAACATTATAGCTGGACATGAATCCAAACCGAAGCAGGTGGCTCTTAATGTCTCTTGAGCAAGAGTAATCCTTCTCGTTCTTACATTTTAGACATGGACAGCACATAAAACCTTGCTTCGACTTGTTGGCCTCGGCCACAAGCAGGAAAGAATTCACGCCTTCTCGAAAGCGGGGGCACATCGGTTACCGTACATCCATGGATGACTCATCTGCATCATAAGTACAATTATATATGTATCAGATGCAATCACCTTTCTAAAATTAGTATTGTACGGACTATGTATATATATACGAGAAAATAGTTGCTAACCTTTTAGGATCAAAAAGAGGAGAAATCTTATCAAATAAAATCAAGTGGCATCCCTCTTACAAGCATTCCATCAAACACCTCTTGTGCACATGTAGAAAAAATGAGCTAGCATACACCTCCACCTTCACCACCAAGGAAAAAATGAGGTGGGGGGCTGCGTGTCTATATATAGCCATGGCCCTTTGGTCGCGGGCCGTATTACGACCCGCGACAAAAGGGGTGCCGAAAGGAAGCCCCAGCACTCAGACACCTTTTGTCGCGGGTCGAGATACGGCCCGCGACAAAAGGGCGCGACAAAAGGCCCTGCCCGCTCCACATGGTTTCTGGGCGACGTGGCCAGGCCATTTGTCGCGGGTGCAGGCGCGCCCGCGACAAAAGGCTCCCACGAAAGCCCTGTTTTCCACTAGTGTTCAGTTCCATTCATTAGTTAGGTTCCATTTTCACGGATGTGTGCACAGTTCACAAAATTTGAAATTACCAAAATTGGTATAGCAACAAATCCGAAATCGTGATATACAGAGAACAGGGGGAGGTCTAAACTTATGGAATATAATATTCTCATTTTTCTTATCAAAACCAAGTAGGTAGTATTGCATTATTTCAGAAAAAAGGAGCATTTATGGTGTGGCCAAGAACATACAGTGCTGATTTCGCCGCGATCTCTAGCTTACAAACTTCAGCTGAAGAAGCTACGGCCAATGCCAGAACCGAAACACCATAAACACACACACGCACTTCCGTCAAAGCAAGCGTAGATCGAGTACCTCGACAACGCTGAAGTGTCTTCAGCTGAAAATTCAGGAAGGGAATATATGCATGTAAACGCTAGAGAAGACCTTCTCCTGAGAAAGAAAACGTAGTTTCAACTCTAGAAGCAACACGTTTTTTTGAAACAAGGCAAGACTTGCCATTTTCATTGATAAAGAAGAAGACGGCCGATTTATTAACGGGAAAACCGGCCAAAAACCGATACAAATGCACCAATATCGTCATGGGAGATGACAATATTGGGCACAAACCCCCGACCGACCTGGCCAAATGCCAACAGTCGGCCACACACGCCAACGAGAGACAGC
Organism: Lolium rigidum; assembly: GCF_022539505.1. Taxonomy (NCBI): domain Eukaryota; kingdom Viridiplantae; phylum Streptophyta; class Magnoliopsida; order Poales; family Poaceae; genus Lolium; species Lolium rigidum. The sequence goes on from NC_061513.1 coordinate 14,673,290, forward strand.
TCCGACTTGGCCGTCGAGCATCACAAGAGAACTATGCTGGGCTTGCGCCGACCGAATCATCCACCACACCACCGGTTGCTGGTCATCGTTGCCGCAGGGGCACCCTCCACCGCAGCTCCGACTCCACAGCTCCACAGCGAAGCACGGGAAGACCCGTCGGCTATCGAAGCCCAAGCCGCGACCCAAACTCTGCTTGACGCCTCATCGTTGCCAAACTGCCCGTAGCGCCCCCAGCAAGGCAACTCAGCAACCATCCATCCTCGAGTCCCCAGGACGAAGCTCACTCCGAGACGATGCCCTCAACAGGGAGAGAGACGCAGAAGCGCCTCCATCATCCGATCCCAAGAATCTGAGGTTTCCCTCCGGAGGCAGAACTCCGAGGTGACGAGAGGAGCCCTGGACGACGCTTCCAAGAAAGTCAACGGCACCCACAGGTGTCGCAGTCGCCAGTCCGAACCAAAGCCCGGACAAGGATTTCTCCCAGGATCCTTCACCTCGAACCACCCGAGCTGCCAGGCGACGACCTGCAACCGCACAACCGCAACCAAGAGCGCCACAGCACCGCCTCCCTGCCGCTGTCAAGCACCAACGGATCCAAGATGGATCGAACTGGGCCAGCAGCACAACCACCCAATCCACCACCTCTCCAGCCGACGACGCCGCAGCCGCCGCACCGCCGACCTGGCCAGACGCAGGGATTGGAGCCTGGGGCTCCAGATCCGCCACGATGGAGGCTCCCTGGGCCAGCCAGCAGCGACGCCACCCCCGTGGCCGAAGATGCCGGCCCCCATCCGCGGGGACGCGCCGCAGCTCATCACCGCGGCCACCACCCGAGCTCCCGCCACCGAAGCGCCGTCGGCCCGTCCGGGGCCGCCGCCCCGGCCTCCACGCGCCGGACAGCCCGCCGCCGCCTCACCCGGCAGAGCCAGCCACCAGCGCCGCGCGGGAGAGAGAACCCCCACCACCTTTGGCGGCGGGGCCCGCCGCCGCCGCGGCAGAGGCCGGCGGCAGCGGCGGCGGAGGGACACGGAGGGGGGCGCGGGGTTGGGGGCTAGGGTTTCCCCCTAGCGCCGCGTGAGGAGCGACGCGAGGGGGTCGAGGGGATTTTTCTTTTTCTAGAAGCAACACGTCATGCATGACTGATACCGTTTACTCATCTAAACATATAACAATAACACGACTCCTTCAAATATATGGAAGGATTCTGCTAATTACATATGTGCTCTAAGTTTAGTAACATTTAATTAAAAAGGCTAATATGTACTGGTGAGGGTGTTTCTGTCACCGTCCATTTATTTCTCGATTCATGCCCACCATGGTAGATGGAAAGATTTCTTTCTTTCTCCTCTATTTATCCGAATCTCAAAGCACAAAAGACGGTGACGGAAACACCCACACCCACACTCTCTATGTACTGTGATAGATTCTAATTGGTGCAGTAAAAAGAATTTGAAAGTGACTTGGAAACTTCATGCCCCAAATAATGTGGTTCCAAGATAAGAATTCTTCGATCTTCAAATCACTAGTTATTTTTCATACTATGAGTAATTGTAATGAATCTATGGACGAGAGGTAAAATATTTTGATGGGATATATACCGAAGATATATGGGCACACATTTTATGTTAATTTGACTGCATTTTTATTGTAGTAGTTTTACTGCAGTTTTTTTAACAAAGAAGTGGTCCATATTGTAGCACGTGGCAGGTACATTTTTCATACATGCCTTTTACATCACTTGTCCTAAAGAACCAAGTATTTGAAGATAAGGCTTGCACTTTTGCAAGAAACACCCTAGCAAGAAAACTGAAAAAGCAATCAGGACCATGGGCATCTCTGCCACCAGCCGCCGGCGCCCTCAAGGCATTGCCGCCGAGGAGCAGGGCGAGAGCACTCGAGCGCCCCCTTCCAGCGAGCGACCGTTGTCGCTGGCTACCTTGAGGCTTCTACGGACGAACCACTTGGCAGCATCCAGGCGTCGAGCTCCAGCAGATGACGGAGAGTAGCCTCCGATCGGAGGTTGTATATTGGCCTCCATGGCCAAGGATAGCCGTGGCAAGATTGCCACCGGCTAGGAAGCACTTGTCGAGGAAGATCCACCATCGAAGATGCGGAGACGAGGAGCACCTGCACCATCCACCTCGAACAGCACAGGGATCCTCCGCTCCTCCTAGAAGACGCAGATGTACAGCATACTGCTGCTCCCCTTCTCCCCTCGCCACCATGGCCGGCCAGAGAAGGGCGAAACTTGCAGCGGCACCATTTCTTCTCCTCCCGCCGCCACGGCCGACCAAAGAAGATGCAGGTGCTTGCAGCAGCAAGCTGAGCTCAGCAAGAACGGCTTTATTGACGGAGACTGTGGATCCCGTCGATTGATCCACCTCCGGCCGCCGAAGCTGAATAGATTGAACAGAAAACCCTAGGCATCCACCGATCTGGCCGAACAGATTGGAGATTCTACTCCAAACTACGGACATATAGCCCAGAATCAGCCTAGCTACTAACCTATACAGGGGCCGGTCTCCATCCCTCCAACCCCTCCGGCCGGCGAGGCCGCCGGAGAAGGTGAAGGAAGGAGCCGGGAGCGACTTGGAGTCTCTCAAGGGGAGGGGAGGAGGAGAGCGGTGCGGGGTGGGGAAAGTCACATCTAATGTTTAATTGTTTTACTGCAGTTTAACTTGCAACTGGATTTCAAAGCAAAACAAAGCATTGTAATGAACCAGACTAGAAAACAAGTTTGGGTTTCAGTTAGAGATTAGAGATCTCCTAGGATTTAATCATTGGAAAGCACGACAGCACCTATGTAGCCAAGATACACTACACCACGTCATAGAATTAGGGGCACTTCTCTTAGTGGCACTTGTCAATGTGCGGCTAATAGCAGTCAATTTGTGGCACTTTTCAGAAGTGCCCCTAATCGTATACCTACTGGGGCACTTCTCAAATGCCCCAATATGTGTATACCTATTAGGGCACTTCTCCTAATGCCCCAATAGATGTATATCTTTTATCATTACTCACTTGATAATTATATACAACCTGTAATTATAAACACAAATAAACACAACATTCTGTACTAACATTGCAGTTCATACATACTTACCCACATTGCATACTAGCATTACTTAATAGTCCATACCGACATTGCACTTCATATTTAGCAATCCATATTGACCTCACATTGAAACCCATATTTAGAATTATTTAATAGTCCATAGTGACATTATATTTTAGTACACTTAATAGTCGATATAGATTTGGACATCGAAGACAAAAGTACGGAACATATGTTGATTTCGTCGGAGACGATGCGATCTGATGGGGCATGCAAGACGATCGAACATATGTGTGCATCAGACTTTCGTAAACATGACAAGGAGACAAGGCGCAAGATCTCTCCTTTGGCGATGGACCATGGCCGGCGGTCGATGAAGACAAACCTTTGGCTTTGATACCAATGTTAGAAAAATTAGTGAGGGAACCGGCGCGGGAGAGAACTAACACCATCACCATCAACTGTAACTGTCCGAACGTAGCGGCAGGAGCACACCAGGCCCACCAGGCCCCGCCGAGCCCAAAGCCCATATGGCCCAAGGCACCACGCGGGGCTTAACCCAGTGGCAGCTGGGGAAGGAAGGGGGATGGTGGCGGCTGCGCTAGGGTTCGTGTTTCCTGCCCATGGGAAGGCCAAACCATTTTTCTTTCACACTCTTTACTCAGTGCCTTCTATATCTTGTGGCTACGAAGTCTTCGTGAAGGGCCAGAGCTTTTCCCCACTATCCATGAACGTATGGGTGATCAGCTTTGCAGCGATAAATTTCCCATCATATTTAATTAAGGCTAAAGCTACTTTAAAAAAGACACGAAATGTTATATCATATATTTTAATAGATATATATAATACGAAGTATAATTGATTTTATAATAAATATATATATGTTGTTGTTTTCCCAATCGATGCTTCTTGCACCCAGGAAAAGTTGACAAGTTCGAGTTTTTTGTTGCTGTTTTTTTGACAAGTTCGATTCGATTCCTACAAGTAACTCGTTTTGTTTTTTTACTGGTTTTTGCTATTCCCAATTGTTGCTCTAAAAATAAAAACCCAGAGACTCAATTTTTCAAAATATAGTCAAATTTTTTGTAAACTATAAGCTATAACTAGGTGCACAAATTTTAACAAAAAAAATTCTCAATTCCGTGTATTTATTTAGGGGTCCAGTTACTCATCTTCATACGGAGAGGTATTTGGTCCAACCGAGCAGGCCCAATAGGCCCAGCTGGTCAACCCAACATTTATTTCTCTGCCCTTCACGCACGCGACCACCATTTCCTTCTCCTCTTGCGCCTGCGATGCCGCCGCCGCCGCCGCCGCTGCGCGCCTGCCGTCGCCGTGCCGGCCAATACCGGCCGCAACCGCCACGCAATGAGCAAGCCACGCGGTGACGGAGCACGCCATGCCCACTTCCTCAACCACGGCCTCGCGGCCGCCGCGCCCTCTTCGCCAAACCCTAGCTTCTCCCCGAGCGGGGCGGCGGCGGCAGGTAGAGGGAGAAGGCGACCTTCGCGGCCGACCGATGCTCGAGCGGTTGCTGGAGGACCACGTGCTCCACGGCCTCCTCCACCACCTCCATCCGCAGCTCGAGGACCACTACGCCACCGCGCACCGCCGCGCTCGGGCTCCGCCTCATGGGGAGCAGGATGCGGGCTTCATGCTCTTCGGCCAGGAGCTCGCGGCCGCGCTGCTCGGCTGCGCATCTTCTTCCTGTTCCCCACCTCCGGCCGCCGCGAGGCGTTTTGATACATTGTTCATGTATGTCCCTTGGCTGTTGGATCATCTTATTTTTGGTATTCTAGGGTTTAGTTAATCCTCGTAGCCTAAAATTTATCAGCTGTTATTACTGATCACTCGTGATTTTGTGGTTCATGATCGGCAGGGCCCTGAATTACAACTCGAGGCAAATCCAGGAGCACGAAGTGAGGTTCCTTTGAGCGGAAGCCTGTCTCCGTTAGCATTACCTTTCCCGACATTGATGTTTGGAAGAAATCTATAGCGTCTGTTTGCCCATTCCGGGTAAGTGACTTCATATTTTCCATTGTAGCCCTCTTGCACGGTTCTTCTAGAATTAAAGTTGAGTCAATATGTGTTCGTCAAATCAAAGCTGAACTTGTTAATTAGCAATGTTTCGTTCCAGATGCCTACTGTCACTTGTACGAATTCCAAACTGTGTAAAGATGCGCAGAATGAGTTAGTACGGGCTTGTTGATGAATTTAGAGATTCACCATTTATTTTTGTTAAGTATCTGTCATGTGTATACCATCCTATAGGTACACTATTATCTTAATATGAAAGAATAATCTTAGACACAGAGATTTGTTAGTATTTTTCTACTTAGTGCTATATTGCTTACAGTCAAGTAAGTCCATACATATATGGGGAATTTGTTATCCATTTATTGATATGGCAATGAACGATTGGATTGGTTTATCAACTCTATTCATCCCTGGCTCCTCAAGTAGGACTCTTATCTGTATTGTTAGGCACAACTAGATATATAGTACAGTGTCATGTTTCTGACTTGTATCAAAGTGTAAGATAAACATGAATAAATTGGTAGTGCTCTGTTAGGATGTTGAGCACAATTTGGCATGTACATCTCATGAACCTGGCAGCATATTATTGAATTAATTAGGATCCCAGTTGCCGAGGTTGCATATATTCGAATTTGGAACATGGTGAAATGAGATATTTCAGAATCACTAGCATATCGGGCCAACACAATGTCTAATCATGTTTGAGTTTGATGTAGAAGTGTTCAACTTTTAAGAGTTGATTTGGCCACTAAAAGGAAACTGCACTTCAACTTTACGGACAAATATGCAATATTTCTGTTTTTAAGGGATTGATGTAAGTTTTTAAATACCCGTAGTTTTGTAGTTTGCATCTTGTTTACACCCACTGGCTAATGTTTGAATTGTTTGGTTCATCTACAAATGTCACTGAACTGTATGGTAATTTAGGACAGCCATCTAGCAAACATGAAAAGGTATCCGTTCTATGATGTGTTTCGTACATGGGCAGTTTTAAAATTGAAGTGTTTTGTTGGTCTTCATTACATGTCTGAACATTTACAGTATGAAAATTCTGAAATAAGTTGTATATAAAATGGCGGGCAGAGCTAGCTAGGCAGCGGCGGCGGAGGAGCGGCGTTCTCTCAGGTCGGTGGGGGCGGAGGCGCGGCGTTCTCTCAGGGAGGTTACAATACACGTAAAAAAGTACCAAATCTCAGGGAGGTTACAATACACGTAAAAAAATACCAAATCTATGTTGCTATAATATGAACATATTAGTTGGTTTGTATCATTTTCTTTTCAAGGGCATCGTATCATTTTCTTGTGTATCTTATTTATTTTTAGAAGGCATCATTTCCTTGTCTATTCATGGTATAAAAAAGTACCAAATCTCAGTGTGTGCTAGCGCTTATTTCTAGCATTTTACGTTAAAAATAAAGATGGTTTACAATTCACGTAAAATTCTATATATGGTTTGACATGCTCAAATGCCATGGCTTCAAGTACTAGAGCAACTAATATTGGTCCATAGTCTTGATATAAAGTTTGCTGATCTTTGCCTCTCTATACAGGGGATTGTTAGAGCTATCAGTTCTCTCAATAGTAGGCCTGATGCAATGCAAGCACCGACAGTATGTGTCCTTGTTACCCAACTGATTAAATGCACAAGTATTGCAGCATACTCTTTATTTCTTTGCTTTGCTGACGTTTCCTTATTGACGTTTCCTTTATTTTTAAAGATTTGCTATTTATCTGTAAGACTGTTTCCTTGTTGCCCAGCCGGTTCATTGGTGAGAGTAGCTTAACAGGTCCGCAGATTTTATGCCCGATTATCCTTTAATTTTCCCCCTTTGTTGCTGCGTGTATACTAGTTTTTCATTTTATCCAACCTGGTAGAAAGAGCCGCAGGGATTATTATCCAGGAGGTGCTTGTACCCCTTCCCAGAGCCCGTTTTTTTACATATCATACAGTACAATTTAGTGTGTACCTGGTGAATTGCTGCTGAAATCAATTCTGTAGCTTTAGCCTATCTGCTATTACCTCTGTTTACTTGGCTAAAACATGCTTTTTGGTAGTACAATTTTCATCTCCATTTTGCTGAATCATATTACTACTTCTCTCAAGGTACAATGCTAAATACTCAAGGTGATGCTGATCACTGATGCCGTACCATCTCAGTCGTGTGGGTTCAACTGAAGGTGATGCTGATCAGTGATGATGTTCGAAGTCGAAATATGGTGATGATTTTGACAGTATACAAACTGAGAGTGTCATAATTTTCGTCTCCGTTTTGCTGAGTCAAATTACTACAAACTGAGTGTCATAATTGTCGTCTCCGTTTTGCTCTGTGAGACAGTGAGATATTATGTTGAACGCAACAAAGTGCATTGGATTCTTGTATGACAGTGTATGACAGTATATATGTTGGTACTGTGTGTTCTTATTCTTGTATGACATAATGTTCATATTATGTGCTCATTCTTGTATGACAGTGAGCAGCACATGAAATGGTTTTTGAGGAATTTTGGAAAATGCCACAAAGTAGGTTTTGGGGCACATCTCAAAGTACCCCTAATTAGATTTAGCGGCACTTGGCAAAGTGCCTCTAATTCGATTTAGTGGCACTTGGCAAAGTGCCCCTAGTTGGATTTAGTGGCACTTTTAGAAGTGCCCCTAGTTGGATTTGGTGGCACTTTTAGAAATGGCACTAATTGGATTTAGTGGCACTTGAGAAGTGTCCCTAATTGGATTTAGTGGCACTTGAGAAGTGTCTCTAGGTAGAGCCCTAAATATCTTTAGAGACGCAAGTAAAGATGGCACTTGAAAAAGTGCCCCTATAGCTAATTAGTTGCACTTTGGTTCAAATTTGGGGCACTTTGAAACGTCCCAAATCTTATACTGCGATGTAGTGATAATCATTGGAAAGCAGGGCAGTACCTATGTAGCCAAGATGTACCGGTGTATTCCAGCCCAAGATTTCCCTACTATAAAATTATAATATCTTAAGAAAAACACTATCAAAATAATAAGAGTATAGTACTTATTAAACCTAACTTTCTTTGTAGAGTCACCTCTTAAGAGGTAGGACCACAAAACTTGTCGCCCCTAAATTTCTCCTTTTTGAGTTCCACTTGTGGATCTTCAGATTCATTTGCTCGCAGAACTTTTCTTCTCCACCATCAACATACATTTCTTCAAGAGCCATTGCATTCTCCGCAAAGAATTTGATCAGCTTAACACCAAGACAATTGGACTTCTGTAGCTGGAATCGCAGGCCCACTCTCCTGAGGGAGTTTTGCAAGCATTTGAACAAGTGGTATGGAGCCAAGGCAGAGATCTGGATTTCCTTTTGAGGAATTCTTGTGTTCGGTTCCACAATTTTATTGGAGGCGTGGTCGTGGTGGCGCTCTGGAGTGAGGTTGATCCGGAGGGCAGAGAGCACGGGACAGCAGCGGAGCAGGATCAAAATCGTCACTGCTGGAGTCTTGCCTTTGATGAAGTCCACTCCTTGAACCTCGAGACGCTGGAGGCGGCGAAACGTCGGCAGGAGCTCGACCCGCCTTGCCTCGCTGAGGACGGCGATATCGTCTAGGTGGTTCACCCTCAACCTCATCTCCTTTGCGCTGCTGAAGCTAAGGGTGTCAAGTGGGATCCCACTTTTGTCCCACTTGTAGTATAATTTGATTTTTCTAGTACAAATTTTGACATCAAAATTTGAACTACATAGTACAAAATGACATCCCACCGGGATCCCACCTTGACACCCTAGCTGAAGCTGCGAGCGAATCGCCAGAATAAGGTTACTATGTCATGGTCTGTATCCTTGTTGTTCTCGTAGTTGCCATGCCCGGAAAGATCGAGATCCACTCGTTCCAGCTCCGGCGGCCATGGACTGAATGAGAGCGAGCGGAGGGGGCCCTTGTATGTGAAGCTTCGCAGCCTTGGCGTGGCAATGTCCAGGTCATCGACATCGACGGTCTCTTTATAGTAGTAGCCTGGTTTGTGTTTGTGTACCATCCACGTGCAGTTGTTGAGCACAAGCATGGTGGCCGCGGGGCATCGAAGCTGCCGGCGGGTTGTGGTTTCGTCCTGATCTGTTGCGTCTATGTTGACGGACTCGAGGCGGACGGTGAGCAGCACCGGCGCGGCGTCGATGACGCGTTGGAGAGCGGATAGGTGCTGGTTGCAGTGGCTCAGCCGTATGGAGGACAGCAACGGGGCGGCGACCTCCCTCCGGTAGAGCAGTCCCTCGCAGTTGGCGAGGTCGAGGACCCGCAGTGTCTTGATCAATGGCAGGGAGTGGAGGGTGACAGTGTAGAGTCTCTCGGGTCGCGTGTTGCCGAAGTCGTGGCATTCGCACCAGTATCTGGCGACGAGCCGGAGCTCCTCGATGCGGCGCGCCGCCCGGTGGGAAAGCACGATGCCGACCAAGCCTGTGTAGCCCGAGGCAGCCTTGAGGTCGGAGTCGAGGCGCAGGGTTAGCGTCGTGACGGGGACGGCGGCGGCGTCGAGCGCCCCCGCGGCCGCGGAGACGAAGGCGTCGCGCGTGGAGAAGGATCGGGCCTTGTCGTCGTCGTGGCGGCGGCGGCTGTTGTTGTCGACGCCCGTCTCGAGGTTTACGGCGCCTGAGGAGAGCCAGAGCGGCGCGCGCCATCGGCGAGAGAGCGCGGTGGTGGAGGCGGCCTCCTTGAGCGGGGCGAAGTGGAGGACGCGGCGGAGGAGGTCGTTGGGGAGCTCGGACAGGCGGTCTTGGCCTCCGGCCATCGGAGGCGGCGGCGCGAGGGCGTGAGGTACTCTAGGTAGGATGCGATGCGATGCGATCGTGACGACAGACAAGGCTATATATGTCATCCTACATGTTACTGGGCTGGGCTTCAGGTTCAGGTGCTCGACCTAGTCTGCGCTCGAATTCTAATCATGCTGCAAACTACGATTGCCGTAACTTGGTAGTAATCGATCAGATCTGAATCCGGCTCGAGCTCGATTTAGACGTCAACAAACCTAGTAGTACAAATATATTCTCCCGCGCGCTTCTAGCTCCCAGCTCGTAATCGACAGAGAGAGAGAGCATCGACTCACGAGATGCCGATACGGATGGCAGCCGCCGGCGACGAACGGATGACTAAACTATTGCGGCGCACGGGATCAGCGCAGGCCACCATGGCACGGCAGCGCCAGCGCAGGTCCTTCTCCATGCTGGCCGACGACATCCTCGTCACAATCTACCGGTTGCTGGGCGATTACCCGAGCAGCCGCGCGCGCTTCGGCGCGGTCTGCAGGTCGTGGCGCGCGGCGGTCGCCTCAGAGCCACGGGTGCCCGTCCTGCCATGGCTGCTCCTCTCGCCGCGGGAAGCCGGCGGCGACAGGACGAGGCTCGCGCGATCCCTGGAGGACGGCGCCGTCATGCGTATCTGTCCCCGACCAGGGCTCGTCGGTAGGCGCCTTGTGGGCGGCTACGACGGCTGCTGGGTCGTCTCGTGCCACCCGCCGCCGATCAGGATCGTCAACCTCTTCTCGGGAGCTGAGCTGCCGCTCCCCGGGAAGCTGAGCAAGATCGCCTGCCCTCGCCGCGACCATGGCCGCGGCGATACCCGTTGCCCGATAGTCGTCTCGAAGGTCGTCTTCTCTGAGCCGCCCACCTCGGACAGCTGCATCATGGCTGCCATGACCGAGAACTGTGGCATCGCGCTCTGCAGGGTTGGTTGCCCGGAGGGTGGGTGGTCGATACACGGTTGCCAAGTCGAGTCGTTCATGGATATCGCCTTCTGCAATGGCGAGCTCTATGGAGTCACGCGCGGTGGCCACAAACTTGTCAAGTTTGACATCACCTTGCACAAGGGCGGAGCTCCAATGGTCACGGCCGACACCCGAGTAGCCTTGCAAATGGTTAGCCGTCACCAATCCAGAAACTCCTGCAAGGAGTATTCCGTTTACCTGGTGGATTTGCACGGCAAGCTTGCAGTAGCCATGATGACCTGGTGGTGGCTCGACACCGAGCCTTTCTTCAAGGTGTACCAGCTTGTTGACAATGAGACAAGTGCGACAACAACATGTTGCAACAACAAATGGGAGGAGGTAACGAGCTTAGGCGACCATGCCTTGTTTTTGGGGCAGACATTTTCCAAAGCGGTTCACGTGCCAATGGACATGTGCGGTGATGTGGAGAGAAACCGCATCTACTACTCCAACAATAGTTGTCGAAGTTTAAACGCCGAAGTTCATGGTGATGCGGTCAAGTTGACAATCTCATACGGAAATGGCGACCTTAAGTATGAAAGGAAAAAAAGGACGAGCGTTGCTGACTATGGCGAGAAAATCACGTCTGTAGGGTACTTCATGAAGTGTGGCCTTCATGATATCATGTGGCTGCTTCCTCCCGATATTTAGATAGATGGTTAGTTACATTGAGATGAGTGAGTTGTTTTTACTCCGGAGTGCTTTAGGGATGAACTACAATTACTCAATAGTAATCTATGCCTAATTCCTATACCTAATACCTATATATATAATAATAATAATCTATATCTATACCTAATAGTAATAATAGTTCTTACCTATAATAATAATAATAATAATATATATATCTATACCTAATAGTAATAAAAAAAAGTAGTCCGTTGTTTCATGCGGTACGTCATTCAACATCACGCACTGACGGGAGTGAAAGAAAATATCTCCTTTATAAGTGGTTTTGGTGTTGATGACAATGATTATATATGAGCATTTCGTTATATAAGATTTGTAGGTTGTTGCATGCTCGGAATGCCCAAAAGTTGAAGAGCGTGCAAGATATCAAATGATATTGGTTTGTGGTTGATTATTGGAAGAAAGAATGGAAGAGAAAAGAAAGAAAAGAAAAGAACAAGAAAATGGAAGAAAAAGAGAAGAAATAGGAGAAGGAAAAAAGGGGATGCCTAGCCGGAGGCTCGGGCGGTACCGCCGGCCTGGCCACGGCCTGAGGCTCCGGGCTTGGTACTGCCCGAGGTACCGGAAAAGGCGCCAGCGCCTCAGTCAAAGTGCCAGGGGGGTTGGAGCCCCGGCGGTACCACGGCCGGAGGATCCGCCCCCCCCCTTCGGCCCGGCTCGACCATGGCCACATGGCCCGCTCCGGATGGCCCACGCCGTTCATCTGCGCCCGGTAGTACCGGCCCAACCTGGCCGGTACTACCGGCCAAACCTCCAACGGCAGGATCCCCACGGGGGTATTTATAAGGCTTCTTCTCCAATAGTCCTCTCTCTCACTTCTTCCCCAAAATCTGAGACACCATTGTTGAGCTCCATTTTTCCTAGATCTCTCTACTCCTCCACCCAAACTTCACCATACTTGAGGATTTAGTAGAGATGACCTAGATCTATTCTTCCACCAAAGAGATTTGTGTTTCATCAACATTCTTAGTGGATCTTTGTGAGGTGACCTCGAAGCTACTCTTCGTGTAAAGCTTCGTGGTTACATCTTGGGAGCCTCCAATTCTGTTGTGGATGTGTGCCCCAAGCTTCGCGTAAAGGTGTCGGTTGCGACCTCAAGGCAACCGCTTAGTGGAGCGTGGGCTAGGCCTTTGTGGCATTGCTCACAGGAGAATAGGGTGAGCCTTCGTGGAGTTGGTTGGACTTCGTGTCGCCACACCCCTCCGAACGTAGACGTACCTTCTTGCAAAGGAAGGGAACTATGGGAATCATATCACCGTGAATCCGTGTGCTCCACCTCGGTTACCTCTATCCTCTCACCGCCTTTACTACGTGTATCTTGTATTGTTGCTTACTATCTTGTCAAATAGGTGAATTCACTTAGTTGCATATCTAGAGAATTTACCTTTGTGTCAAGCCTAATTTGAAAAAGTATTAAAATTTGAGGTTACACCTATTCAACCCCCCTCTAGGTGTCATACGATCCTTTCAATTGGTATCAGAGCCTCGACTCTTGTTTCGGGCTTTACCGCCTAAGAGAGTATGGCCTATGAGGGGGAGCCCGCATCCATGGAAGACATCAAGGAATTGAAATTGTCAATCTCCTCGATGAATGACTTTATAAGTGAATTAAGGGAGATGATGATGAGCTTTATGCAAGCCAATAAACCTCCTATCCTTCCTACCACCACTATCGAGGTTGTCACCCCCGTTGTTGATAAAACCTCCCTTGGTGCATCTACGGAGGCCGAAACCAAGGATGGAGAGGGTAGTGGTGAGACTCTTCCCAAGTTAGATCCTAATGCCACCGAAGTATAATCGACGGTTGCTCCTCCGCTCGTGTATTCTCCGGATCCTCCCATTCCTCACCCTCCCATTAATCCTCGAGGAGATCCACCGTCACTTAATCCTAATGCTTTTTCTTTCTGGCAAACCAAGATGAAGTCTTATTTAAATTCCTCATCTATTGAACTATGGAGAATTGTTGTTGAAGGATACAAGCCTCACAATCCTAATGGTTTGTCTCGTAGAGAAGTGGTTGATTGCCAACTCAACGCCACCGCCTTATATATGATTCAACAAGCCGTTAGTGAGGATGATAGACCCTACATCGAGAAAGCAACAACCGCCAAGGATGCTTGGGGTATTCTCGCCGAAGTATTTCTTGGAAGCTCAAGCATGAGGCAAAATAAGTTCCAAGAGGTTAGCAATAAAGCCGAAGGTTTCTACATGGAAGATGGTGAACATCATCGGGATATGTACCGTCGTCTCAAGGCTCTTGCTATATCCTTTTGAGACCTTGGTGCCACCTATGTTGATGATGATTGGATCAAGAGGAAGTACATCAATGCTCTATTGCCCTTTGAACCGGCTGGTCTAAGGATTCTCAAGAACAAGCACAACTTTGAGCAAATGACCTCCAATGATGTCATGCAAGAAATGGATGCTTTCAAAGTTGAGTCAAAGATTGCCGTTGATAGTCGTGCTCTGGCCATTGGGATGAAGAGAAGTGAAAACTTATAATTGAAGACACATGTGTGTGTTGATGATGAAGAAGAATTGAGGGAAACTAAATATGAAGGGCACTCCGAAGAACTCAAATGTGATTTACATGGTCACATTGCTCTTCTCACTAAATCCTTTTGGAGAGACCCTTCCAAGTACAAGTTAAAGGGAAACCAAAGAGGAGATGCTAAGGGCCCAAGAGTTAGAACTTGCTACAATTGTGGCAATCAAGATCACTTCATTGCCGAGTGCCCATACGAGAATAGAGAAGATCATGGTGGAAAGCTCATTCTCAAGGACAAGTCAAAGGCTCCACACAAGAAGCCCTTTGTCAAGAAGAGTGGCTATGACATTTCCAAGAAGCCATCAAAGTATGTGTTGATTGCCCGTGAGGAGTATTCTTCCGGAGAAGAAGAAGACGATGACAAAGATGACTCAAGAAGTGAGGTGGCCACTATTGCTATCACCTCCACACCTTCATCATCCCTCTTTGAATCTCCCAATGAGGACTTCTCCAACAATGCAAGATGTCTCATGGTCAAGGCCTCTCATGCTATCACTTCCGGAGATGAAGAAGATGCTCACGAAGACACATTAAGTGAAAAGGCCTCTAGTGCCTCTACCCCTATGACATATCTCTTCAAATTTCCCAATGAGGACCTCTCATTCAACCTCAACAAGTGTCTCATGGCCAAGACCTCCGAGGTAACTACTTCATCCAAACCCACCTCCAAGACTATTGTTTCGGAATGTGATCTTGAGAGTCTCAAGATAAAGAGAGAAATTATTAGCTTGGATGAATTTATCTCTAACTTGCAAGGTGAACCAAAAAAGCATGTCCAAGTTATCTTGGATAGGCTTGCACATGCCAATGATCTCCTTGATCTCAAGGAGAGATTTGAGAGGGAAAATGCCGATGAGATTGGTGTGTTATCTCAAGCTCTTGGGGAAGAACAAGAGCTTAGAGAAGCTTTAGAGGAAAAGTTGTCTTCCATTGAGGAAATTACAATGAAACCTTATCCAACCTCACTAAAGAGCGTTATCATGCTATTGCCTTATCTAATGTGCTTAAAAGGAAAAAAGTTGAATTTGGTGTTGGTCATGCTAAACTAACTAAGGAGTTAGAGAAACTTGAAAAGACTCACAAAGCCTTGGAAAGTGAATTCTCTACCCTTACCAAGTCACATGAGCAAATTCAAATTCAATTAACTAAAAATGATATGCCTAGTTCTTCTACTTCTTCGTGTGATCATGTGAATGTTATTAAGGAGAACACTAGGTTGAAGGCCAAGTTTGATAAGTCCTTTCCTCCCCAAGGTGAGAAAAATTTGGATGATCTTTTGAGCAATCAAAGATCAAACAATGGGAAGGAGGGGATTGGATATGGGCTAAACACTAACAAGAACAAGAAAGCCAAGCCCGCACAAGCAAAGGAGAAAAATGTTGTGGGTGGTGGTGTCACTAGGGACAATAACACTCATAATAATTTTGTGGGAAAATATAACCCTCATTATGTGCTATTCCGTGATTACTATGGAGATGTCTATGCTAAATATTTTGGTCCATATGATGGTTATATTGCGTGGTCTATTTGGGTTCCTAAGACCCTTGTTACTAACAAAAGAGGACCCATTGCAAAATGGGGACCTAAAACAAAGACTTGATCTTATGTAGGACTATGCCGCCGAAGGATCAAAATGGGTGCTTGATAGTGGTTGCACAAGTCATATGACCAGCGGCAAGGACCTCGTTACGGAGTTGAGGCCTAACTTGGATATGTGGACCGTTACATTCGGTGACAACTCCAAATCCGAGGTATTGGGTCTTGGCAAGGTTGTGGTTGCACACAACATTACTCTTGTGGCCGTCATGCTTGTCAAGACTCTTGGTTACAATTTATTATCTGTTCATGCCCTAGGAAAGATGGGTTTCGCCGTCTTCATTGATATTGATATTATGGTTCTATTGTGGAGCAAGACTGTTAAAGTCGCTTTCGTTGGGTACGTCGAAAACAATTTGTATGTGGTTGACTTTTCGGGGAAAACCACTACAAATGTGATGTGCTTATTCGGAAAGGCGGACGTGGGTTGGTTGTGGCATCGCCGCTTGGCCCATGTCAACATGAGGACTTTGCAAATTCTCCACAAGGGAAACCATATTGTGAGACTAAAGGACAATGTTTGTTTTGCCAAAGATCGTGTTTGTAGGGCTTGTGTTGAAGGTAAAATGCATGATTCTCCGCATCCAAGCAAGACCATCATCTTCCAAGAGAATATTGGAGCTCCTTCATGTGGACCTTTTTGGTCCCACTACTCATGTAAGTCTTGGTGCGAAGAAACATTGTTTGGTTATTGTTGATGATTATTCAAGATATACTTGGGTTTTCTTTCTCAAGAAGAAGGATGAGACTCAACAAATCTTCATCGACTTTGTCACCGAAGAGCAACGTCAACACAACCTCACTATATTGGCAATTAGAAGTGACAACGGTTCCGAGTTCAAGAACTACACACTAAATGACTTCCTTAGTGATGAGGGGATAAGACATCAATATTCCGTTGCATACACCCCTCAACAAAATGGTGTTGCGGAGAGGAAGAACCGGACTCTCATGGATATGGCAAGGTCTATGTTGTCGGAGTATAAATCCTGATATGACTTTTGGGCCGAAGCCATCTCCACCGCATGTCATTCCTCTAACCGACTTTATCTCCGCAAGGGCTTGAACAATACTCCTTATGAAATCCTCACCGGAAACAAGCCCAATATCTCCTACTTCCGAGTATTTGGTTGTAAGTGTTTCTATAAAATCAAAGGAGTTCGTTTGTCTAAATTTGCACCTAAAGCTTTGGAGGGTATTTTTGTTGTTTACGGTGCCGAATCCCACACTTATAGAATCTTTGACGAAGTCTCGGCTATTGTCATTTAATCTTGTAGTGTGAAATTCGAAGAAAATGATGGCTCCCAAGTGGGGCAAATTGATGTTTGTGCAGATGATGAAATACCTCAAGACGCCATAGTAAGAATGGGGACGAGATTTCACCTCCCCATTAAGGGACACGGTGTGGCATCTCGGGAAGGACTATTCTGTACTCAAGTGGAGCCCTCATCCTCACAAGCTCAACAAGCTCCGGATCTTGTGGACAATGCTACACCAACCGAAGAACAAGGTCAAAACCCTCCATCTCATGAGCGAGATCAAGGACAATATCAACCTAATGAGTTTGATGGAGAAGCACCAAGTGTTGAACAAGAACAACCCAATGATGATGGTGCAAACCCAAGTGATGTCCAAGATCAATCTCATGATGAAGAGCAAACTCAAGCAATTGAGCAAGCTCAAATTAATGGTCAAGACGGGGATCAAAATAGTCAAGAAGACCAAGTGATGTCTCAAAGCTCTTTTCAAGACATTGAAGCCCGTCGCAAAATAAGAGTTGCAAGAACTTTGGAACTTCGAGGTCACACTATTGAAAAAGTTGTTGGTGACTTAAGGAAGCAAATGACCACCCGGAGACAACTATCCAACTTTAGTGATCATCAAGCTTACATCTCCATGGTGGAACCAAAGAAAATCTTTGATGCACTTGAAGATCCGGATTGGTCGGATGCTATGCATGAAGAACTCAATAACTTCAAGTGCAACAAAGTATGGAGATTAGTATAGAAGCCCAAGGATTGTCGCAATGTTATTGGCACGAAGTGGATATTCAAGAACAAGCAAGATGAACATGGCATTGTCATTCGGAACAAGGCAAGATTGGTGGCTCAAGGTTTCTCTCAAGTGGAAGGCATTGACTTCGGTGAAACCTATGCTCCCGTGGCTCGCCTTGAGTCCATCCGTATCCTTCTTGCATATGCTTCTCACCATAACTTTAAATTTCAACAAATGGATGTTAAAAGTTCCTTTCTTGATGGACCTCTAAAAGAGTTGGTCTTTGTTAAGCAACCGCCGGGTTGGAGGATCCCGAGTTCCCTAACCATGTGTATCAACTCGACAAGGCACTCTATGGCCTTAAACAAGCCCCACGTGCGTGGTATGAGCACCTTAAAGGGTTGTTACTAGGCCGTGGATTTCAACTCGGGCTAATCGACCCCACTCTTTTTACTAAGAGGGTTTATGGGGAGCTTTTCATTTTCCAAATATATGTTGATGATATTATCTTTGACTCTACTAATAAAGCTTTTAATGAAGAATTTTCAAAGCTTATGACCAACAAGTTTGAGATGTCCATGATGGGTGAATTGAGGTTCTTTCTTGGATTTGAGATCAAGCAATTTAGAGAAGGAACATTCATTTGCCAAGCCAAGTACATTCAAGACATGCTCAAGAGATTCAATATGAAGGACTTGAATGGTGCAAAGACCCCAATGGCTACCAATTGCCATCTTGCACTTGATCCCGGTGGTAAAGACGTGGATCCAAAGGTATATCGCTCCATGATAGGCTCCTTGCTTTACCTTTGCGCATTTAGACCGTATATTGTGTTGAGTGTAGGTGTATGTTCAAGGTATCAAGCCACTCCTAAAGAAAGCCACTTAGTGGCGGTCAAAAGAATCTTTAGATATTTGGTTCATTCCCCAAGACTTGGATTATGGTACCCAAAGGGTTATGGATTCTAACTTGTTGGCTATACGGACTCAGATTGGGCAGGAGATAAGTATGATAGGAAATCAACCTCCGGGGCATGCCAATTTCTTGGTAGGTCCTTGGTGTGTTGGTCTTCTAAGAAGCAAAATTGTATAGCTCTCTCTATCGCCGAATCCGAGTACGTGGCGGCCGCTAGTGGATGCACACAACTCTTATGGATGAGGCAAACTTTAAAGGATTACGGTGTCACTTGTGACAAAGTGCCTCTTTTATGTGACAACCAAAGTGCCATCAAGATTGCATACAATCCCGTACAACACACAAGAACGAAGCATATTGAGATTCGGAATCACTTCATTCGAGATCATGTCTCCCGAGGTGATATTGAGTTGTCATTCATTGGTACCCATGACCAACTTGCGGATATATTCACGAAGCCTCTTGATGAAGAAAAATTTTGTTACTTGAGGAATGAGCTAAATATCATAGATTCAAGTAGCTTGGCTTGAACACTTTGCATAGATACCTATTCTTCAACTTCTATTTGGTTTAGGTATGGCATGGAAGTAGGGGGAGTGCGGTTTAATATTGAGCTATCCCTCCCCACATAATGCCAACATTAATAAAAATCATTCTCTTTATATCAATTAATGATATGTGAGCTTCAATGATGAGTATTGGTTTTGGGCCCTATATCTTCGCGGTGCCATACCTTATCACTCATATATGGTGGCCTAGGCCACCGACCTCTTCTTGTGAAGAGTTGTTCTTAATTGGATCTTAATGAGTTGCTCCTTTTTGGTCCTTCATGTTCTTATGGGAATTGGTTCAATGTTTGGCTTTCTCTTGATTTGATTCTTGCAAACTTGAGTTCATAGTACCATACCTCTCTTAGTGTCCATCCTAAGCCATTCTCACACCTCTAAAACATTCTATCTCTTGCACAAGCTCGTTTCAAAAATTGCATATCAAAACTCATGTTTATCTTTGACCAAATTGTGTTAATATTATAGAGGGTGTCTTTCAAAAAAAAAAGGGGGATTTTTTTATAAAAAAACAGCCCAAGTGTCTTTAAAAAAAAGGAGAGGGAGGGTGGCCGACCCGGGCCTGGCCAGGCCGGTAGTACCGCCGGGGCCTGACCGGTACTACCGCCGGCCTGAGGCCGGTACCTCCACATAGGGGGCGGGTCGATCCCCACACACGCACGCACTCTTTCCCCAACCCAGCACCCACACACACGCCACAGCCGCCGCGCCGCCGCCGGCTCTCCGGCCGTCCTCCGGTCACCTCCGGCCGGATCGGCTCCGTGGGAGCCTTCCCCTACCTCCCCTCCTCCATGGCCTCCGGTATTGGCTCCTCTCCCCGCGTATTTTGGCCGTTTTTTAGGCTCATACATGTGTTGGTTTTGGGTTCTACATGCTTAGATTTTTGGCTAAATCTTGCACTAAGAGGTTGTATCTATTGTTGATCTATGTCCTCTAGTATGTAGCACCATTAACCTCTAGTATGTAGCACTTTTTACCTCTAATGTGTGGCCAAGATTTTTTTCTCGCCATCATGCATGTTTGTTTTGGGTCAAAGACATCTTTTTTTCATAGAGATGAGCTTGTGCACTTATCCCATATGTCCCTCGACTCTGTTGGTCTATTTCACAGGTGCTAGTGGCTCTTGTTCGGCGAGACCATGGAAGAGGCGAGGGGTTCCGACCGTTGAGGATGATATTGTTGAACAAGATGAAGTGTTACCCCATGCCACTACTGCTCGTGGTGCTTCTTTGGCAAATAAAAAGAAAGGGAAGAAGGCTATTGAGTCTTATGGCAATGTCCGCCTTCATGCATACATGGCTATTCGCACCTCTAACCCCTATATGGGACCTCGGTCTTCTCGCACCCGCAACCGCCACTTCTACACCGAGGTTCAAGAGCGCATTTTCAATGAAGTCTATCCTCCGAAGGTAAAGGTGGTTGATCAACGGTATATCAACATTGACCATTTGAAGAAGGATGCATACTTTCATGAAGCACTTGGGATTTGCGAGGAGTTTGGTTTGCTTCCCATTATGTCTTTCAAATGCAACTATGATCCTTACCTTGTGACTCAGTTCTTTGCCACGGTCTATTTTCATGATGATAAAGCTCGCTCCATTACTTGGATGACTCGTGATGAGGTACTCACTACCACTTGGAGCACCTTTGGACAGATTCTTGGCTATCCTATTCCGGAAAATTGTGAAGATGACCGTGATAGTGGTTGGAGGTTTCACGAGGACTCTAATGCAAGCACCAAGGATGTTCTAGAGACACTCCATATGCCCGGTAAATGCAAGCTTGGGTTCACTTCCGGTCTTCAACCTGTCTATGATATCATGCTTCGCATCTACCATGAGACCGTTGCCGTCAAAGTAGGTAACGTTGATGAGATTCATTCCTTTGTCATTGACTTGATGCTTCAAACACACCTCTGGAAGGGCAAGGGTGTGAAGATGGATGTCATGGATTGCCTGTGGAACCAGACTACGTATGGTGGAGAAGAGGTCTCCTGCCTTTGCTCCCTTCATCATGAAGCTTATTTCTGAGGTGTGGCGTCAGACCTTTGATGGTGCCATTCTGGAACCAATTTCTTCCCTCACCAATCATCCTCGCAAGAACCTCCTTATCAAAGATCATGGGCTCCCAGCTTCTACCACAGCTACAGCAGCTCCTACAGCCACAGCAGCTCCCACAGCAGGTCCTTCAAACCCTTCCACTGCTCCTGCTCGCATGATCGGTGGATTTATTGCTCATATGGCTCTTGGGGGTCTTCACCCGCGTCCTCATATGACCCTGACCTCGAGCCTTCTTGGTACACCAAGCTCAAGATCAAGGTAAAGAAGACCTTCTGTCTCCAGCTGGATATTCAGGAGCGTATGTATGACTCCTATGTGGCTGAGAAGAAAGCTTAACGCCGTCATAAGAGCATCATGAGCAAGCTTGGTGTGGAAGTGTCTCCTCCTGGATCTGAAGAGAATATCATTTCGAAGCCTCAGTGGATTTCTGCTCACAGCAAGTGGTCTGATGGTGAAGACGGACCCTCCTATGATATCGACTCCGATATTGGCGGGGACTTCCTTGATCTCTAGGGACGATAGCATCGCTCTTCAACCTTTTTGGCATCTTGATGTCAAAGGGGGAGAAGAGTTCTATTAGGTTCGGGATTTGCATATTATGCTTTGTGAACCTTATCTATGTGTGTGAGACATAGGGGCTATCTATTTATGTATGAGACATTATCTATCTACCTATCTATGGTAAAGACTAAGTGAACTACATGTGGTATGATCTCTAAACTCAACACTTGTCTTTACTCACATATGCTTGTCTCTTCTCAAGTGCAAGTGATGAATTTGTTTGCTTACTCTTTATCTTTGCACTTGTTGGTTAATCTTATTTGCTTGAGTATATTGATCCTAGATATCACTTTCTGGAACGGGGAGCTCTATGGCCTCATGCGATATGGAGATTGCCTCGTCACGTTCGAGATTGGCGTGAATGAACACGGCGCGCGGTGCTCACAACATTCCATCGTCTAGCCTTTGAAAACAGCCCAAGTTCACATTCTCTCGGTGATCCCGACAATTATGCCAGGTACATCACTGAGCTACGCGGCAAGCTCGTGATGGCGGTGAGGCGACGTTTTTGGTGGCTGCCCAAGCCTTGTTTCATAGTGCTACATTTATTCCATGGCGACGGTGATAGATCAATTTGGGCGAACATGGCGAGCTTAGGCGACCATGCCTTGTTCTTGGGGTGGACATGGTCAAAGGCGGTGCTTGTGCCGAAGGGCGGTCGCGGTGGCGTGAAGAGGAACCACATCTACTACTCCCGCCATCGGTGCTTAAAGCGAGATGATCATATTCCCAACCACGCCAAGGTTTTACCAATGAGCTCGATCGATGATCTTCGTGAACATGTGTATTGCAAAGAAGACAATAGCGTTTACTGTGTCCCATCGGTAGAGTACTACGTGAAGGGTGGTGTTTGTCCTCCCGTATAGATTTTCCCTCCCGATATGTAGCTAGTTAGGACTATATTAGTCGAGTGGGTTATTTACTAGTAATACCTAGGAAAATTTTGCTATAGGACACCGCTATTTTTTGTTGTTCGCCAAAATACGGCGTCCAATTATGTCTTTGCCAGATACCATTACAATTATGTTGGATATTTGCCGGAACACATCAGCTTGCTAAAAATGGATCATCACAAGTAAAAGTACGAAACTTTTTGTTTTTAGCTAGAGGATGTGTTCTAGCAAATGTGCATATAACTGTAATGGTAGCTAGTAAGATATAATTGAGCAGTGTGTTTCATCAAATGCGGGAAAATAATGGTGTAATGTAGAAAAAAATTCGTACATTTTTTGATCGTTTTGAAGATGTACCTTTGGCCATCAATTAGTTCAAAGAAAATAAATAGTGGATGTTACTGGATTCATACTCATCTAGAGCTATTTAAATCATTATTATAGGAAACCCAGAGTTTACAGTGTGCTGAATGATTTTCCGTGAGAGCAGTAAAAAGTCAGGGCGCCTCAAATGCTTGCATACGGCAACAAACCTCACGCTAAAAGAGGAGTCACGGAAAATTGGGCAGAATACTCACGGCAATGGAAAACAATCGGCAAAACGGTTCACAGGTGAAACATCTGAGTTGGATCCGGTGATTGGCCAAACTTGTAGTGCCTCCATGTCCAAACTGTAGATTGGCCACCACTAGGCATGGGTACAAAATCCAGGGAAGTGCTTCCTACGATGCATCCAAGCATGCTCGAGTAGACTCGTGGCAGCTTAACGTCATCCTTATATTTGAACGACGTGCACAATGAAGAGCCAAAATAGTTATGAGCAAATTGTGATGAAAAAAAAGAGCCAAAATAGTTATGAGCAAATGGTGATGAAAAAAAATCAACATTAAAATATGAAAAGCTGATAAGTTGCAAAAATAGTAAGCGGGTCAAAGCACTTATCTGTCCCCTCCAGCTATGAGCACAATCTCACCAGCAATCTTCTGCCCATCCTCCAGTCGCGGAGCGTTGAAATCCCACGGAAATAGACACAGGCTCTATATGGCGCAAGTAGAGGTCAAACTCAACAAATTCCTCCCCCTCTTCCGGCGGCTCCCAACGCCTTGAGACCTGCTCCCCCTCACCCTCTCCCCAGCCTCCGACTCGTACATACCTCCTGACAAGGACCCATATCTTGTGTTGTACGCAAAACGTACGTGTGCATAACATCTCTGCCTCCTCCCGCACCGTCTGCTCCTTGGCAGGACCCATATCTTGTGTCGTATGCGAAAGGCCCGGGTGCATTAGAATCTCCTCCAGCTCCTGCCGCCTCGGGTGATCCTCCTCATCCTGCGGCGGGGTGCTCCTCGGGTGGGGAACTAGCTAGCCGTCTAATCCTTGTATGTCGATGTGGCATGGGTAGGGGAATAGCTGGCCGACTACCTCACAACACATAAACTAGGTCACAAGCACTCAAAATATAGCTACACCAAATAACACCCAACCATCCTCAGTCCATATACATGCCATGAACTAACATAGACTATGGTTTACATTCAAACAAATTCGAAAATTTCGGATGAACTAGGGGATTACCAAAACTGGAGGGATGTGCTAATAAAAACGAGGGGAAGGAAGGAGATTACCTCTAGGGTTGGAAGGGGCATAAATTCCACCAAGAAGAGCTTTAGATTCATGGAATTAGAGTAGGGATTTGAGGAGATGGGAGAGGGATGACACCGGTACCATGGTCTTCATTTTGTCTGTTTCTCAGGCTGGGGAAGAGGTATGTGATGAGACTGGGTTGTGGGGGTGCGGGTTGGCCGGTTTCACAATGGACCGCATGGTGCCGGCTCGCTCGGAGCCATGGTCCACAACACGGAGCCGTCCCTCGTGGCGCCATGCTTACATGGCGCGAGCCCGCCACATCGGACTAAGTATGGCGCACGATGCTCTGAGTGGCGGTGTCGTGGTTGGAGCTATCTGGTCAGGCGCCATGCAAATAGGTTAATTCTTTAAATATTTTAGAAAGAAGGTCATTTTGTGATTTGTTTCCACAAATAGGTCAGTTTTATCAAAATTGAGTACACTGGTTGCTCCCAAGTTAGCGGTGGGCCCTATACTGCTGAGAAACGAGGCAGTCCAAATCCAGTGGTTTACTCACGGTAGGTTCTAGCGATTGGAGGGCTTATATTCATCGCCGGCCGGGTACCATAAGAGCTCCCTAAACTGTGGGTGGAAGCTGTGAAGGATTAGAATCTCAGGAATTTTGTTGGTATGTCATATGTGCAGCAAGTAAGAATTTACGTGCTCCTGTAAGATCGGCATGTACTAGGACTGGTAAGTACTTATGACTACATGCTCTCTATTTGAGATAACAGTTCCATTTCCATAGACGCTTCTTGGATTCTCGTACTTTCACTTGTTCAATACTATAACTGTGATGTCCACTCATACTCCAACGTCATTGCGGCCTCGTCAGTAGCACGGTGGGCTATCCATTTCCCCCTTCCGCGCGGAAGGCTCGACTCCAGCGATTCCTTAAGCACTAAATTTGGGCACCGCCAACCTTCCCTAGATGCCCTGGGGGTCACGATCATCCTCTCCATCACTGGTGCGCTCGCAAGCAGCAGTTCCACCATGCCGAGGCAGCAATACTCCTGCCCGGAGAAGCCGCCCAACTTCACCTCGCGGAGATGCTCCAACGAGATGACGTCGTCCTTCCAGCTCGCAGGGAGGTCGCAACCGCCACACCCCTCCTCGCAACGAGCAGAATACTTCATGTGGTGAGAAGTACATACCAATTAGTTACCTTGAAATTGTTGAATCACCATGTTAATAAAACATATACAGCTATGATTAGAATCTCACCAGGTGAATCAGGTTGTCTAGGTGGAGGTATTCGAGATTGCTGCATCGCGCTAGGAGACTACTCACTGTTGCTCCCAGGTAGTGGCTGTTGTGTGAGCAAAACTTGATGGTCAAATGTCTGACGCCGGGGAGCTGGGGTATCTCTGTCATTGCCTCATCTTGCCCTCTTTTCGTTAGCACCTGTGTAAGTAAAGAAAACCCAGGTATGAAAATTGAGAAACAAAGATAGTTATATATAGTGGCCCTTCGGGTATAAGTACGTACTTGTGGAACATATAGGCACAATACGTGGGCGTCGCTGGGGCGGCATTCTTGCATCAGTTGGATGGTGTAATGTTGGATTTCGAGCTGGATGTAGCCGAGGGCGAGGGAGGTTACGAGTTTCTCTAGAGCCGGCGCCTGGACGGTGAGGCTGGTGTGCTCGCTGTGCTCTTGGTGCATGAAGTACTTCTCCACGACGAGGGTCGAGAGCCGCGGTGCGTCAACGTCCAGCCTCCTAACACCGAGGCTATCCAGTTTCAGGGTCTCGAGCGATTCGCCATGCAGCCGCAGGTCGTGCAATCCGTGGAGGTAGGAGAGAGTCAGTTTCCGCAGCCTAGGGCAGCACGACGGCGACGACAGCAGGTGGCCGAGGCAGGGGCCGTCGTCATCGGAGAACCAAATGGTGTGCAGAGTCAGCTCCGTCAGCGCGTGGAAATCGACCGCGGGCGGGAGCAGGAGGACGCCGTAGTTTAGCTCCAGCGACATCGTCTTCAGCCTCGTGCTGCCAGGCAGGCTCAGCCGAGGCCGCAGCTTATCCGCCGAATATTTCGTCCTCCGCCTCCGCCATGGGCGCGGCACCCGCACCTCCACCTCGAACACCAAGGAGGTCACCGTGTGCCGCATGGCGCGGCGGAGCCACAACTCCGCCCGTGACTTGCCCGGCCAGAGCCAGGCGCGCAGCACGAGGGTCTCGATGTCGGTGTCGCCGTAAGCACGCCGCGCGAGCACGTTCTGCACAAAGTCGTTGAACTGTGCATCGTTCTTCTTGGCGCTCTGGCCATTGCGGTTCCAGTTCCCGAGGCGGAGCACCGGGGCGCGTGTCCACAGGTTGCGCCATCGCCTCGAGAGCACGGAGGTGCACACCACGTCCCGCCCGTCCTCAGACACCAAGCGGAGGACGTGGAGGAGAAGGTCGTCGCTGAGGTCGCTGATGTAATCCACGGCGACGTCGACGGATGCCGCCGACGGCATCGATCGATTGATTGCTTCTTTTAGCCGTATCAATACTATGCTGCTTCGTCTCTCTCCTTTGGCAGGTTCGGCGTATGCGTAAACACGGCCCAAGATCCTTTCTTGTTAGATTAGAAATTCAACCTAGCTAGATTACTTTGTTGGTTCGTATACGGTACGGAGCGAAAACTTCTGCTTAAGTTGAACCTGTAAACTTGTAAACCAATAAGGACTCCAATCCAACAATTATGTGAGATCGGCGGTGACCTGTGAAAACTTCTGCTTAAGTTGAACCTGTAAACTTGTAAACCAATAAGGACTCCAACACAGCAAACGTACTAGAGCAACCTTTTTCTTGTTGAGAAGTGCTACAACTCTTGTTGAGAAGTGCTACAACGTCGTACCTAAACATCAAAGAACAGAGGAGAACCAGAAAAAAAAAAGATCCACAAGGTTCTAGAAGCTTCATGAAACCGGAAACACCAGACCACAACATTAATGGGTCATGGCCCAAGTGGCCACCCCGTGCGTGCCAGGTGTATTCGTGCGTACAAATAAGTAAGAGCATCTCTAGCCGATCCCTTAAATTGATCAAACCCTTAAATTTATAGATTAGTTTGAGGGTTTGATTTTTTTTTGGGCCAGACACCTTAAAATGGTCAAACCCGCAAATAATTTTGTAGACCAACCTTTATACGAGCCCGCGATCTGTATAGTTGGAGTTTCGAAGACGTTTTTGTAGGCCAACCTATATACGGTCAACGCGCTCGAAACAGCTCGCGCCAACACATTTCGCCGATAAATTCTCCGGAGTCCGGCAAAATTCCGACCGAAGATTAGCAAAAATCGAACTGCGCTCGCCGAAATTGGCCGCCGGTTGGATTGAATTCCAGAAGACATGGCCGAGCAGTGGGGCAGGCAGGGGCGGGACGACGTCGACAAAACTCACCTTTTTATGTTTTTGCCTTTCTCGTGGGCTATACTGCACAAGTTTTTGTTTCAAGGAAATTTCCAGCGACCGGGACCACCTATACATGCTTTGAGGGGCATCGCCAAAAGTCGCCATTTTCATGTTTCCTGCCCATTTTTGTGTGCTATAGCACATAGTTTCCGGTACCTGAGACAATTTCCAGCGACCGTGACCAACGATACGTGGTTTGAGGGGCATCGCCAAAACTCTTTTTTTTTCATATTTTATGCCCATTTTCGTGGGCTATAGGGCACATCTTTCGGTTTCCAAGACAATTTCCAGGGACCGTGACCTCCGATACATGGTTTGAGGGGCCCATCAAAACTCATATTTTTCATGTTTTCTGCCCATTTTTAGTGGCTATAGCGCATATTCTTCGATTTCCGGCCGGATGATCTCCAACTACCGTAACCACCGATACATGGTTTGAGAGGCGGTGAAAAAAAATCGTGTTTTTCATGTTTTCTGCCTGCATTTTCAAGGGCTATAGCTCATAGTTTTCAATTTTCGGGATGTTTTCCAGCGACAAGATCCACCGTTGCATGGTTAGACGGGTGTCACCAAAACTCATATTTTTCATATTTTGTGCCCATTTTAAGTAGTCATAGCTCACATTTTTCGGTTCCCGGTGGGTGATACGTCGCAAACGTATCTATAATTTTTGATCCTCCATGCTTTTTTTACACTAATTTATATATATATATATTGCTCATACTTCGTTGCACTTTTATACATTTTCCGACACTAACCTATTAACAAGATGCCACAGTGTTAGCTTCATGTTTTCTGCTATTTTATATTTCAGAAAAGTTGTACAGGAAATATTCTCGAAATTGGACGAAACAAAAGCTGAAGTCAATATTTTACCGTAACTAAGACAGAGTCCAGAGGGGAGACGGAGAAAGGCCACAGGGCGGCCAGACCAACCCTAGGCGCGACCTGGCCTCTGGCACGCCAAGGGGTGGTGTGGGCCCCCTGGCCTCCATTGACCTCGCCCTTCCGCCTATTTATTCACGATCTCGACAAAAACCTAAACATCTGAAGCCTCCATCCACGAAAAGTTCCTTCGCGGCCGCCATGGCAAACCCTAGCTCGGGAGGGTTCTGAAACTCTTCCCGACACCTTGCCAAAGGGGGATATCATCACCGAAGGCATCTACATCGCCATGCCTGCCTCCGAAGTGATGCGTGAGTAGTTCATCCCTGGACTTTAGGTCCATAGCAGTAGCTAGATGGTTGTCTTCTCCAATTTGTGCCTCATGTTTAGATCTTGTGAGCTACCTATCCTGATCAAGAGATCATCTTTATGTAATGCTACATGTTGTGTTTGCTGGGATCCGATGAATATTGAATACTATGTTGAGATTGATTATATATTCTTGTCATATATTATTTGTGATCTTGCATGCTCTCTGTTGCTAGTAGATACTCTGGCCAAGTAAATGCATGTGACTCCAAGAGGGAGTATTTATGCTCGATGGTAGGTTCATGCCTATAGTTTTCTGAAAGACTAGAGTGACAATAACTTCTAAGAATGTAGATGTGTTGTTGCTACTAGGGAGAAAACAACAATGTTTTATCCAAGGGTAATTCTATTGTTTACTTTACACACATTGCTTAATGCGATAATCTGTTGCTTGCAACTTAATACAGAAAGGTGTTCGGACGATAACCAGAAGTTGGATTATTAGTCATAGACGTAGTTGGATTACGGTCTATGTATTATGTTGTAATGCCCAAACAAATGTCATAGTAATTATCTTGTCATGTATGGTCGTTATTCTATCAATTGCCCAGTTGTAATTTGTTCACCCAGTATGTTATTTATCCTTATGATTTAGGGTTTAGATGTGTTGTTGCTACTAGGGAGAAAACAACAATGTTTTATCCAAGGGTAATTCTATTGTTTACTTTAGACACATTACTTAATGTGATAATCTGTTGTTTGTAACTTAATACTGGAAGGGTTTTGAAAGATAACCGGAAGGTGGATTATTAGTCATAGACGCAGTTGGATTACGGTCTATGTATTATGTTGTACTATGTATTATGTTGTAATGCTCAAAAAAATGTCATAGTAATTATCTTGTCATTGTTACCTGCCAAAACCCACCGGCGGGCAATGGTTAAGCAACACGAAGAGCCGGGAGGCTCCCAAGGCCGCTTAGTGGACCCTGGCACCTCGCGTCGTCCCGCAAGTCTTCCAGCCACGTCCTGGCGGTTGCTAGGGCGTGCCACCCGACCTAGACCCGATCGGGAAGGTGTTAGATTGCTTCGATTGTTCCTGCATGGTAGACACGTAAACATTAAATACGAGCCCTATCGGCTCTCAGGTTGCCCTGTGGATCGGCTCAAAGAGCCGATCGCCCCATGGTTCACGTTGGATTTGCAATGACATGGGGGTCCTGCTTGATCAAAACAAAGCTAAAGCGATCTACGACAGTTTAGGGTTTTCACCGCATAACCGGAACATCCTACGTGCAGTCGGGCCTAGCAGATACGGAAGATGATGCAAACTACTCCTACCAGAGGCCTAAAAACCAACATTACGTCAATTCCCGGAACATCCCTTGTAGGAACGGTAAACAACACCTAACGCACTACCGGATCGTCCGACCCCGAGCATAAGGCCTAACTATGCGAGATATTAAACTAATCCTTGCGGAACAAGGAGCAACTATAACAGATCGGATCTACTAAGTAACGAACAAGCAAGATGCTGCCCTTACACCCAGATAGGTGTAAGGGCAGCTAGGTGTCGAGGGACGGCATTACCACGCAGATATGCACGAGAAAGCATCAATGCAAGCCCCTAAACACCTAATGATAAGTAGTACTGCTCGCCATCAACAACGCTTCAGCACGAGCAGCACAAGGTAGACGAATAAACGTATACTGCCTAGATCGCGAGATGCGATCTAGGCAGCATGATGCTTACCCGGAAGAAACCCTCGAAGGAAGGGGTGGCGATGCGCCTGATTTGTGTTTGTTGTGAACGTGATTGTCCTCCTTTCTCGATAACCCTAGATACATATTTATAGTCCAAGGGACTTTCTAATTAAGGCGTGCACCTAACCGTGCACAGGCCAGACTCTATCGGTTAATTCTAAACACGATGCGATCTACTATATTACAGATACATAGGCAGTTAAGCCCAAACTCTTCGCGCGAGGCCACTTCAAAGATGCTCCACGTGTAATCTTCAAAGCCCATCTTCACTTACGGCCCATCTCCTGATTTGGCCAAAATCGGGTGATAACACATGCCCCCCTGGTTTTGGTAATGATAATTTCAAAACCATCTGTCTTTCCTTCGAGGGGTCATGTCGTGGCAGAGCAGAAGCGTCGCAGTATTCTTCATCATGACGACTTGCCCTCTCACCTTCTCTGCACGATTTAACAGTTTTGGCATCATGTCCTCGAGAACCGTCATGGCATTAAATCTTCACTGCATCCCCTTATTTTATCTGTGCCGGACGGTTCGCCACTTCATCCCCTTGCTCTGTTCTGTCCACCAGCACCAAAAAACCCTCTTCTCCTGCAGCAATGTCTTCCTCTTCTTCTACCTCCTCAGGCCTCTCCCTCCAATCTTCGCCAAAGAATGAAGACGACCTCCACTCCAGGGCGAACCCCATCTCCTCCGACAAGGAGGAGAAGAAAGTAAAGAAGGAAGAGGCCTCCTCCTCCGCCAGGTACCCGCCGACGAAGCGCTCCCGCATGTGGGCGGATAGCGAGGACGATGATGACAACGAGGAAGGAGAAGAAGAAGAAGAGGAGGATGATTCCTCCTCTCCCGCGGGGTATCCGCCGACAAAGCGTTTCCGCGCTTGGGCGGACAGTGAGGATGATGATGATGACGAGGAAGAAGAGGCTCCGGCCGAAGACCTGGGTAGCAGCGACGAGGAGGTCTCCGGAAGTAGCGTCGATGGCGGCTCCGGCGCCGACGATGAGGCCAGCGAGGATTAGCACTGTAGAATTAGTAGTCCCTGAGCAATCGGCTCTTCTTTTGTTCTTCCTTTCTTGAGCAATCGGCTCTTCATTGTAAAAATCCTCTCTTATTAATGAAGAAAATTTCTGTCAATCACCTTTGCTTTCTTATCAATTTGGCCGATTGTTCAACAAAGTCACTGTTCAAAGAGCCGATGGCAAAGCATCGGCCTGCATTCCAAACACAATTCAAGGCGAAACAGCTGCCTTTTCACGGTCAAACAGATACAGACCATGTTCAAACTATCCTTCAACCTCTAGAGTCGATGACCGTGCATCGGCTTTTGTGTTTTTTTTATTATTATTTTTACCGGCCGATTTCATACATCGGCCCCCATTTCATTTTTTACTGGCCGATTCGTGTATCGGCCTCCATATCTTACTGTCCATCATCCCACATACTTGGGAAATACTTCTTGAGATGCTGGCCATTGACGGCTACTGGGAACTTCGCGCCATCCAACTGCTCGAGCATGTACGCATTCCCCTTCAAAACTTGGACAACTTTGTACGGGCCATGCCAATTCGGAGACCATTTACCATACATTTTATCCCTTGTCCCCAACGGCAATACAGCTTCCCATACCAGATCATCAACTTGGAACTCTTTTGGCTTCACTTTCTTATTATATGCACGAGCCACCTTGGCTTTAGTTCTCCTTGATTTTCTCAAGTGACCATAGTCTAAGTTCCGTCGCATCCTCAATGTTGTCACTCATCAGGGCTGCATATTCTTCAGCAGTTAAATCATTCTGAAACGTGACCCGTCTTGACCCCGCCTTAACTTCCCAGGGTAACACAGCTTCTTGTCCATAGACCAGCTGGTACGGCGAGGTTTTTATTGCTCCATGACACGACATGCGGTAAGCCCATAGCGCCTCTGACAACACCTCATGCCATCGTTTAGGGTGCTCGTCGATCTTCCTCTTGATCAGCTTGATCAAGCTTTTGTTGGATGCTTCAGCCTGCCCGTTTGCTTGAGCATAATATGGAGACGATCGGATTAACTTGATCCCCATGTCATCGCTGAACTTTTTCATCTCTTTCGAAACGAAGACCGAACCTCCATCGGTCGTAATAGTTTGGGGAATCCCGAATCTATGAATGACATGTTCCAACACGAAATTGATAACGTCTTCCGATGCTACTTTCTTCATAGGGACCGCCTCCACCCATTTCGTGAAGTAATCTGTAATGGCCAGAACCCATCTATGGCCCTTGCTCGACGCAGGATGAATTTCTCCGATCATATCCATACCCCAACCTCGGAATGGCCAAGGTTTGATGATAGGATTCATTGCTGATGCGGGCACCATCTGAATGCTCCCAAACTTCTGACATGCTTGACACCCTTTATAATACTGGAAGCAATCTTCAAGCATAGTAGGCCAATAAAATCCCGAGCGCCTAATCAGCCACTTCATCTTATGAGCCGACTGGTGAGTTCCACAGGCACCCTCATGCACCTCGTGCAAGAGCCGATTGGACTCGGCTGGTCCCAAACATTTGAGAAGTAATCCTTCCAATGTTCTATAAAACATGTCATCGCCAATCAGTACGTACTTCATGGATCTGTATCTTATCCGTTTAGGTGCCCCCCGAGCCGGATCCTTCAAGTAATTGAAGATATCGGCTCTCCAATCATCTGGTTCCAGGAATTGCACTTGAAAATCGGTTTCACCTGCTACATCCTTGTATCCTGACGCCGTTTGTGCGAGGTCGTTTGCTTCAGTATTTTGCGACCTTGGGATCCAATTGAAGCTTATATACCTGAACTGTGCCATCATCTCACGGCATTGTACCCATAATGGGAAGAGTGACTCGCTCTCGCACTTGTATTCTTCTGTGAGCTGAGAAATCACCAATTTGGAATCTCCGAAGATCTCAACTGCTTCAGCCCCAGCTTCCAGGAGTAACTCCATTCCCTTGCAGATTGCTTCGTACTCGGCCACATTGTTGGTGCAAGGGTCAGCTAACCTGATAGAGAAGGAGTATGTTGCCCCCCGAGGCGACACGAGTAGCACGCCGATGCCGCAACCATCCTCACAAACCGATCCATCAAAGAACATGGCCCATGCACGCACAGATAGTGCTGCTACGTTCGTGTTTATTCGTTCAGCAATCAGATCTGCTAGCGCCTGTCCCTTGACTGCTTTCGCCGGTTGATACCGGATTTCAAACTCCGATAATGCAAACATCCATTTGCCGAGTCGGCCTTTTAATACAGGAGCCGACAACATGTGCTTGATGACATCCGATTTGCATATGACGATGATTTCTGCTGACACCAGGATGTGCTGGATCTTGGTGCAGGTAAAAAATAGGCAGAGGCATAACTTCTCAATTTCAGGGTACCTTGTTTCTGCATCCAACATCCTTCTGCTGAGGTAGAAAACCACTTTTTCCAGGCCATCATAAACCTGCACCACCACTGATGCGATGGAGGTGTCAGCCACTGATAAGTAAATGTAGAACGGCCTGTCTTGCTGCGGCGGAACTAACACAGGTGGCTTGGTTAGGTATTCCTTAATATCGTCAAATGCCTGTTGTTGCTCTGCCCCCCAGCGGAACTCCTCATCAGACTTGATTTTAACCAAGCCCATGAACGGCTCAATTCGTCCTGACAGGTTGGAGATAAACCTTCTGACGAAATTAATTTTGCCGATGAGACATTGGAGCTCCTTCTTTGTGGTGGGCGGCTTTATCGTTCGCACTGCCTCTTGACTCTTCAGGCCGATCTCAATCCCGCGCTCGTGAACCAAGAACCCTAGGAACTGACCGGCAGTCACACCGAAGGCGCACTTCTTTGGATTCATTCTCAGTCCGAACTTCCGAGTTCGGTCCAGGACTTGTCGCAAATCCTCTAAGTGTCCGTTCGTCGCAACGGACTTTACCACCACGTCGTCGATGTAAATCTCCACCAATTTGCCAATTAGATCATGGAAGATGTAGTTCATGGCTCTTTGGTATGTTGCGCCGGCGTTCTTTAGTCCAAACGTCATGACCACATATTCAAACAAGCCCACCGAGCCTGGCACTCTGAATGCAGTCTTGTGTATATCTTCTGGAGCCATGAAAATTTGGTTGTAGCCAGCATTGCCATCCATGAAACTCAAAATTTTATGACCAGCAGCTGTATTGATCAGGGTCTCTGCTACTGGCATCGGATACTCGTCCTTCGGAGTGGCGCTGTTAAGGTTCCGAAAATCTATGGCTACGCGCCATCGGCCATCCTTTTTCTCCACAGGTACAATATTAGAAATCCATTCAGCGTACCTGCATGGCCTGATGAACCCGGCGTCCAACATCTTCTTGATCTCCTTCTTGACTTCCTCCAAGACTTCGGCCTTCATCTGTCGCGCTCGCTGCTGGAACGGCCGAAATCCTTTCTTCAGAGGGAGCCTTTGCTCAATGATGCTCCTGTCTAACCCAGGCATCTCTGTATAATCCCAGGCAAAACAATCTGGGTACTCTTTCAACAAGGCTATCATCAGGCCCCTCAGATGCGGGTCTAATTTTTGCTGATAAATGTTGGTCGTGGCTTATCCCCAGGACCAATATCAATCTCTTCTAGCTCGTCAGCTGATGTAAACCCATAACCCAGCTTTCCATCGCCTGCCAGGTCAATGTTGAACACAGGCAAAGCGTATGTTGAGGATAATACTGGCCGATCGCTAAAATCGGCCTCCTTTTCCATCGTAATGCTTAATGAGGGTTTACAACTTCTTGGTCTCTTATTATGGTGACGTGACTCGCTGGGGGTATGTTCACCATGTCTTGGGTCATAAATCTCTGACGAGATCCTGGACACTGTGTTTGTACCAGCCGATGTTTCCGCATCAGCATCAGCCGATGCCTGTGCATCGGCTTTCGTCTGTTTAGGGCGCCATACTTTCTTTGGCGGGCGTGCCCTCATCTCCAATGTTTGTTGAATTTTCACGGCCAGATCGGGCCGCGCCTTCCTCAACGTGTACAGGTATTGTGCCTCGGCTTCCTCCAGGTTTCGCAGCCGCTGCACCCTACGCTTCTGAGAATGGCTGAGTCCATCAGGGCACCACCTTGGCCGGTGATACCTATCTTCTTCTCCATCTGACTCCTCAAAGTCTTCTTCTTGAGATGACTCAGCTCGTTTATTATGGGTGGGAGAGGCCCTAGACGCTCGAACACTGAAACTTCATTTGTCCTCCTCCTTTGTTGTTTGCATTCTGGGCAGTTCTCGATTGTTGGCAATCGGCTCATTCCGGAGTCCCAGCAATGTTTGAAGAAAGGACAGTCCCAGTGCTTATCCATGTTGTCTTGCTCCCTTGACCTCCCTCTAGTGTGACGTTCGTACCCGTCGTCGTTTCCATCATGCTGACGATACCTCCTGTCTTCTGCATCGGACCGACGATATCTTTCATCGTCTTCGTCGTAGCGCCGACGTCGGTCGTACTGCCGCTCATATTTGTTGAGGAGATGTACGGAGAGTGGGCGTTGGTACCGTATGCTTCTCACCTCCTCCTCGGTCAGGTACCGTCTATCATCATCTTGGGGCCGGTCGCGTGGAACGGCCTCCTCTTTGTCTTGGCCACGAGAGCGGCTCCTCTCTGCTTGATCTTTGCCATGGCGGCTCACAAGCCCTGCCATATTGACATCAAAAGAGAACCCTGGCTCCCTTATGGAGTGGCTTAGGTCCACCATGTTGACGCCACACAACGGACGCGTGTTTCCTTTGAACTTGATGCCGTATGACCGGGTCCTCTCAAAGGAGCCGATGAGCTCGGCTTCACAGATGGCCTTCAGCTCATCGTATTTCTTCTTGTGCTCCGCAGGGAGATCCTCGTATTTGATCTGTTCCTCTGCCATCTCGGATGTCGGTGTTGACGTAGATGTTGCAGAAGATGGTCCCACCGGGCGTGCCAGAATGTGTTACCTGCCAAAACCCACCGGCGGGCAATGGTTAAGCAACACGAAGAGCCGGGAGGCTCCCAAGGCCGCTTAGTGGACCCTGGCACCTCGCGTCGTCCCGCAAGTCTTCCAGCCACGTCCCGGCGGTTGCTAGGGCGTGCCACCTGACCTAGACCCGATCAGGAAGGTGTTAGATTGCTTCGATTGTTCCTGCATGGTAGACACGTAAACATTAAATACGAGCCATATCGGTTCTCAGGTTGCCCTGTGGATCGGCTCAAAGAGCCGATCGCCCCATGGTTCACGTTGGATTTGCAATGACATGGGGATCCTGCTTGATCAAAAGAAAGCTAAAGCGATCTACGACAGTTTAGGGTTTTCACCGCATAACCGGAACATCCTACGTGGAGTCGGGCCTAGCAGATACGGAAGATGATGCAAACTACTCCTACAAGAGGCCTAAAAACCAACATTACGTCAATTCCCGGAACAACCCTTGTAGAAACGGTAAACAACACCTAACGCACTACCGGATCGTCCGACCCCAGCATAAGGCCTAACTATGCAGATATTAAACTAATCCTTGCGGAACAAGGAGCAACTATAACAGATCGGATCTACTAAGTAACGAACAAGCAAGATGCTGCCCTTACACCCAGATAGGTGTAAGGGCAGCTAGGTGTCGAGGGACGGCATTACCACGCAGATATGCACGAGAAAGTATCAATTCAAGCCCCTAAACACCTAATGATAAGTAGTACTGCTCGCCATCAACAACGCTTCAGCACGAGCAGCACAAGGTAGACGAATAAACGTATACTGCCTAGATCGCGAGATGCGATCTAGGCAGCATGATGCTTACCCGGAAGAAACCCTCGAAGGAAGGGGTGGCGATGCGCCTGATTTGTGTTTGTTGTGAACGTGATTGTCCTCCTTTCTCGATAACCCTAGATACAAATTTATAGTCCAAGGGACTTTCTAATTGAGGCGTGCACCTAATCGTGCACGGGCCAGACTCTATCGGTTAATTCTAAACACGATGCGATCTACTATATTACAGATACATAGGCAGTTAAGCCCAAACTCTTCGCGCGAGGCCGCTTCAAAGATGCTCCACGTGTAATCTTCAAAGCCCATCTTCACTTACGGCCCATCTCCTGATTGGGCCAAAATCGGGTGATAACAGTCATGTATGGTCGTTATTCTGTCAATTTCCCGGCTGTGATTTGTTCACCCAGTATGTTATTTATCCTTATGGTTTAGGGTTTAGATGTGTTGTTGCTACTAGGGAGAAAACAACAATGTTTTATCCAAGGGTAATTCTATTGTTTACTTTAGACACATTGTTTAATGTGATAATCTGTTGTTTGCAACTTAATACTGGAAGGGGTTCGAAAGATAACCGGAAGGTGGATTATTAGTCATAGACGCAGTTGGATTACGGTCTATGTATTATGTTGTAATGCCCAAACGAATCTCATAGTAATCATCTTGTCATGTATGGTCGGTATTGTGTCAATTGCCCAGCTGTAATTTTTTCACCCAACATGTTACTTATCTTTATGGAGAGACACATCTAGTGAACTGTGGACCCCGGTCCTTTCTTTTACACTGATAAATTCATCTACTGCAATCATGTTCTATTTACTTTCTGCAAGCACTATTCTCTTTAATTTCACTGCAAATATCCCTTTCCACTCGATACGTTTAATCCTTTGTCTTCAGCAAAACCGGTGAGATTGACAACCTAACTGTAAGTTGGGGCAAAGTATTTTGGTTGTGTTGTGTGCAGGTTCTACGTTGTTGTTGACACCGGTAGTGCGCCCTGCCACGAGTCAGCTAGCAACACCTTCAGAATTCACGCCTTTCTCCTACTGGTCGATTACACCTTGGTTTCTTACTGAGGGAAAAGTTGCTGATGTGCTCATCATACCTTCCTTTTGGGGTTCCCCAACGGTGTGAAGTCTACGCTAAGAGCACCATGAGTAGGGTGATTTCCAGCTATGGTAATCACCGACACATGGTTTGAGAAGCATCGCAAAAATTATATTTTTCATGTTTTTTGCCTCCATTTTCGTGGTCTATAGCTCATAGTTTTCAAGTCCTAGGTCATTTCCCAGGAACGGGTCCATGATTACATGGTTAGATGGGTGTCACCAAAACTCGTATTTTTCATGTTTTCTGCCAAATTTTATGGGCTAGTGCACATTTTTCGGTTCCTGTGACGATTTCTAGCTACCGTTACCACCGATACATGGTTTGAGAGGCTTCAACAAAACTCATGTTGTTCATGTTTTCTGCCTCCATTTTTGTAGGCTATAGCTCATAGTTTTCAGTTCTCGAGACAATTTCCATTAACCGTGACTATACATGGTTATACGGGCTTTTTTATGTTTCTGCCTATTTTCGTGGGCTATGGCACGCAATTTTTATTTCTCGGTTCAGTTTTTAGCGACCGTGACCATCGGTACATGGTTTGAGGGCATCTCCAAAAGTCGCATTTTTCATGTTTTCTTCCCATTTGCGCTATAGCGCATAGTTTAGGTACCCGAGACAATTTCCAACGACCTTGACCACCGATACATACTTTTAGGGGCATCGCCAAAACTCTCCTTTTTTCATCTTTTCTGCCCATTTTTGTGGGCTATAGTGCACAGTTTTCGGTTTTCAGGATAATTAATAGCGACTATGACCTCCGATACTTGGTTTGAGGTGCGTCGTCAAATCTCATATTTTTAATGTTTTCTACCCATTTTTATGGCTATAGCGCATATTTTTTTGTTCTCCGTATGATTTTCACCTATCGCAACCACCGGTGCATGGTTTGAGAGGCGGCGCAAAAACTCATGTTTTCATGTTTTCTGCCTCCATTTTCGTGGGCGCTCACAGTTTTCAATTCCCGGGATGTTTCCCACCGACGGGGTCCACTGATACATGGTTAGACGGGCATTGACAAAACCTGCCTTTTCATGATTTCTGCCTATTTTCGTGGGCTATAGCGCACAGCTTTCGGTTCCGAGGACAATTTCTAGCGATTGTGACCACCGATACATTGTTAGAGTGGCGTCGCCAAAACACGTATTTTTCATGTTTTCTGCCCAAACTCATATTTTTCATGGTTAGACGGACACATTTTTTTGGTTCCCATGATGATTTCCAGCTACTATAACATCCGATACATGGTTTGAGAGGTGCTAGAAAAACTCGTGATTTTCATGTTCTCTGCCTCCATTCTCGTGTGCTATAGCTCAAAGTTATCAATTCCCGAGACGTTTCTACCCAAACTCATACCAATACATGGTTTGAGGGGCAAAGCCAAAACACATGTTTTTCATAGTTTCTGCCTTAATTTCCATGGGCTATAGCTCACAATTTTCAATTTCCGGGGTGTTTTCCTGCGCAGGGTCCAGTGTTGCTTCTTTGTTAGACGGGTGTCACCAAAACTCATATTTTTCATATTTTGTGCCCATTTTAAGTAGCCATAGCTCACATTTTTCGGTTCCCGACTGGGATGATTTCCAGCTATGGTAATCACCGATACATGGTTTGAGAAGCGTCGCAAAAACTATTGTTTTTCATGTTTTTTGCCTCCATTTTCGTGGTCTGTAGCTCATAGTTTTCAATTCCTAGGACATTTCCCAGCGACGGGTCTGTTGGTATATGGTTAGACGGGTGTCACCAAAGCTCGTATTTTTCATGTTTCCTGCCAATTTTCATGAGCTAGTGCATATTTTTTGGTTCCTATGACGATTTCCAGCGACCGTTACAACCGATACATGGTTCGAGAGGCTTCACCAAAACTCTTTTGTTGTTCATGTTTTCTACCTCCATTTTTGTGGGCTATAGCTCATAGTTTTCAGTTCTTGGGACAATTTTCACTGACCGTGACCGTTCATGGTTATACGGGTGTCGGCAAAACTCAGCTTTTTTATGTTTCTGCCTATTTTCGTGGGCAATGGCGCGCATTTTTTGCTCCTGGTTCAGTTTTCATCGACCGTGACTTTCGATACATGGTTTGAGGGGTATAACAAAAATTCGCATTTTTCATGTTTCTTGCCATTTTCGTGCGCTATAGCACATAGTTTTACGTACCCGGGATAATTTCCAGCGACTTTGACCACCTATACATAGTTTTAGGGGCATCGCCTAAACTGGCATTTTTTATGTTCTATGCCAATTTTTGTGGGCTATAGCGCACATTTTTTTGGTTCCCGGGATGATTTCCAGCTACGTAACCACTAATACATGGTTTGAGAGGCGTCGCAAAAACTCCTTTTATTTTCTACCTCCATTTTTGTGGGCTATAGCTCAGAGTTTTCAATTCCCGGGACCTTTTCCGGCAATGGAGTTCACTGTTACATGGTTAGATGGGTGTTGCCAAAACTCACATTTTTCAAGTTTTCTGCCCATTTTTGTCCACGATAGGGCACAACTTTTTTGTTTCCGGGACAATTTCCAGCGTTGTGACTCCAACGACGGGCTCCACTGTTACGTGGTTAGATGGGTGTCGCCAAAACTCGCCTTTTTCATGTTTTTTGCCCATTTTTATAGGCTATAGCACACAATTTTTCGTTCCCGGGACAATTTCCAGCGTCTATCACCACCGCTACATTATTTGAGGGCGTCGCCAAAACTCTTTTTTCATCTTTTCTCCCCATTTTCGTGGGCTTTAGCGCATAGTTTTTGGTTCCCGGGACAATTTCTAGCGACCATGACACATGCTGTGAGGGGCATCGCCAAAACTAGCTCTTTTCATGTTTTCTGCCCATTTTTGTGGGCTACAGCGCAAACTTTTTGGTTCCCCAGACAATTTCTAGCGATGGTGACCACCAATTGAGGGGCATCGCCAAAACTTGTCGTCTCATTTTTCCACTCATTTTCGTGGGCTATAGCGCACAGTTTTTCGTTCCCAGGACGATTTCTAGCGATCGTGACAACTCATACATGGTTCGAGTGGCATCGCCGAAACTCATATTTTTCATGTTTTCTGCCTATTTTCATGGGCTATAGCGCATATTTTTCGGTTCCCCGGACGATTTTCAGTGACCGTTACCACTCATACATGGTTTGAGAGGCTTCACGAAAACTCGTGTTGTTCATGTTTGTGCCTCCACTTTCGTTGGCTATAGCTCATAGTTTTCAGTTACAGGGACAATTCCATCAACTGTGACCACAGATGTTCAAACGGGGCGTCGGCAAAACTCATATTTTTCATGTTTTCTGCCTTTTTCGTGGGCTATAGCGCGCAATGCTTGGTTCCTGGGACAATTTCCAGCGACGGTGACTATATATGGTTTGAGGGGCATCACTAAAACTTGTATTTTTCATGTTTTCTGCCCATTTCGTGGGCTATAGCGCACACTTTTCGGTTCCTAGGACGATTTCAAGCTACCGTAACCCACCAATACATGGTTTGAGAGACGTCGCCAAACTTGTGTTTTTTCATGTTTTATGTCTCCATTTTCGTGGGCTATAGCTCACAGTTTTTAATTTTCGGGATGTTTCCCAGCGATGGGGTCCACTGATACATGGTTAGATGGGTGTCATGAAAACTCATTTTTCCATGTTTTGTGCCCATTTTATGTGGCCATGGCACACATTTTTTGCTTCCCACGATGATTTCCAAACTATCGTAACCACCGATACATGATTTGAGAGGCGTCGCAAAAACTCGTATTTTTCATGTTTTCTACCTCCATTTTCGTGGGCTATAGCACACAATTTTCAATTCCCTGGACGCTTCCCAGCGACGGGTTACACCATTACATGGTTAGGTGTCAGCAAAACTCACAATTTTTCTTGAGATATATCTCAAAGATATCAATTCCCGGGACGTTTCCCAGTGACGGGGTCCACTGATAAATGGTTAGACTTGTATCCCCAAAACTCATATTTTTCATGTTTTCTGCCCATTTTAAGTGTCCATGGTGCACATTTTTCGGCTCCCGGGACTATTTCCAGGTACCGTAACCACCGAAACGTGGTTTGAGAGGAATCGCAAAAACTCGTGTTTTTCATGTTTTCTGCCTACATTTTCGTGGGCTATAGCTCGCAGTTTTCAATTTCCGAGATGATTCCCAGCGACAGGATCCATTGATACATGGTTAGATGGGTGTCGCCAAAACTCATGTTTCGTGCTCATTTTAAGTGGTCATGGCGCACACTTTTCGGTTACCAGGATGATTTCTAACTACCGTAACCACCGATACATGGGTTGACAGGCGTCGCAAAAACTCTTGTTTTTCTCATCTTTTCTGTCTCCATTTTCGTGGGCTATAGCTCACAGTTTTTAATTCCCCGGACGTTTACCGGTGACAGGGTCAATTGTTACATGGTTAGACGGGTGTCGCCAAAACTCATATTTTTCATGTTTTCGGCCCATTTTAAGTGGCTATAGCATACATTTTTCAGTTCCCGGGATGATTTGCATCTACTGTATCTACCGATACGTCTGCCTCCATTTTCGTGGGCTATAGCCTGCAGTTTTCAACCCCCGGGACGTTTCCCATTGATGGGTCCACTGTAGTTAGACGGGTGTCGCCAAAATTCACATTCTTCATGATTTTCCCCATTTCCAGTGGCCATAGCACACATTTATTAGTTCCCGGGACGATTTACAGCTATTGTAATCACCTATACATGGTTTGAGAGGCATCGCAAAAACTCGTGTTTTTTCATATTTTCTGCCTCTATTTTCATGTGCTAGCTCACTGTTTTCAATTTCCGGGATGTTTCCCAACGATGGGGTCCACTGATAGATGGTTAGATGGGTGTCGCTAAAACTCTTTTTTTTCATGTTTCTTCCCATTTTAAGTGGCCATGTTGCACTTTTTTCGTTTCCACGATGATTCAGCTACCTAAGCACCAATACTTGGTATACGACGCGTTGTAAAAACTCATGTTTTTCATGTTTTCTGCCTTTATTTTTGTAGGCTTCTGCCTTCATTTTCGTAGGCTATAACTCATAGTTTTCAATTCCTTGGACATTTTCCAGCGATGTGGTCCACTGTTACATGGTTAAACGGGTGTCGCCCAAACTCATATTATTTATGTTTTTTTCCATTTTAAGTGGCCATAGCGCATATTTTTCGGGTCCCGGGATGATTTCCAGCTACCTTAACCACCGATACATGGTTTGAGAGACGTCGCATATTGTTTTTCGTGTTTTCTGCTTTCGTTTTCGTGTACTATAGCTCACAGTTTTGAATTCGTGGGATGTTTTCCAGCGTCGGGGTCCGTTGTTACATGGTTAGATGGGTGTCGCCAAAAATCAATTTTAATGTTTGCTGCCCATTTTCGTGAACTATAGCGTACAATTTTCGGTTTCCGGGATAATTTCCAGTAACCGTGAGCACCCCTACATGGTTTTAGGGACATCGCTAAAACTCGTGTGTTGCATGGCGCCACGGAACCAGACCGTAACTCCGCTCGCCACTTGCCCGGCCAGAGAAGGGCGCACAACACGAGTGTCATGTCGGCGTCAGCGAGCACGTTGTGCACAAAGTCGTTGAACTGTTAGTTGTTCTCCTTGGGCTTTGGCGGCGGAGCGCCAAGGGAGTGTCAAGAGGTTGC
Organism: Lolium rigidum; assembly: GCF_022539505.1. Classification (NCBI taxonomy): domain Eukaryota; kingdom Viridiplantae; phylum Streptophyta; class Magnoliopsida; order Poales; family Poaceae; genus Lolium; species Lolium rigidum. The sequence continues at coordinate 14,717,398 of NC_061513.1, forward strand.
ACCTAGATGGCTTTGTCACTTCTTACACGGAGAAAAACTTTTGGCTAAGTTAAGCCTCATAAACTTGTAAACTATAATCAGGACTCGAACAAAGTTAAGAACACTAAACATTATTTTGTTTGGTATCTGGTACTTATAAAACATGAACTGGTAACAAATATATTGGGATGGAGTAAATTTTTTAGAATTTGTGTTTCTTTTACCGAGAAACTTTGCAAACTCTTCTTGTTTCTCCATGCAAAAAAAACTCTTGTTTCGGATTGAAGCACATCTGTAACAGGGATTTTTTTCTTGGCCGGAATTTCGGAAATTTTGGCGGAAACCGACAATTCCGTTTCTCACGGAGAATTACTGATACCGACCAAAAGTATCGGCTACATAGGCGATCTCGTATGATGTAATGTACATAAAACTTGGTGTTGTGCGCTGTTGATTTCTAAAGGTCGCGAGTTGAACTCTAGGCAGTCGAAAATATTCTTTTTTATCTATTTATTCTATGTTTTGCGTTAAAAAATTAGGAAGTTGGAAGGACTACGATTCGAGGACGAGACCTCCTGCTGTTTGTTAGAAGAGTCTTATCGTTGCGCTGCAGAAGATGCACATTGAATTTGCGGTAGAAATATTTTCGTTTTGTGCTCGAAATTTTTGAATATCAAATATTGTTTGAATAATCTTGAACGAAAAAAATCCGAGATATCTGAGATTTAGCGGTAACCGATTTTTCAGGGGTCCTCCGGTAAAAAGCTCTCACCGAGAAAAAGTAACAAGCACCGGTTACAGATCGCATTATTATGTACTACATCTTTTTTTTGAGATGATGTACATTTGTTTCTTTAGCTTGTGTTATTATGAACTCCTATGAAAGCAAGAAACGGAAGTTCATTAAGACAAGGTAAGTCCGATTAGTCTACATCCCGATTCGTTTGCAGGTCGATCAGTTGGATACGTTGAGGACCCGATCGAACCGACGACGCTTCATAAATTCCATCGAAATCACTCACGATCCCATCGACATCCTCTCTCGCGCGCGCCGCCGACGTAGGCGATGGCCGGTGGCGACGACCGCCTATCCGAGCTCCCAGACGACCTACTCCGCCGCGTCCTCCACTTCGTTCCGCTCAAGGAGGCCGCCTCCACGACCGCGCTCTCGCGGCGATGGCGCGCGCCGCTCTGGCTCTCCTCCGGAGCGGTAAACCTCGAGACGGGCGTCGAGGACAATGGCAGCCTCTGCGACGATAAGGCCCGCTTCTTCTCCAGGCAAGATGCCTTCGTCTCCGCGGCCGCGCGGACTCTCGACGCCGCCGACGTCCCCGTCACGAGGCTCGCCATGCGCCTCGAGTCTGACCTCATCGAATCGGTGGACGATTTCCTGTCTTGGCCGCCCCGCGACAAGGGCAAGCTCGTGTCGCGCTACACCAACTTGATCGACGTCACGCTCTCCCACCGGGCGGTGCGCAGCCTTGAGGAGCTCCGAATCGTCGCCAAAGATCCCAAGGACGAATACTGCCTCTTCGATTCTCGGGACGGTCTCTACACCGTCACCGTCCACGCCCTGCCGTTGGAGACCCTCCGGACCCTTGAACTCACCAGGTGCAAGGGACTTCTCTATCAGAGGCAGGCCGCCGCCATCGTGCTCCCGCGGCTCTCCTCTCTACGGCTGAGCCACTGCCACCAGCACCTAAGCTCTCTCCAACGCGTCATTGACGCCGCCCCGGCGCTGGATGCCATCAACCTCGAGTCCGTCCTCATCGACGCAACAGACGAATACGATGCTCCCCCTCCGCCGTCTCCAAATACCCGCTGCCTCCGATGCCCGGAAGCCACGGTGCTGGTGCTTGATAGTTGCACGTGGTTGGAGAAAAACTACAGCCACACCTACGGCTACGATGTCGTGGATGTCGACGGTCTGAAGATCGACGCGCCAAGGCTGCGCCGCTTCAGGTACAAGGGGCCACTCCCCTCCTTCTCATTCAGTCCACAGCCGCTCGAGTTGGAACAAGTGGTTCTAGATATCTCTCGGCGTGCCAATAACGGGAAGAAAAAGGATCTAGAGCGTGACTTAGAGACCTTCTGGCGATTCGGCGGGAGTTTCACCAGCACCAAGGAGATGAGGCTGAAGGTGAACCACCTCGAGGATATCGCCGTACTCACTGAGGCAAGGCGGGTCGAGCTCCTACCGGCATTCCGCCGCCTCCAGCGTCTCGAGCTTCAAGGAGCGCATTCGACAAAAGGCAGGGCTGCAACATTGACAATCTTGAACATGCTCCGCTGCTGTCCAGTGCTTACTGCCCTCCGGATCAACCTCACCGCCGCAGAGCAGCAAGACAACGCCTCTAATGAAAAAGGGGTAGCCGGCACACGTATTCCTCAGAAGGAAATTCAGATCGCTGCCTTGTTGGGTCCGAGTCACTTGTATCAATGCTTGAAGAGCTCCCTCACAAGAGTGGGATTGCAATTCAGGCTAGGCAAGTCGGACTGTCTTGGTCTCAAGCTGATAAAATTCTTAGCCGAGAATGCCATGGTTCTTAAAGAAATGTATATTGACGGTGGAGACCAAAACTTATGCGAGCAAATGAATCCCAAAACTGAAAAGTGGAACTCAAAAAGGAGAAAGTCAGGGGCGACAAGTTTTGTGGCCTTGCCTCTTAAGCGGTGACTCCACAAACAAATGAGTTTTTTTCAGACATTACATTACATTATATTATAGGAGGTGAATTTCTGGCTAGAATGTGCTGGTACATCTTAGTTTCATAGGTAGCACAAGCGGCGTAGACAAGAATTCGACCAAAGTCAGGTAGCATGATCCCCTCACCTAGATAATACACGACACGGTATTATGGAGTGCTGAGTGTTCAGTTCAGAATTTATGCTGGATTGAAACACTATTATATAATATGAAGTAGCCGATGTAAAAACCAATTAATCACTATTAGTCTCTCTGTTGTTGCTTACTGAAATGCTGCCGAATGCATCAAATGTTGAACGTATAAAAGGGCTCCCATTGACGTGTATGATGCAACTGTCTAACTTGAACCAAAAAAAAAGAAGATTAAGCTGGACTAGCTTTATCTATGCTACCTAAGTGAACTTTTTATGTACAGTTTGATAAGTTGGAGCATTTTTTCTGTGCAGTTCTCACCATGGTTCAGGATCTGTAATACAAAAGTTTCTTCACCATTTACTTGAAACATTTCTTTGGAAATTTCACCATGGTTCCATCTTGTTAATGCTTCTGCTGCTTGTTGGTCTTGAGTTAACAAATTTCAGGTTTGCCTGATCAACACCACAGATGGTCGACCTTACACTGCCCAACGAATTAGCAGAAACAGCATTAATTTTAGCTCGATTATTATTATCTGTATGCAAATTGGTTACAGTAGTTGGAAAAGATGAGCTTGGTACTGAAAATAGCCTCTGAACCTGGTTGCAGGCTTGCAGCTAATTTGCTGAGAATGATACGCTAGTTAGCACATTTACCATCATTGATGACTCCTATGAATTGTAGCTGTACATTTTATGTGTGGAAATGTAAAGATAGATCACGTCCGTGGACTGAAAGTTTCCTTTTCAAAACGATAATTGACAGCAGTCACAAGTCACAAGCAAGGCATAAAAGCTCAAAGTGATGCCTACACTTTCTTCATCAAAAACAAGTTTTCCAGGTTGACAGGCACCATACTGAAAAGACTTCATGTACTCTCCATGGGTGCCCAGCCAAATTACACCCAACACCGTAAAACAACAGTACCGATATTACAACTGTTATAATCGAGATGCACAATAAACGAAGAACGAAAAGTAAAACACTGCAGGGGACACGAGATTTTAACGTGGAAAACCCTTGCAACACACAAGGAAAAAACCACGGGCGCCAGCCAGCAAAACTTCACTATTTTGGTGGTGTTTACAAACGCCGTGGGTGTACAATGATGCGATCTAACCCTAGCGGCGGCTTACAGGGAAAATATATAGACGGTGGCAACGATCCGTACGTCAGAAGTTAGCCTTTTCTTGGAATTTGGATCACAATATAACAAACTCCACCTTGAGACAAATTCCTTGTAGCATGAACTTCAACAATCACCTGAATCATCAAAGAAAACACTTGCTGGCGCCAATAGCCACTTGGGCTAAACAGTTATACCAACCAAGCTTGAGCAAAGCTCAAACTTGGACACAGGGATAGGCTTAGTCATCATATCAGCAGGATTATCATGAGTACTAATCTTGCATACCTTCACTTTACCTTTTGCAACCACATCTCTGATTGCGTGGTACTTAATATCAATGTGCTTTGTCCTCTCATGGAACATCTGATCTTTAGTAAGATAAATAGCACTTTGACTCGTCACCGAACAACTTAATGCAAGAATTATCTCCACAAAGCTCAGCATATAAACCTTTCAGCCAAACAGCCTCTTTACCTGCCTCAGCAATAGCCATGTACTCAGCCTCAGTAGTAGATTGTGCAACAACATCCTGCAAAGTAGCCTTCCAGCTAACAAGACATCCACCAACAGTAAACACATAACCTTTGAGGGACCTTCTCTTATCCAAATCGCCAGCATAATCTGAATCCACGTATCCGGCGAGCCCCTCACCAATCCTGCCAAACCTCAAGCAAGCTTTTGATGTGCCGCGAAGGTACCTGAAAATCCACTGAACAGCTTACCAATGTTCTTTACCAGGATTAGCCATGTATCGACCGACCAAACTCATAGCATATGACAGATCGGGACGTGAACAAACCATGGCATACATCAAGGAACCAACAAGCACTAGAATAGGGAACTCGAGACATGTACTCAATATCATCTTCGTAGCTAGGACATTGCAAAGCTGACAACTTGAAATGAGAAGCAATTGGAGTAGTAACTCGACTTTGCATCATGCATATTAAAACGATGAAGAACTTTCTCAATGTACTTTTCCCGACTAAGAAACAACAAACTAGACTTTCTCGTCCCTTTTAATTTCCATGCCTAGTATTTTCTTAGCAGGACCAAGATCCTTCATCTCAAACTCACTACTTAATTGATTCTTTAAAATAGTGATCTCTTTCATGCTCTTGGCAGCAATCAACATATCATCAACATATAGCAGCAAATAAATAGGTGATCCATTAACAAACTTGATATACACACAACTATCATACCGAGATCTCTCAAAACCATGTGTAAGCATAAATGAATCAAACCTTTTATACCACTGTCGTGGCGATCGTTTCGGACCATAAAGGGACCTCTTTAATTTGCAAACAAGATCCTCCTTACTGAGCACAACATAACCTTCAGGTTGGTCCATATATATATCCTCCTCCAACTCACCATGCGTAAAAGCAGTCTTTACATCTAGCTGCTCAAGCTCAAGATCATGCATGGCAACAATACCAAAGAAAGCACGAATAGAACTATGCTTCACAACCGGGGAGAATACATCATTATAATCAACACCTGGAATTTGGCTGAAACCTTTTGCTACTAACCTTGCCTTAAACCGTGGAGGCTCATTAGGAGACAAACCTTCCTTTCTTTTAAATATCCACTTGCAGCGGACAGCCTTCTTTTGTTTAGGCAAGTGCACAACATCCCATGTGCCATTCTTCTCAAGCGATTGCATCTCTTCTTGCATCGCACCTACCCACTTCTCTTTATCAACCGAATCAATGGCTTCAGTATATGTAGCTGGTTCAATATCATGCTCCACCCGTTCAGCACAACTCAAAGCATAATCAACAATATCACATTCTTGAATTAATCGGGTAGGAGGTGCAATATTTCTCCTAGGGCGGTCAGCAGCAATAGACCGTCCTTGTCGCTGAACAAAAGATGGTGAGGGTGGAACATCATTATCATCATTGTTGGTTTCAAGAACCACATTTTCATTCTCCTTTGCGTGCTCCACCTGCACGCCAATTCTGTGCTGCTCATCATCAGAAACATCAGGAGAATCAATAGCATCAGAAATATCAGTAGACGGACTATCATTAAACATAACCGCCTCATTAAAAACGACATTCCTGCTCAACACAATTTTCTTAGTTTCAAGGTTCCATAATCTATATGCTTTAACTCCTGAACCATAACCAAGGAAGATGCACTTAACAGCCCTTGGCTCCAACTTTCCATTATCAACATGAGCGTAAGTAGTGCAACCAAAAACTCTCAAATCTGAATAATCAGCAGGCGAACCAGACCATACCTCAATTGGAGTTTTCTTATCAAGTGGAACGAAGGTGACCTCGTTGATGAGATAACATGCGGTGGAGGCTGCTTCAGCCCAAAAACTTCTATGCATCTTTGCATTAGACAACATGCAGCGATCCCTCGAAATAATGGTCCTGTTCATGCGTTCAGCCACGCCATTCTGTTGAGGGGTGTACGGAATGGTATGATGTATTACCATCCCATCATTGCTGCAAAACTCATCAAATTCATTTGAACAAAATTCCATACCATTGTGAGTACGGAGTATCTTAACCTTCTTTTTAGTTTGGGTTTCTACCATAACTTTCCACTTCTTAAAAGCATTAAAGGCATCAGATTTATGTTTCAGGAAATATGGCCACACTTTCCTTGAGTAATCATCAATAATAGTAAGCATATAATTAGCACCACCATTAGAAGTTCTACGGGACGGACCCCAAACATCAGCGTGTACATAATCTAAAATGCCTTTGGTGGTATGAACGGAAGCATTAAATTTTACTCTTTTATGCTTACCAAAGATGCAAAGGCTCACGTAACTCAAGCTTACCAAAATCGCAGCCATCAATTAGCTCTCTCTTTGTCAATTCTGCCATGCCAAGCTCACTCATATGTCCAAGACGCTTATGCCAAAGGTTAGTCTTACTAGATTCATCGAACTAACAAGCAGCAGCAATACCGTGCAAAGTGCTACCTCTAAGGACATATAATTTCGCAGAATTCATATCACCAATCATAATAATGAGAGAACCTGATGATACCTTCAAAAGTTTGTTCCCACCTTTGTACTTGTACCCGTCACAATCAAGGGTACTCAAAGAGATCAAATTCCTCGCCATGGAGGGTATGTGTTTCACTCCCGTCAACGTGCGTGTCATCCCATCATGGGTCTTGATCTCGAACGTAACCAATGCCAACAATGCCGCACCGGTTGTCATTCCCCACACGCACAAAATCTCCACTCGCACGTACTCATAAGAACTGAACCAATCTTTGTTACAAGCAAATATGAAACGAACATGCAGTATCAAGAATCCATTCATCATCACGTGAAACACATGCAGCCAAGACAGCTAAGCAATCTCCATCGAACTATCACTATCATCATTACCAAGCAACAACAAGCAGCCTCACCTTTACCGGTGACAACGGCAGCCTTACCATTACCATCATTATTTTTCGGTTGGTAAGTTCCGTTCCTTTTCTCCTTGTTCTGCAGCTTCCAACAATCATCAATATTGTGGTTAGATTTCTTACAATACCTACAGAACTTGTCACGTCCTTTGGACTTTGAGCGACCTATGTCGCCCTTGCTCTTATCTCTGTTGTTGTGGTAGTAGTTATCTCGCTGCTCAGGCCTGCCACGGATCTCTAATGCCTCCGCCTTGGAGGACGAACTTTCAGCCCGCACCATAGATTTCATTTTCTCCTTTTGTTGGAGAGCATCATAAACTTCCGCGAGAGTTAGTTTGTCGCGGCTCAATAATATGGTGTCACGAAAATTACTGAAAGAATTAGGCAGCGAGCATAAAAGAAGAAGACCTAAATCCTCATCCTCATACTTAACTTCTATAGACCGCAAATCGAAACAATCTCTTTCCAGGAAGATAGGTGATTCATTACCGAACCTCCCTCTTGCAACTTATGCGAGAACAGCTTCATCTTCACGTGCAATCTGCCCGTGAGATCCTTGGACAAACAGATCTCCTCTAGTTTGACCCATAACTCGGCGGTGGTTTTCTCCTCGCAACACTTCCCGCAGAATATTATTGGACAGATGGAGTTGAATCAACGATAAAGCCTTACGGTCTTTCCGCTTCTCCGCATCGGTCCAGGTATCCTTCGCTTTCGCCGAAAGCATCGATGCTTCATCCGGATCTAAAGATTGGGCGAGAATCGCCCTCATCTTCACTTGCCACAAAGCAAATCTCGTGGTGTAGTCCAGCTGCGGTAGATCGAACTTCGGTGACGACATCTCGTAAACCCTAGATCCAAAGAACACGGGCTCTGATACCACTTGTTATAATCGAGATGCACAATAAACGAAGAACGAAAAGTAAAACACTGCAGGGGACACGAGATTTTAACGTGGAAAACCCTTGCAACACACAAGGGAAAAACCACGGGCGCCAGCCAGCAAAACTTCACTATTTTGGTGGTGTTTACAAACGCCGTGGGTGTACAATGATGCGATCTAACCCTAGCGGCGGCTTACAGGGAAAATATATAGACGGTGGCAACGATCGGGCCTCGCTCCGCTCGTCAGAAGTTAGCCTTTTCTTGGAATTTGGATCACAATATAACACCAACCGTAGTAGCTAGTACTCTCCCAGAGTGGCCTCCACTAGCCTCACTCATTCCCTAATTCGTACTGGCACGGTTCATATATTGAGACGTTAGATTTTGATAATGAGTTAAAAACAAATAAAAATGCGGCATATGCCATAAAAATGTAGAATGTAAAATTCTTTCAAATACTTATTCAATCTGAAAAAGTTTTGTGGCACAAAAACCTTATATGGATTAGTCTAATTTTGACTATGAAAGCTGAACCAAAAAGACATAGACGTTGTCTTGAGATGGAGGAAGTACTCTACTTATTACTTGCATGCCAAAATGGAAGCTTCAGGTGTTCAAAAAAAAAATGGAAGCTTCAGTGCTGCTACTGCATCTATGCAATGGGAAACTTAAGTTGTGACGACACCAGCACCTAAGCTCTCTCCAACGCGTCATTGACGCCGCCCCGGCGCTGGATGCCATCAACCTCGAGTCCGTCCTCATCGACGCAACAGACGAATACGATGCTCCCCCTCCGCCGTCTCCAAATACCCGCTGCCTCCGATGCCCGGAAGCCACGGTGCTGGTGCTTGATAGTTGCACGTGGTTGGAGAAAAACTACAGCCACACCTACGGCTACGATGTCGTGGATGTCGACGGTCTGAAGATAGACGCGCCAAGGCTGCGCCGCTTCAGGTACAAGGGGCCACTCCCCTCCTTCTCATTCAGTCCACAGCCGCTCGAGTTGGAACAAGTGGTTCTAGATATCTCTCGGCGTGCCAATAACGGGAAGAAAAAGGATCTAGACCGTGACTTAGAGACCTTCTGGCGATTCGGCGGGAGTTTCACCAGCACCAAGGAGATGAGGCTGAAGGTGAACCACCTCGAGGATATCGCCGTACTCACTGAGGCAAGGCGGGTCGAGCTCCTACCGGCATTCCGCCGCCTCCAGCGTCTCGAGCTTCAAGGAGCGCATTCGACAAAAGGCAGGGCTGCAACATTGACAATCTTGAACATGCTCCGCTGCTGTCCAGTGCTCACTGCCCTCCGGATCAACCTCACCGCCGCAGAGCAGCAAGACAACGCCTCTAATGAAAAAGGGGTAGCCGGCACACGTATTCCTCAGAAGGAAATTCAGATCGCTGCCTTGTTGGGTCCGAGTCACTTGTATCAATGCTTGAAGAGCTCCCTCACAAGAGTGGGATTGCAATTCAGGCTAGGCAAGTCAGACTGTCTTGGTGTCAAGCTGATAAAATTCTTAGCCGAGAATGCCATGGTTCTTAAAGAAATGTATATTGACGGTGGAGACCAAAACTTATGCGAGCAAATGAATCCCAAAACTGAAAAGTGGAACTCAAAAAGGAGAAAGTCAGGGGCGACAAGTTTTGTGGTCTTACCTCTTAAGCGGTGACTCCACAACAAATGAGTTTTTTTCAGACATTACATTACATTATATTATAGGAGGTGAATTTCTGACTAGAATGTGCTGGTACATCTTAGTTTCATAGGTAGCACAAGCGGCGTAGACAAGAATTCGACCAAAGTTAGGTAGCATGATCCTGATCCTCACCTAGATAATACACGACACGGTATTATGGAGTGCTGAGTGTTCGTTCAGAATTTATGCTGGATTGAAACACTATTATATAATATGAAGTAGCTGATGTAAAAACCGATTAATCACAATTAGTCTCTCTGTTGTTGCTTAATGAAATGCTGCCGAATGCATCAAATGTTGAACGTATAAAAGGGCTCTCATTGACGTGTATGATGCAACTGTCTAACTTGAACCAAAAAAAAAGATTAAGCTGGACTAGCTTTATCTATGCTACCTAAGTGAACTTTTTATGTACAGTTTGATAAGTTGGAACATTTTTTCTGTGCAGTTCTCACCATGGTTCAGGATCTGTAATACAAAAGTTTCTTCACCATTTTACTTGAAACATTTCTTTGGAAATTTCACCATGGTTCCATCTTGTTAATGCTTCTGCTGCTTGTTGGTCTTGAGTTAACAAATTTCAGGCTTGCCTGATCAACACCACAGATGGTTGACCTTACTCTGCCCAACGAATTAGCAGAAACAGCATTAATGTTAGCTCGATTATTATCTGTATGCAAATTGGTTACAGTAGTTGGAAAAGATGAGCTTGGTACTGAAAATAGCCTCTGAACCTGGTTGCAGGCTTGCAGCTAATTTGCTGAGAATGATTCGCTAGTTAGCACATTTACCATCATTGATGACTCCTATGAATTGTAGCTGTACATTTTCTGTGTGGAAATGTATAGATAGATCACGTCCGTGGACTGAAAGCTTCCTTTCAAACCAATAATTGACAGCAGTCACAAGTCACAAGCAAGGCATAAAAGCTCAAAGTGATGCCTACACTTTCTTCATCAAAAACAAGTTTTCCAGGTTGAAAGGCACCATACTGAAAAGACTTCATGTACTCTCCATGGGTGCGCAGCCAAATTACGCCCAACACCGTAAAACAACAGTACCGATATTACAACCCAGAGTGGCCTCCACTAGCCTCACTCATTCCCTAATTCGTACTGGCACGGTTCATATATTGAGACGTTGGATTTTGATAATGAGTTAAAAACAAATAAAAAAATGTGGCATATGCCATAAAAATGTAGAATGTAAAATTCTTTCAAATACTTATTCAATCTGAAAAACTTTTGTGGCACAAAAACCTTATATGTATTAGTCTAATTTTGACTATGAAAGCTGAACCAAAAAGACATAGACGTTGTCTTGAGATGGAGGAAGTACTCTACTTATTACTTGCATGCCAAATGGAAGCTTCAGTGCTGCTACTGCATCTATGCAATGGGAAACTTAAATTGTGACGATCTTGCAAGTTTATTTTAACCGTGATAGACCCAATAGTGCAAAATAGTGGAGGTTACTGTCTATAGCAATCAGAATGTGGTCTATGCAAGCAGTCCTCCTTTTGTCACATATGTCCACTTGTTTTTTAGGAGAAGCATCGCTGGGAATCTTGTCAGTGCATTAAAGCAGTCCAGCCAGCTGGTGTTAAGTTTGAACAAGTCGTCATCTGTGCAAGTATATACTCTAACCATAGTTTACTTAGTCTGATGGAATGAATGGTATATTGGTTTCAGCAGTAGGTGAGATCTGAACGCTGGCCACCGCAATGCGCACAACCATGGGTAGTGATGCTACTGCGTGGTTTGCAGGTGGTACTATAGAGGTAAACATCTCGGTAGGTAGTCAGACACATCCATCAATGGCGAAAATAACCATCTCGGTGCCTGCAGTAGCAACAGTGGCCCTTCTGCTGTCGTCGCTGGCACTCTGTGTTCGTGTTGGAGACGCAGAGATGGTGCCACCGGTGGGGTTGCGCGGCTGCGACACCAGCTGCGGGGACGTGGTAGTTCCATATCCGTTCGGCATCGGCCAAGCCAACTGCTCCTTGCCGGGGTACAACCTCACCTGCGACACGAGCGGCCGCAAGCCCCCGCGGTTGCTCCTTGGGGACCTGCAAGTTAGTAATATCGACATCGGCGACTACTATGCCAGCAGCTCGTTGGGCCTCACCATCGACATTGACTTGATTCACGCATTCCTCGGCAGCCTTAGGGACGGGGAACCCTACAGCCTATCGAGCGGCAACGAGCTCATCCTGACGGGCTGTAACGTGCAGTCTACGCTCACCAATGGCAACATCACCGTGAGCGGATGCTCATCCTTCTGCGCCAGCGTGAATGGGTCCTTGGACGTCGAGCTATCTGGTGTCCAAGGATGCATCGCCAGCGGCAGCGGCACCGGATGCTGCCGCGCGCCCGTCGTCGTCAGCCATGAGAAACTCATGGCCTCAAGCAGGGCGTACGACTTGCAGATCAGATGGTTCGGATGGAATCGGACTATCGACCAGAGGTGGCCGCCGCGCCTCTACATCGCGTCCCTAGGGTGGTTCGATAAATACGCCCTATCGCACAGGCTGCTACAGACAGACCGATCACCATCAAAGCATGCGACTCAAGTTCCCATTCTGTTGGACTGGGAGATTATTGGCCATGGCGCACAACCAGCCGACAGCAAGAACAGGACGTGCACTGGAGGGGTTAGAGGAGGCTACAGATGCTACTGCAAAAATGGATACATCGGCAATCCCTACCTCACCGACGGATGCACAGGTTACCATTTTTTGCTCTACTTATTGTGAACACTTATTTTCCACTCCAGCTTAAGGGTGAAGTATCACTATCTTGACAGTCTGACACTCAAGTTACCTACACATAGTAACTTGTAAAACTCTGTTTTATGATTTTTGTATATAGTTGGCTTAATCACAGTCATACCGTACTAATTAGAGTGTGTGTGTGTGTAGATTATGATGAGTGCAAAGGGAAGGAAGGAAAATCGTGCTTTGGCGAGTGTGTCAACACGGTCGGATCATACTATTGCCATTGCCCAGGAGGAACCCATGGGGATCCCTACATGCCAGGTGGATGCTTCAATTCTAACAAAGAAACAGGTAAGCAACAATGGCTGCTATTTTTATCTCTTATAAGACAAGTGAAAATTAGTCCTACTCCGATCAAATTTGGATCATCCTGTTGCTATGTATCAAGCAATCTATTGTACTATATTATTATGCAACTACAAAAAACATGCAGTCAAGTACTTCCTACAACCTAGTGGAACTTATAAATGTTTGACATAGTAGAACAAATTAGCTAAAGCATCTTAAATAGTACAATTTAAAATGGAAAGTGTATATATAATGACGTCCTCATACATTTTTAGGAAGCTGCAACAGGTCATGTGGGCACATAAATGTGCCGTACCCTTTCGGGATTAATGGCATGGGTCCAACCAGTTGCTACTTGCCAGGATTTAACCTCACCTGCGACACAAGACATCAACCCCCACGACTGCTCCTCGGCACCAATGGCTCCTTCGTAGTTGACACTACAGGAACGGCCGGAGACGCCGACGGCCGGCAGCCCTCGGCGTAGCCACGCCAGGCCCTCGGCGTAGGCTACGCCGACGGCTGCCCTCGGCGTATGTCCTCGGCGTTCAGCTCCCTCGGCGTAGGCTTCCGTGCCGTCGGCGTAGGCCTGGCCGTCGGCGTATGCCGCCTACGCCGACGGTGCACCTTCACCCTCGGCGTCTCTTCCTTCGGCGTCTTGCCACGACATGCCGTCACCGTTAACGGAGCGTCCCAGACACCGACGGCATTGCCCTCGGCATAGGGAGCGACGTGGCGCCCGCGCGGCTGCCGCCGCGGCTTCTACACCGACGGCCGTGCCCTCGGCATAGGGAGCGACGTGGCGACTCGCGCGGCTGCCGCCTGCGGCGTCTACGCCGACGGCACCCCTCGGCGGCTGCATGCGCCATGCACGTACACGTGGCATGCTGCGCACGGCTGCCAGACGCAGGGTCTACGCCGACGGCATTGCCGTCGGCATAGACCTGACCATATGGTCCATGTCAGTGTCTATGCCGACGGCAATGCCGTCGGCGTAGGCCTTGCACATTTTTTTTTCTTTTTCCAGCTCTCGTTTCGTTCCCTCGTTGCAATTCAAATTCAATTCAGCAGGTCCAATTCATCCAAATTCATCCAAAATCGACCAAATTCGCCATAATTCACATAAATATCATATAATCCACATAATAGCATACAAGCGGAGAGCGGAGAGCGGAGAGTGCCATGTCATCCAAATACATAGTAGTAGCAAGCAAACCCTAGTTCTAAGCTGACTAGCGGAGGAAGGACCCGGGCGGGGTGTGTCCGCCCACATCGTTGGCGAAACGAGCAGCCCGGGTTGCGCTCCGGTAGAAGCTGCAGAAGAACCACTCGGAGAAGGACCGGTGCTACGCCCGAGAGAAGTCGACGGAGAGGCACCGGGAGTAGTCCCAGGAGTAGTCGACGGAGAGGCACCAGCAGAACGCCCGAGAGACCGACCACCTTCATGAACCGGTGTGACCTCGCGCCCACCCGGCGATGCCTCGGTTCCCGGACCATCCCGTTCCCTACGTGTTCCCTACATGTTAGCAACTTGCGAGGCAAAGGAAAGTGGTAACTACCGGTTTGGCAAAGAACTTACCTCCGGTGTGGATCCGTAGTAAGTCGCAGCGAAAGCTGCCTTCGATGGCATGATAGGCATGTCCCCCGCCACGGTAACTCGAGCCGGTGGCGGTGTACCGCAGACATAGAGATCATCATTTCTCGCAAGATAGGTTACAAGTTAGGCTTTGCGTAAATAAAGCATCAAACCGAGACTTGTCATCTACTAGCGGAGAAGAAAGATTCGGACTTACTCCTATATACGCCATGTAGGCCGTATTCTCGCCTATTCCACCGCGCAGCGGCTCTGCCGATACGCTTCATTGCAGGCTTCGAAGGCCGCCTCGAACTCAGGCTACAATTTCGAAACAATGAATCTCGTAAACACTTAGCCATGTAGGAAGGAAAACCGGAAAGAGGATGAAAATGAGGAAAACTTACATCGTAGGCGGGTGGACGAGCAGGCCGTGGACGAGGCCGGGGGCCGTCGGCGGTGAGGGTATGCTTGAGACGCGTGTAGCTCGTGGCCGGGGTAGGCTTGACCGCCTTATTCGGAAAGGGGTAACGGCCATGCGGACGCCCGCGCGCCGACAGACCAACGACTCCTCGTCGACCGGAATGCTCAAGGGGTCATCCACCTCGGGGTGACGAGACTTGACCATGTCGCAAGTAGTCCTCCTTGGCGGCCTTGGCATTTCCGTAGTACCGTGGCTGAGGCAATGCGGGATTGGGCTTCTTCTTCGTCCGCATCATGTCATATATCCGGGCATCATGAAGCACCACCCCGTGTGCTGCCTCGGCCACCCGCATCGCGAAAAGAAAAGTTATGCGTACCACAAATGTAACATGACGGGAAATGAAAGAAGGTCGTTCAATGTATATACATACCATTTTCCCCTTGTAGCGGGTGTAGTCGCGGTTTCCCGCGCAAGTGTGTGCCACCGGTGCCTCGGTTCTCCATGTTCCGCCTCGACACGGCCGCAAACTCCTCATCCTCCCCGAGCCACCTCGCCCTAATCAGCTCCTCCCATGCCTCCCTATGCTGCTCGGCCCACTCGGGACAAACCTGAAAACGCAATACTCAACTCAAGATAATCCAATGAAAACTTAGCAAGCAATGTAGAATCTCATTGACATTTTACTCACCGACATGTACTCCTCAATGGTCATTGCCCATTCATCCGTAGGTCAGGTTACCAACATAGTACTCCTTCTTGACCCTCTTACCCTTGTTAGCCCGAAGGCACTAGCGCCGGTGAACTTTTGGTTGTACCACTGCTGCGGTGTCAACCTCTCGCAAGCGCCACGCAAAGTGAGACGCGTCTGCGTGTCATGCTCCGGGTCCACACGATAGAAGCACTTCAATCATGCATAAATGAGTTGTGAAAGTCATGAGTTAGCACATTAGGGTCATTAACTATGAACGGTGCTCGAGAAATATATGCCTTACCCGTAACTTGGTGGTCACAGCCTCAAGCAACTGCCGCGAAGCCTACGGCAGGGGCATCCTCATAGTCCGCCCAAGTAGTGGCTAGCTTCGTCGCGCCACCGGGGACCGTGCTAAGGGGAGTGTATCTCGCCGGGCCGTAACTTCTTAATCGGAGCCCCAAGCAAGCCGTTAGGCATGCGGGGGGCTTGGCATCCCATGTCCAGCTTGCTGCAAATAAATCACACATTAGTACACATGCCAAATTGTTTATTATGCCCAAGATGAAAATACATGTTCGAAATTTCTGAAGTAGTACACTTACTCATCGCTCGAAGGAATGATAAGGGCCTTGTCATCATGGGTCTTCGGCTCCTTCCTCGCATCGGGGACTCTAGCTTCTCCACGAAGCTTCAAGGGCTTCGGCGCACCCCCATCCTCCATCACCTCCAACTCAGCCCTAGAGTCCGACTCGTGTGTAGACTCCGCCTCCATCTCCACCTCCCCACTAGACGGACCCTCTAGGAACAACTCAGGAGCCACGTCGCCAGAAGCGGAGGGTGGCTCGTCAAAGTCCATGTGTACCCCGGCGCCACCTCGTCCTCCACCTCGTCCTCCTCGTCCTCCTCGTCCTCCACCTCGTCCTCCTCGTCCTCCTCGTCCTCGTCCTCCATCGGTACCATCGTCGTAACGCGGATTGCGCACCGGGGCTCGATCACTCCGTCTAGTGGGTGGTCTAGGAATATTCCTCTTCACCCGCGAGAGCGTCTTAAGCAAGCTCTCGGAGTCCGCCTTGCCGCTGCTCATATTGTTCACCACCCGCATTGAGAACAATAAAACAAGTTAAGCACAAAGACATATTATATGAAGATACTAAGAATAAAAGGCACAATGCAATTAAGAAGCAGAGTTGACATAATAAAATGTAGATACTAAGAATAAAAGGCACAATGCAATTAAGAAGCATGTTGACAAATAAATACTAAGAATAAAAGGCACAATGCAATTAAGAAGCATGTTGACAAATAAATACTAAAAATAAAAGGCACAATGCAATTAAGAAGCATGTTGACAAATAAATACTAAAAATAAAAGACCCTCACCAGCCATCATCGCTCTCACGCTCACTCTCATACTCCGTCTCTTTCTCTTTCTCTTTCTCTGGATCACTATCACTATCACTATCTTGTGAGTACAAAGTTGAAGGGTCGACGGGTGCAGGCTCATCATAATTGTCATTCGCCTCAAGTAACTTCTCCAACGATAGATATGTCCTTTAGATCCACCACCGACTCACCACGAGTTTCCGCATCGTTCCCGAGGTCCTCTTGAACAAACGGTTCTAAAATATATTCCCCGAAGTCCTCGTTCCTCTTGATAGAAAATCCCCTCGTATGTCACGGGGTCAATGTTGTTGTAATCATCCTCATAGGGAATCGGTAGGTTACCATGTGGCGATACCTGGAAGACGACTTCCCAACCCTTGAGTTCCGCTTTCTGGCATGGGTAGGGCAAATAATAAACTTGCTTGGCTTGGTGAGCCACAACAAAGACATCGGCTCCGCTATAGGTGGTTGAAGGCTTAACTTCAACTAACCCAATGGACTTATCACTTCTCTCGTCCACCTATTGGGTCGAACCAATGACACTTGAACACGACGATATTGAGTTGCACGTTCGTACGATTGAATGTCAACTCGTATACACTTTGTAACCTTCCGTAGTAATCAAAGTTGTTGGCTCCTTTGGTGAAGACCCCGTATTTATCGTTTTGGGATTCGCCCGGCCCTTCCGGTGCGTCTCCGTGTGGAAGCGAAACCCATTCACATCATACTTCTCATACTTGGTCACCTCACGGCTACAACCTTGGGAAACACATTTCAACTCATCTATCATATCAACGTTTCTCTCACGGCCCTACAAGAACATTTCAAATTTGTTGTGTGCATTAGTTACGTGTAATAAGAGGGACAAGTCACATGTTGCAATGTAAGAGGAAAGGTTAGAAATTACTTTTTCCATGAACCATGTCACAAAGTTTTTATTAATTCCGGGAGCACCCTCTTTCAAGTAGAGTGTCCATCTCCGAGGGTTCGGGCAATTCATCATACGGCCACATTTCATCCGTGAATTTGCCGAAAGGAGTAAATAAGCATTAGACCGAGACGAGGTTACTAGCTGCAAAGTAATTTGTTCACCATTTTACCTTACGAATGGGAACACTTCCTCCATGTTCATAAGCACATATAGCATTATACAATCCTTCTCTTCGTTCTCCAATTTATATTTTGTTCCTTTACCAGACCTTGCCACCGGGGAATTGGAATAGTTTTAGCTTGGGGTCATTCTCGGGCACGTCGACATTGTAACGAGTGACCGGGTTATGCTGAGTGGGAACATCATCGGGATAGTACGTTGTCGCGGCATCCGCCATCTCCCGAAGGCATATTGCCTCAGCTATGCATGCTTCAATCTTGGCCTTGTTTCCGGTTATCTTTCGAATATACTTAAACTCTCTCTCAATACGAACCGCCAACGAAACCGCACCGGACCACCCAAGAGTGCCTCGTTGGCGAGGTGCACAATGAGATGTGCCATCGGAGTAAAGAAGCCCGGCGGAAATATCATCTCCAAATTGCATAGCAACTCCGGCATCGTATGTTGTAGCTTTGCAATAACCTCGGGACATATCCGCTAGCACGAGCGTGCGGAAGAAATGGCTCAACCGCGCAAGCACTCGCCGACTTTCTCGGGGATATACCTCGAAGCATCACCGGCATGAGCCGCTGAATCCATATATGATAGTCGTGACTCTTGAGCCCGGTGACTTTTCCCGTCGAAAGATTAACTCCCTTACTCATATTCGAGCAATAACCATCCGGGAACATCACGACGTATTTGAGCCACCTGAATGCCTCCTTCTTTTGGATGGAATCAAGGCGAAGTTGGCATGCGGCTTGAACCAATTCTTTTGACGGCCAATTGGACGCTTCATGTGTAATTTTTCCCTATCACAGAGGATCTCAATATCGACTCTAGCCTTGACATTATCCTTTGACTTCCCGGGAATGTTCGGGCATGTGTGAAAGACTGGACTCCGCGACATTCTTTACAAGTGTGCATCACATCGATGTTATGGGGAAGTTCGAGGTACTTGTAATACTCGAGCTTCGTTAAAGCCGCCTCGTGAGTCCAGCTTGTGCGTTACACCATATCCCTCAAATTGATGGCCGGCTGGCGTCGCTGCCGGCACGAGAGCACGTAGCTCGGCTTCAACAAGTGTACCATCAAACTTCGGCACATCTTTTTTTCATGCACAACTTTGCCCTTCTTGAAGTTCTTTTTGTCTTCTCTAAACGGATGCCTCCTTTTGAGGAACTCGTCGATTCGTGTCAAACGCAACATACTTGCGACCCTTCCGTAGCCAAAGGAACTCAAGCCGATGCTCGCACACCGGGCATGGCCACTTACCAGCTGTACACCATCCACATGTTAGGGCGTACCCGGGCATGTCATGCATGGTATACTCGCAACGAAACTCTCATGCGAAGTTTGTCTTCGATGCTCTGGTCGTACGTCAATGTCCCGTGGTGCCAAGAGTGGTTCAAATCTTCCACAATCGGCTGCATGTAGACACTCAAATTCTTCCCCGGTAATGAGGGCCTGGAATGATCGGCGACGTAAACATGGTCTTCCTCGTCATTAGGACTCCGGGAGGGAGATTGAGCGGAATAACAAACACGGGCCAGCAACCGTAATTGGCAGTCGACATACCATATGGATTGAAACCATCCGTTGCTATCGCAATTCGACATTCCGAGCCTCGGCTGCCTTAAGCGGGTGTTTTGTATCGAAGTTCTTCCATGCCGTACCATCGGATGGATGTCCCATCTTCAACTTCTTGTTTTCGTCCACGAATCTCTTCCCATACTTGTGCCACGTCATCCGTTTGGCTGTCTCCTCGTGCATGTAAAGCCGCTGAATTCTTTTTATGAATGGGAGATATCGAAGAATCGACTTTGCGGTGCTTGACCGCCTCACCCGACCATCCTTTCCCGTTACCTCTTCATACCTAGATCGCTTACGGATGGGACGAGCACTTGTCCTCCGCATACCGTCTCCAAAATAGAACGCAGCCTTTCGGACAACAGTCTATCCTTTGATAATCCATGTTGAGGTCCTTCATCATTCTCCTCGTCGCGTGCGGGCTTTGAGGCGTACAATGATCTTTGGGCAACATGTTACCGGTTGTTTTCGGACTTGCTTCAAAGCCCTCACGGGTGGTGTTGTACCGGGTCTTGTCGGCTAGACATTGGGAGATGGCATCGAGCCGAGAAATCGCGGCGCCCTCGTACGGAGGCCTCTTAGCCGCGGCAATCATATCATAGAAGGCCTTCGCGGTTGGCTCGGTTCCTCCGGTTCGGCGGCGCCTCCGGTTCCGGAGGTGGCGAATCCGGGACATCGGCATGGACGAGATCATCTAGAAAGTCTCTAATTCCATCGTACTCATTGCCATTGAGCCGCTGCCGCATCACCTCACCTCTGTCACGTTCGCGCTCATCAAAGTCGATTTCCGTGACGTACCCATGCATATACCCATATTGCAGAAGGTGTCTATACATTTCATCCTTCCCACGACATTGACGCTTCACGCAGCGAACACAGGGGCAAAGTGCCCGAGCCAGCCCCTTTGTACCACGCGCTAACTCATTCACTAGAAAATGGGTCTTCCTTGTCCACTCATCTCGTTTTCTCGGCCGCACTAACACGCTCATTGTACATCCATCCATTATCAGCCATCCTCTCGCTTTATTGGGAGCCAAACCACAGACATAGCATTTATATCAAATAAGAAATTAAATGCATCATATTTTTATTTATTTTACCGGGCGAAACGCATGCATCAACCTACATCTCTACTAGGTGGGCTCCTAGCAGCCGCCGGATCCGTAGTTGGCTACGTTCTCCATGCTCTACCCCGGTCCAAGTCGGGACTTCGGCAGCACCTCCCCGCTGCTCTCCCGATACACGTCTCGGCAAAAGCCGAGAGGATGTGCATCCGGAGAACAACGGGGAGGCGCCGCCGAAATCCCGACTCGGACCGGAGTAGAACATGGAAAACGTAGACAACTACGCATCCGCCGACCGTCCCGTAAATGCCGCAAGCGTTACGGTTCAAAATATGCGGACCACTAATGCATATTTATCCGCGTAACGCTCGCGGACGGGAAGTGACACCTAGGTTACGCAACTGGACTTGGAAAATGAATCTAGTGACATAAGAAAATGCGGAGAAGAAGTTGGAAATTTAGCTCACCCTCGGCCGTACAGAAGTAGTCCAACAACCAAGTGTCGATGTCGGCGACCGTCGAGAAGCGCGTCAAGATCCGGGATCGTCACGCCGGGGTGCTCATGACGAGGCGGTCACGACATGGCCTATTTATATTTCAATCAAAACAAATTCACAATATTAGAAAAAATTCACATTTGAATTTCTATTTTTATTTCCATTTTATTTCTTTTTCTATTTCCATTTCTTTATTAGAACAAATTCACAAATTCTATTCTATTTCTTTTTTTCATTCAACATTTCCATTTTATTTGTATTCTATCCTATTTCTATTTTGATTTCTATTCTATTCTATTTCTATTTAGATTCTATTCAACAAATCCTATTACAATTAATACAAAAATGGTAAAAAAAAAGGAATTAAGATGCATACCTTAATTTGGCCGGGGCAGGCTCGGGGGAGGAGGAGGAGGCCGGCAGCTAGAGGGCGGCGCAGCAGGGCGGCGACGAGGAGGGGGAGCAGCTCGGGGTGGAGGTGGAGGCCGGCGCGGGAGGCGACGAGGAGGGGGCTCGGGGTGGAGGTGGCGGCAGCGCGGGAGAGGGGGGGAGGTGGAGGGGAGATCGGGGGAGGGCAGCGGGCGGCAGGGAGGCGGTTGCCGGCGGCGGCGAGCGTGGCGGCGGGGAGGAGATGGGTGCGGCGGCGGGGAGGAGATGGGTGCGGGGAGCAGCTCGGGCTTAGGTGCGGCGGCGGGGAGAGATGGGTGCGGGGAGAGAGTGGGGAGGAGATGGGTGCGCGCGGGCGGTCCGGCTCGACCAACGACCCGACCCGGCCCGGCCAAACCCTAGCTATGCCGAGGGCAGGCATATGCCGACGGCAGCCCTCGGCATAGCCATTTTTTTTTTCAAATTTTTTTAAATCTTCATGTCAATTCCAAAAATGTCTAAAAATCATATTTTTTGGATTTTAAAAAATATGAAATTAAATACCCACATACATATACACATTCTGAAGGTACGGTAAAATTTTTGGAGAAAAATATGTTATATTTTAAGCTATACGAAAAAGACAAATTTGTGACAAATATATATCTCTATACGTAGCCACAAATTTGTTTTTTTCCTGTAGCTCAAAATACAATGTAATTTCTATCAAAAATTTCCATGAATATTCAGAACATGTGTATGTATTCATGGAATAAATGTGATGATTTTTTGAAATGCAGAAATACAGTTTTTAAATATTTTTAAAAATCGAGAGCACTCGGTGCTCATGTGCACCAAATTTGCTTCCATGTCAATTATATTATAAAATATATTAATACAGGTCCATATAAATCTGTTTTAATCTTCTACATTCCCAAGCTATGCGCATAAAAAAATTAGCATCTTAACTTAATATTTTGTCCCGTAGACGAAACCCTAATCCGGTAGCCCCGCGTATCTACCCCTTTGACCAACCTCCGATGACAGCTGACCCATGGACTTTTCTCTTCCTTTTTATTGTGTTAGGTCATCGGAACATGTAGTATCAATAATTACCCTATCTTACATCAATATTCCCTCCAGTAGAAAAAACCCTAGTTCTGTTGACCGCGCGGTCTACCCCTTTGACTGCATCCCATCGGGGTCCTCGTGGGCATATGCCTCCATTTGAGCTTGGTTAGGTCATAGGTACATGTGGAAACAAAAATCATCCCATATGATATCAAGTTTCTCTCCGGTTCACGTACGAGGGAGTCCCCCCTATACATGCGGAATCCGCCCAAGTATAGGAACCCCCGTCCGAGAAGCCGGACACACCGGGGGTAGCCTCGGGATATAAAACCATCTCAAATCACTTTTGTGCATTCCATGTGGACACACACAAGTTCTCGGGGCCATTCCCTAGATCCGATGCTAGATTTCCGACGAAACCCTAGTTCCGTTGACCGCGCGGTCTACCCCTTTGATCGCATCCCATCGGGGTCCCCGGTGGGCATATGCCTCCATTTGAGCTTGGTTAGGTCATAGGTACATGTGGAAACAAAAATCATCCCATATGATATCAAGTTTCTCTCCGGTTCACGTACGAGGGAGTTCCCCCTATACATGCGAAACCGCCCAAGTGTAGGAACCCCCCGTCCGAGAAGCCGGACACACTGGGGGTAGCCTTGGATATAAAACCATCTCAAATCACTTTTGTGCATTCCATGTGGACACACACAAGTTTTGGGGCCATTCCCTAGATCCGATGCTAGATTTCCGACGAAACCCTAGTTTTGTTGACCGCGCGGTCTACCCCTTTGACTGCATCCCATCGGGGGTCCCCCGGTGGGCATATGCCTCCATTTGAGCTTGGTTAGGTCATAGGTACATGTGGAAACAAAAATCATCCCATATGATCTCAAGTTTCTCTCCGGTTCAACTCCGAGGGAGTTCCCCCTATACATGCGAATCCGCCTAAGTGTAGTAACCCCCGTCCGAGAAGCCGACACACCGGGGGTAGCCTTGGATATAAAACCATCTCAAATCACTTTTGTGCATTCCATGTGGACACACACAAGTTTTGGGGCCCTTCCCTAGATCCGATGCTCGATTTCCGAAGAAACCCTAGTTCCGTTGACCGCGCGGTCTACCCCTTTGATCGCATCCCATCGGGGTCCCCGTGGGCATATGCCTCCATTTGAGCTTGGTTAGGTCATAGGTACATTTGGAAACAAGGATCATCCCATATGATCTCAAGTTTCTCTCCGGTTCAACTCCGAGGGAGTTCCCCCTATACATGCGAATCCGCCTAAGTGTAGGACCCCCGTCCGAGAAACCGGACACACTCGGGGGTAGCCTTGGATATAAAACCATCTCAAATCACTTTTGTGCATTCCATGTGGACACACACAAGTTTTGGGGCCATTCCCTAGATCCGATGCTCGATTTCCGATGAAACCCTAGTTCCGTTGACCGCGCGGTCTACCCCTTTGATCGCATCCCATCGGGGTCCCCGGTGGGCATATGCCTCCATTTGAGCTTGGTTAGGTCATAGGTACATGTGGAAACAAAAATCATCCCATATGATATCAAGTTTCTCTCCGGTTCAACTCCGAGGAGTCCCCCTATACATGCGGAATCCGCCTAAGTGTAGGACCCCCGTCCGAGAAACCGGACACACTCGGGGGGTAGCCTTGGATATAAAACCATCTCAAATCACTTTTGTGCATTCCATGTGGACACACACAAGTTTTGGGGCCCCTCCCTAGATCCGATGCTCGATTTCCGATGAAACCCTAGTTCCGTTGACCGCGCGGTCTACCCCTTTGATCGCATCCCATCGGGGTCCCCGGTGGGCATATGCCTCCATTTGAGCTTGGTTAGGTCATAGGTACATGTGGAAACAAAAATCATCCCATATGATATCAAGTTTCTCTCCGGTTCACGTACGAGGGAGTCCCCCTATACATGCGGAATCCGCCTAAGTGTAGGAACCCCCTGTCCGAGAAGCCGGACACACCTGGGGGGTAGCCTTGGATATAAAACCATCTCAAATCACTTTTGTGCATTCCATGTGGACACACAAGTTTTGGGGCCCTTCCCTAGATCCGACGCTCGATTTCCGACGAAACCCTAGTTCTGTTGACCGCGCGGTCTACCCCTTTGACTGCATCCCATCGGGGGTCCCCCGGTGGGCATATGCCTCCATTTGAGCTTGGTTAGGTCATAGGTACATGTGGAAACAAAAATCATCCCATATGATATCAAGTTTCTCTCCGGTTCACGTACGAGGGAGTTCCCCCTATACATGCGAGATCCGCCTAAGTGTAGTAACCCCCTGTCCGAGAAGCCGGACACACACCGGGGGTAGCCTTGGATATAAAACCATCTCAAATCACTTTTGTGCATTCCATGTGGACACACACAAGTTTTGGGGCCCTTCCCTAGATCCGACGCTCGATTTCCGACGAAACCCTAGTTCTGTTGACCGCGCGGTCTACCCCTTTGACTGCATCCCATCGGGGGTCCCCCGGTGGGCATATGCCTCCATTTGAGCTTGGTTAGGTCATAGGTACATGTGAAAACAAAAATCATCCCATATGATATCAAGTTTCTCTCCGGTTCACGTACGAGGGAGTTCCCCCCTATACATGCAGAATCTGCCCAAGTGTACGAACCCCATGTCCGAGAAGCCGGACACACCTGGGGGGGTAGCCTTGGATATAAAACCATCTCAAATCACTTTTGTGCATTCCATGTGGACACACACAAGTTCTGGGGCCATTCCCTAGATCCGATGCTAGATTTCCGACGAAACCCTAGTTCTGTTGACCGCGCGGTCTACCCCTTTGATCGCATCCCATCGGGGTCCCCGGTGGGCATATGCCTCCATTTGAGCTTGGTTAGGTCATAGGTACATGTGGAAACAAAAATCATCCCATATGATATCAAGTTTCTCTCCGGTTCACGTACGAGGGAGTTCCCCCTATACATGCGAGATCCGCCCAAGTGTAGGAACCCCCGTCCGAGAAGCCGGACACACTCGGGGGTAGCCTTGGATATAAAACCATCTCAAATCACTTTTGTGCATTCCATGTGGACACACACAAGTTCTGGGGCCATTCCCTAGATCCGATGCTAGATTTCCGACGAAACCCTAGTTCTGTTGACCGCGCGGTCTACCCCTTTGACTGCATCCCATCGGGGGTCCCCCGGTGGGCATATGCCTCCATTTGAGCTTGGTTAGGTCATAGGTACATGTGGAAACAAAAATCATCCCATATGATATCAAGTTTCTCTCCGGTTCACGTACGAGGGAGTTCCCCCTATACATGCGGAATCCGCCCAAGTGTAGGAACCCCCTGTCCGAGAAGCCGGACACATCTGGGGGTAGCCTTGGATATAAAACCATCTCAAATCACTTTTGTGCATTCCATGTGGACACACACAAGTTCTGGGGCCATTCCCTAGATCCGACGCTCGATTTCCGACGAAACCCTAGTTACGTTGACCGCGCGGTCTACCCCTTTGATCGCATCCCATCGGGGGTCCCCGGTGGGCATATGCCTCCATTTGAGCTTGGTTAGGTCATAGGTACATGTGGAAACAAAAATCATCCCATATGATATCAAGTTTCTCTCCGGTTCACGTACGAGGGAGTCCCCCCCCTATACATGCAGAATCTGCCCAAGTGTAGTAACCCCCTCTCCGAGAAGCCGGACACACCTGGGGGGGGGGTAGCCTTGGATATAAAACCATCTCAAATCACTTTTGTGCATGCCATGTGGGCACACACAAGTTTTGGGGCCCTTCCCTAGATCCGATGCTCGATTTCCGAAGAAACCCTAGTTCTGTTGACCGCGCGGTCTACCCCTTTGACTGCATCCCATCGGGGGTCCCCCGGTGGGCATATGCCTCCATTTAAGCTTGGTTAGGTCATAGGTACATTTGGAAACAAGGATCATCCCATATGATCTCAAGTTTCTCTCCGGTTCACCTCCGAGGGAGTTCCCCCCTATACATGCAGAATCTGCCTAAGTGTAGGACCCCCCTGTCCGAGAAGCCGGACACACCCGGGGGTAGCCTTGGATATAAAACCATCTCAAATCACTTTTGTGCATTACATGTGGACACACACAAGTTTTGGGGCCATTCCCTAGATCCGATGCTCGATTTCCGATGAAACCCTAGTTCGTTGACCGCGCGGTCTACCCCTTTGATCGCATCCCATCGGGGTCCCCGGTGGGCATATGCCTCCATTTGAGCTTGGTTAGGTCATAGGTACATGTGGAAACAAAAATCATCCCATATGATATCAAGTTTCTCTCCGGTTCACGTACGAGGGAGTCCCCCCTATACATGCGAGTCCGCCTAAGTGTAGGAACCCCCTGTCCGAGAAGCCGGACACACCGGGGGGTAGCCTTGGATATAAAACCATCTCAAATCACTTTTGTGCATTCCATGTGGACACACACAAGTTCGGGGACATTCCCTAGATCCGATGCTAGATTTCCGACGAAACCCTAGTTCCGTTGACCGCGCGGTCTACCCCTTTGATCGCATCCCATCGGGGTCCCCGGTGGGCATATGCCTCCATTTGAGCTTGGTTAGGTCATAGGTACATGGTAAAACAAGGATCATCCCATATGATCTCAAGTTTCTCTCCGAGTTCACGTACGAGGCGGTTCCCCTATACATCCGAGACTGCCTAAGTGTAGGAACCCCCTGTCCAGAAGCCGGACACACCTTGGGGGTATCCTTGGATATAAAACCATCTCAAATCACTTTTGTGCATGCCATGTGGGCACACACAAGTTTTCCGAGCGATTCCGACGCTCCGGTGGTTTGTAACTTGGAAAACCCTGGGCAGGGACCCCGCAGATCTACCCCTATAGCTTTCTCCGTGCGAGGGTTTACCAATGGACTTTTTTATTTGTTTTGGTTTGTTTAGGACATATGTACCTAGAAACCATAGGTTGGGCATACTTTACCATAAAATAGGCTCCGTTTGAGGCGTATCGGAGTTTCCACATAGAGATCCTAGATTTTACCAAGTGCTAGGCAATGTATGCAGAAATCGTGAACGCCGGGTACATGCAAGGTTAGCCAAACCTTACATCACAATTTTACACATATGTTATGGGCATATGCAAGTTTTCCAGGGATTCCGACGCTCCGATGGTCTGTATCTTGGAAAACCCTAGGAGCGGGATCCCGCAGATCTACCCCTATAGCTTTCTCCGTGCTAGGGTTTACAAATGGACTTTTTTACTTGATTTGGTTTGTTTAGGACATATGTACATGGAAACCATAAGTTGGGCATACTTTACCATAAAATAGGCTCCGTTTGAGCCGTGGCGGGAGTTTCCACATACAGATCCTGGATTTTACCAAGTGCTAGCCCATGCATGCGGAAATCGTCAACGCCGGGTACATGCAAGGTTAGCCAATCCTTACATCACAATTTTACACATATGTTATGGGCATATGCAAGTTTTCCAGGGATTCCGACGCTCCGATGGTCTGTATCTTGGAAAACCCTAGGGCGGGGATCCCGCAGATCTACCCCTATAGCTTTCTCCGTGCTAGGGTTTACAAATGGACTTTTTACTTGCTTTGGTTTGTTTAGGACATATGTACATGGAAACCATAAGTTGGGCATACTTTACCATAAAATAGGCTCCGTTTGAGCCGTGGCGGGAGTTTCCACATACAGATCCTGGATTTTACCAAGTGCTAGCCCATGCATGCGGAAATCGTCAACGCCGGGTACATGCAAGGTTAGCCAATCCTTACATCACAATTTTACACATATGTTATGGGCATATGCAAGTTTTCCAGGGATTCCGACGCTCCGATGGTCTGTATCTTGGAAAACCCTAGGGCGGGGATCCCGCAGATCTACCCCTATAGCTTTCTCCGTGCTAGGGTTTACAAATGGACTTTTTTACTTGCTTTGGTTTGTTTAGGACATATGTACATGGAAACCATAAGTTGGGCATACTTTACCATAAAATAGACTCCGTTTGAGCTGTGGCGGGAGTTTCCACATACGGATCCTCGTATTTTACCAAGTGCTAGCCCATGTATGCGGAAATCGTCAACGCCGGGTACATGCAAGGTTAGCCAAACCCTAGGGCGGTGACCCCGCAGATCTACCCCTAGGGTTAGGGTTAGGGATAGCAACCGGGTGAGGTTAAGGGTTACCAAAATGTTCGCAAAATAGAAAGTTGGCCCGCAAAGCGGGAAACCCTAGGGCGGGAATGGCCTCGGTTAGGGTTAGGGTTGGAGTTAGGGTTAGCAATGGAATTTTTCCTAAATGTTTAAGGACATATGTACATAGATAGCAGAAGTTCGGCCTAGTGGCTCCGGTTGACCCGTCTGCGAAGAGCGTCACCCGTGGGACCTACATATATACCATCTACGAATTCTTAAAAAATAGAACCTTTTTTTACATAATTCATACTAGTAAATAAATAATAGAAACATAATATAAAGTAATATGAGAGAGAGAAAAAAGAAAAAAAAATAAAAAAAATCTATATGCCGAGGGTGGCCGTCGGCATAGGGGGACCATGCCCTATGCCGAGGGTAGCCCTCGGCGTCTGTGTGACGCCGTGAGCGGGAAGTGACGGCGCGGGCGCGAGGGCAGGCGACGCCGGTGCTACGCCGAGGGCCAGGTTGACGCCGACGGCTGCCCTCGGCTTAGCCACCTCTACGCCGACGGCAAGTACACGCCGACGGTCGTCTTCCGGCGGTGCCCTGGCGAGGAGGTACGCCGACGGCCCCGATAAAAAACCGTCGGCGTAGTGTCTGGCCGTCGGCGTCTACCTCCATTCCTGTAGTGTGACTATATCAGCCAGGAACTGCCCATAGTGCATGCCTTCTGGAAGGGCGCCTTCATACACACCTCTCAATACAATAGCATCCAGTTGGATTTCAGGTCTTTGTTCGCGACACCTGATGAGGCCCCCTTCTGGTTGTCAAGTATGAACGAGCTGACACTAATTGGGTGCAATGCAAAGGCAGCATTGCTTGGAAAACATCGCAATGAAATCTTAAGCGCTTGCGCGTCATTCTGCTTTGGCGCAACCGCGCCAACCCCTGCTCACGGTTTTCCGGGCTGCAACGGCATGGGTTGTTGCAAAGAGAGCGCCCGCATCTATAATTTTGAGAACAGTAAGGCCACTACACTGTACTTGGAGCGGATGCCAGAGTACAACCTGAACATGAATGACATGGAACCTTCGCCTGTCTATGTGTTCGTCACCGAGGAGGGATGGTTCGATCAACAACCGAGTTTCGGGATGGATCCCTGGTCAGTAGTGACGTGGGATCTCCCCGTATTTCTTGAGTGGGAGGTCTTTCCACACAAAGGGTTACCAAAACCTGATGCCAAGTCGTATCCCACTTGTTCTTGGCAGGTGACCCAGAAACTCTGCCGTAGCAAGAACAGCTACTGCCAACCAGGAACAAGAGGCTACAGATGCCATTGTGATGACAGCTACTTTGGAAATCCCTACAGCCCTGATAACGATGGGTGCAAAGGTTAGCTGGTTCCTAGTACATATGGTTTATTTGTGGAATTAATTTCCCTTCTTAATTTCAACATCTAAATTAAACTTGTCTGTCTTTAGGTGGCCGTCGGAAGCCCTTATCTACAGGTGAGCAAAACTCCCCTCAAATGAAAATATATTACCATATCAAGCAAGCTAGTCTGGACAACTAGTTAATTTATAGCAATTTATAACTGTGGTATTGTAATTTGACACCACTACTATTCCCTTCATGTAGCAATAGTAACCTGACTATGACTCCACTACCACCCTCAATGTAGAAAGATTGCTGCTCATATAAGGCCGCATTGTGGATTTTGGTTTATTTATTTACACATAAATGCTGGAAGATAAATAATACTGTCAAAACTTGTCTTTTGATTAGGTATGTACATCGCTATCGGAATTTCTATTGGGGCCCTTGTCATACTTCTGGTTCTCGCTGCATTCTTCATTTCCAAGAAATTGAAACGTCGAAGTGCGCAAATGAGGAAGCGCAAGTTCTTTGATAAAAATCGTGGACAATTATTGCGACAATTGGTATCACAAAGAGCTGATATTGCAGAAAAAATGATCATATCCCTCAAAGAGCTAGAGAAGGCAACATGTAATTTTGATAAATCACGTGAGCTTGGTGTTGGAGGGCATGGTACCGTCTATAAAGGGATTTTGTCAGACCAACATGTTGTGGCCATCAAGAAACCAAAGAAGGTCGTTCAAAAAGAAATTGTTGAGTTTATAAATGAGGTTGCTATTCTGTCACAAATTAATCACCGGAATGTAGTAAAACTCTATGGTTGCTGCCTTGAAACAGAAGTCCCACTACTGGTATATGAGTTCATATCCAATGGAACCCTCTATGACCATCTTCACGTTGAAGGATCAATATCACTGCCATGGGACGATAGGTTGCGGATTGCCAATGAGACAGCTGGGTGTTTATCCTACCTTCACTCAACAACTTCAGTACCAATCATCCATAGAGATGTTAAATCTGTTAACATACTTTTGGATGAATCTCTCACATCAAAGGTAGCAGACTTTGGAGCTTCAAGGTATGTTCCAATGGATGGATCAGGGGTAACAACTGTGGTGCAAGGTACAAGAGGATATATGGACCCTATGTGCATCTACACGGGGCGGCTCACCGAAAAGAGTGATGTATATAGCTTTGGTGTCATGCTGGTGGAATTACTGACCAGAAAAAAGCCATTTTCATATTTGTCTATCAAAGGTGAGGGCCTTGCTGTAGATTTTTCTACCATGTTTGCAGAAGGCAATTTAAGACAGATACTAGATCCACAAGTTATTGAGGAGGGAGGTGAAAATGTTGAAAAAGTCTCCACACTTGCGGTAAAGTGTATAAAGTCAAGAGCGGAGGATCGTCCAACAATGAAACAAGTGGAGTCAACACTTGGAAGCCTTCTGCCAGATACACAACAAGTTTTAGGTACAAGAGGGAATGGCATTCAAGTAAATTATCCAACGGCTGCAGATGGAAGTAATGAGTCAACCAGGCGGTATAGTATGGAAGAGGAATTGATGTTGTCTTCAAAATATCCTCGTTAGTTTGTGCGTAATGTTGAGCTCCGCACCTCCCAGTTAAAGGGTGCCTCTTATCCCTTTCCTGCTAAATTCATCTTTCCTTTCTTTCTTTCCTTGTAATATACATGAGAATTCCTCACCTAGTCAACCTACTATTTCTTTGTTTTGAGTATGAGATGATGTAAGCTTGTTGAAAAGAAGGAAATAATGAACAATAATGTAAGTCCCTGTTTTGGTCTGATGGATTTAACTTCTTGTGTATTTTTTCTATCCTTTTTCCGGGCAGCCCTGCTGTGCGGTTTTCTGTTGGGACCATATAGAAAGCATTGTCCTGTTTGGTTACATTGAACTCCTACAACATTGTCCGCCACTCATATTGTGTGTTAGAGAATCTTGAAGTGGGAGAAGTGCTCAGATGCAATAGTGTATATGGCATGTTTATCTTAGAGTTAATCTTGATTAGGTGTTTGTTGGCCAGTTAAACTGGTACATGTGTTATGGTTGGCTTCCATGCCATGGGGTGGTGCTGCTGCTGACGAACTAATCGCACCAAAATTGCTAACCGTGCAATGGACGTGTCCGCATACATAAAGGTACATTTTGGTTTCCCCATTTAGATCTTACTAGAGTAATATACTATGCTGCAGCCGTCACTAGTCATCATCATGATTTGCTAGGTACTTCATCATTTCAAGGTTCCATTTTCACGGATGTGTGCACCAAATCAGAAATTGGAATAGTAACAAATCTGAAATGACGATATATATAGAGAGAACAGGGGAGCTCTAAACTTACGGAATATACATAATCTTATCATTTTTCTCATCAAAACCATGTAGGTACTCCATTATTTCAGAGAAGGAGCATTATTTAGCCTAGGCTGCGTACCTACCTTATACTGGCGCCACAAAGTGCAAATTTCATCACGATTTCCAGCTTACAAACTTCAGATGAAGAATCTATGGTCAATGCCATCAACGAAATCATCATACACTGCCGTCAAAGCACGTAGTACGACAAGGCTGAGTTGTCTTCACCTAAAATTTCAGAAAGGGGATATATGTATTAAACACTAGAGAAGTCATCCAACCAAATATGTGCGGACCAAGTTTACTAGAAAAAAGCAGTTTCAACTGAGTATATATATATGTGTGTTCGTTTGCTGAGGAAGAAACGGTAGTTTCTACTGCAGAAGCAACACATACCCATCTGAACGTATAACAATAACATGATTTGTACAAACAAATAGAATGGTGCTTGCTGCTAATTACAGATGTGATGTAAGTTTAGTGAATTTAATAAAGGCCTGTATGTACTGTGATAGATTGGAATTGGTGCACGAAATACATCCTGATATTTATAGAAACTGAAAATGGACCTAGAAATTTCAAAACAAGAGTTCATGGATCATCTCCTCACTTATTATTTACACTATTATTAATTCTAGTAAATCAGCTGATGGGAGGGGGGGTCAGAGATTTCTATGGGATATACCAGAAGGATACATGGGCACAGAAGTAATGTTGATTTAACCTCATTTCAGTTGCTAGTTTTTTAAGCAGATTCCAGTTGCTAGTTTGCAGAATAGCTTACAATACAATTTCAAAGCGAAGCATTGTACAGGATAAAAAACAAGTTGGAATTTCGTACGAGCACTACCTACGAAGCTAAGATGTACTGGCAAATTCTATCCCAACATTACCCTCCTATAAAATAGTATTCTATTAAGAAAACAGTACCTAATTAAATAATAAGAGTATACTTACTAAAATTCACCTTGTTTGTACAGTCACCTCTTAAGAGGTAGGACCACAAAACTTGTCGCCCCTGATTTTCTCCTTTTTGAGTTCCACTTTTCAGTCTTTGGATTCATGTGCTTGCACAAATTTTCGTCTCCACCATCAATATACATTTCTTCAAGAACTATTGCATTCTCAGCGAAGAACTTTATCAGCTTGACACCAAGACAGTTGGATTTCTCTATCTGGAACTGCAAGCCCACTCTCCTAAGAGAGCTCTGCAAGCATTGGAACAAGTGGCACTGAGCCAAGGCAGCGATCTGAATTTCCTTTTGAGGAGTTCGTGTGTCGGGTACACCTTTTTTATTTGAGGATTCAGCTTTTTTCTCCTCGGTGAGGTTGATCCTGAGGGCAGCAAGCATGGGACAACATCGGAGCATGTTCAAGATTGCCATTGCTGCAGGCTTGCCTTTCGTCGAATCCACTCCTTGAACCTCGAGACGCTCGAGGCGGCGGAATGCCGGCAGGAGCTCGGTCCGCCTTGCCTCGCTGAGGATGGCAATATCCTCGAGGTGGTTCACCCTCAACCTAAATTCCTTGGTGCTGGTGAAGCTGCGAGCGAATCGCCAGAAGGCTGCTAAGTCACGGTCTGGATCCTTGTTCTTCCCGTTGTTGCCACGCCCGGAAAAATCCAGATCCACTTCTTCCAACTCCAGCGGCTGTGCACTGAATGAGAACGAGCGGAGGTGCCCCTTGTACCTGAAGCGGCGCAGCCTCGGTGCGTGTATCTCAACATCCTGGACAGCGGCCGTAGTTTCATAGTTGTAGACAGAGCGGTTGCGGCCCTGGCTCTCCTCCTCCCACTTGCAACTGTCCAGCACGAGCACGGTGGCAGCGGGGCATCGGAGGTGGCGGGTTGTGCCATGTTTGGCTTCTTTGTCCGTTGCGTCAATGAGGACGGTCTCGAGGTGGATGGCAGCGAGTGCCGGCGCGGCGTCGATGACTTGTTGCAGAGAGCGTAGGTGCTGGGGGCAATGGCTCAGCCGTAGAGAGGAAAGCCGTGGTAGAGCGAGGTGGGTGCCCTGCCTCTGGTAGAGTAGTCCCTTGCAGTGGGTGAGTTCCAAGACCCGGATGGTCTCCAACTGCAGGGTGTCGAGGGTGACAGTGAAGAGGCCTGTGTGAACCCGATTATAGTCATAGACATAGAGGTAGTCGCTCTTGCCATTGGCGACGATCCGGAGCTCCTCGACGGCCCGGTGGGAGAGCGCGACGTCGACCAGGCCCGTGTAGCGCGACACGATCTTGTCGTGCGCTCTGTCGCGGTACCAGGTATTGATATCGCCCGCCCGTTCGTTGAGGTCGGAGTCGAGCCGCAGGGTGAGTCTCCTGACGGGGACGTCGGCGGCGTCGAGCGCCGCCTCGGACGCGGTGACGAAGCAGTCGCGCTGGGTGAAGAAGCGCGGGTTGTCGTAGCAGTTGCGGACGTTGCCCGTCTCGAGGTTTACGGCGCCCGAGGAGCGCCAGAGCGGCGCGCGCCATCGCCGCGAGAGCGCCGTCGTGGAGGCGGCCTCCCTGAGCGGGGCGAAGTGGAGGACGCGGCGGAGGAGGTCGTCGGGGAGCTCGGACAGGCGGTCGACGCCAGCGGCGGCCATGGCCTAGGGCGAGGGCGGCGGCGGCGGCGGCGGCGCGAGTGGAGATGATGCGAGCGTGATCTGAATGGGTGCCTCAATCTAAGTAGCTTCCGTTGGGCCTGCAAATACTTTTATTGAACTTCCGTTGGGCCTATTGTATATGTGCATGGCCCTACATTCACACCAAGAGTACAAGGCAATCCATGTACAGGAACACAGGAAACTGGGCAGGAAAAATTCTTCGCTCAGCCCAAACCCTAAAGGGTCCGGCTCATGTGCTATATAATCTCATGTAATCTATCAAATCAATACTCTAAATATCATGGTATCAGATGCCTAGGTTTTCCGCACCTCGGCATGGCTCCACCGCCAAAACCTTCGCCGCTGCCGCCGCCCGTCCCGCTCTTCACTTCGGCCGAGGCTCACGCTATCGGCGCCGCACCTTCCTCCTTCTCTACCACAAGCTCCGTTATGTCCCAATTATCCCCACAATTACCTTCCCTATCCTTTGCTAATACTATCTCCGATGTTTCTCCCTTTATTCCCATCCCTTTAGATCTTCCCTCCCACAATTACTACCATTGGCGCCACCTCTCTGAAGCTCACCTCGAGCAGTGCAATATTCTCGTTCACGTCGTTGCCGACTGCGTCTCCCGCCCTGCAGATCCTTGCTGGGCAAAGGACGACCTCGCGATCATCCAATTGATCTACACGCGCGTCTCCACCGAGATCTTCAACCTCGTCTTCTGCGACGCCTCCTCCGCCGCCGCGTTATGGTCGTCCCTCCGTTAGCATTTTCAAGACAACGTTGAATCCCGCGTCAACAGCCTCAACACCGAGCGTCGCAACACCGTTCAGGGTGATTCTCCCGTCGGCGTCTACTGTCAGCGGCTCATCAGTCCATCCAAACTAGATCAGTTTGTCACCATCGAAACATGGCAACAACTCATGGATGTCCATTCCATGCAGCTAACAATGATGATTGGAGAGCGGAGATACTCGTTAATGGACTGTACCATGGCGAGATGTGTCCAGACTCTTGCCGATGAAGAAGTGACCGAGCACATAAGCATAAACATGTGTGACAATGCCAAGGGCTGGATGTTCTTCCTGATTGATACACTATCGCGCGAAAAGTTCACCAAGTTAATTGTCACCCTCTGGGCAATTGGTGTGCAAGAAGAAAAGCACCACACGAAGAAAATTTTCAGAGCCCTCTAACAGTCTATGATCTTATCACAAAACTATCTAGCCAAACTGAACCTTATTCAAACAATCAAGAAACCTCGAATGCAAGTGCCAGCAGTAACTCCAGCTACCTCCTAGATCGCACCACCAAGCAATGCATTAAAGGTAAATGTTGATGCTGTAGTATCTAAGCATGAGCATAGAGATGTGATTGCGGAAATTTGTTGGGATGAACATGGACCTTTTCTCGGTGCCTCTGTCTTGGCAGGGATTGCTGATCCTGCAACTTTGGAGGCGATAGCTTGCCATGAAGGACTTGCGCGCTCTCTGCTTTGATCTTCACGTCTTATTCTTGCATCAGCCTAGAAGTTGTTAATGTTGTCAGCAAGGGAGCAGAGGAAGCTACTATTATTTGCTCCGAGAGATTCACCAATGCAGTTTGGCCTTTGCTTCAGTTAGCTTAGATAATAAAGGAACAAAGTCCAATATGCATGCTCATAATTTAGCCT
This sequence comes from Lolium rigidum, assembly GCF_022539505.1. Taxonomy (NCBI): domain Eukaryota; kingdom Viridiplantae; phylum Streptophyta; class Magnoliopsida; order Poales; family Poaceae; genus Lolium; species Lolium rigidum. The sequence continues at coordinate 14,754,270 of NC_061513.1, forward strand.
ATAGTCATATTTCTCTTGATCATGGTCGCCACATGTGGCTCCTTAATTCCCTAGATACTGCTATAGTACCTATGATGATTGAGTAATAAAAGGAGCTATAAATCCTAAAAAACCAAATGTCAAATTCATCTGTTTGTTGTCGTTTGTCCGTTTTTTTAGTTTCGGTTTTCAGGTTTTTGTCATTTTTTATTTTGCTTTTTTTTTGTTTTTTATTATTATTAGAATTGAAAAAATTTAAGACTCAAATAACGTTCAATTTTAAAACTGTTCACTTTTTGAAAAAAATTCAAGTTTGAAAAAAATTCATATTCGGAAAATTTTAATTTTTAAAAAATGTTAAGATTTTTAAAAAATGTTCAAACTAAAAAATGTTCAAATTTTGGAAAAATTTTATTTTTTGAAAACTTTTAATCGAGAACAAAGTTTGAATTAAAAAAACGATAGAAAAGAAAATAAAAAATGAAAAAGGCACAAAAAAGGACAACAGTGAGCCGCCCAACACCTGGGTGTGCAGTGCATGCTCCTAGCTGACCAAATATCCGTATAGGGGCTCCATAAGGAAGGTGTGAGGGTGGAAGAAGGCAACCTGTTGTGGGTATATTTCATGGGTGTACTATTGATATTGGCTAGATACGGCGAGCCCGGGTGGCCCACAGACGGTGGTGGTGGCATACGGCCCATCGGACGGCCCAGTTGTTGTTGATCAAGATGGAGAAAGTCCAGCCCAGGAACAAGGAGCCGGATCCAGCCGACCTTCCCTTGGAGTCGGATCCGGTCTAGCCAATCAGGGGTAGCCGGATCCAGTACGGCGTATTAGGAATAGGCGGATCCTTGACGTGCACGGCAATGTAATGTTCCGTAGTTAGGCAAGATTGTATTCCGTCTAGGACTCTCCGTAGAAACCCTAAATCATGGCACCTTTATAAGCCGGATCCTGGGAGCCCTAGAGGCACAACCATAACTCATTGTAACAACGTAAAAGCGCCCAGATAATTCCAGACAGGCAGCAGTAGGTCTTGTCCTTGATCAGGTGTTCCGAAGATGGGTAAATCGCGTACCACCGCCGCGAGTGCTCTCTGCCCTATGGCCCCCACTTCTTCCCCTCCGTGAGGATGCCTCCTCCGGGGTATTGTCGAGTAGGCAACGACACAACCACTCCCAAGCGTGCACCTCGCCGGAGACGGGGAAGATGTGGCTGGCCGCTGCGTCACCGGCGGAGGCGTGGCTGAGACCTCACTGAAGACGGGGAAGACGTGGCTGGTCGCGACGTCGCCGGCGGCTGTGAGGCCGAAAACCTTAGGGTTTCGGGTGCATTTGTGAGGCTCGTCGGAGAACTTAGATGGGGTGGGGAATCGCTGGAGAACTTAAGGGAGGGTGGGTGCAGTGCGGGTGAGGGCTCGCCGGAGTTGGGAAGCTTTAGAGAGAATGACGGAGTTGGATGTTTGTGTCCCCTTTTTGTCTGTTTAGGTTGGGGGCAGACCTAACAAGATGGCGTCGTGGTGATTAACGCCTACGCAGTCGTCCCGCTTGGCGGACCTAGGATGGAAGACGGAAGACACTTAGTTGATATGTGGCGTTGTCCACGGCGACGGATTTTCAGCTAAAATTTAAAGTGAAAATGGATCGTCGCGGAACCATTGATGCTTTTGCATCGGGCCATTGGGTTGGGATTTGCGTGTCCTCTATCTAAGCAGACCAAAACGAAGAGCGCGGTTCTTTTGTGTCTAGCAGCTAGGATCTCATATTCCCATGGCCATGTGAACAACTGCTCTGCTCCAGAAAAATACTCTCCCTGATTCCCGGTGTGTCTCCACGTAAGTCCGCACAGAAAAAGTCTGTAACAAAAATCCTGGGAGTGTATGTTGGGCAACTGGAACCAGGGGAGCCAAAAAAGAGTGGAAGGCAGGGGAAGGTGCCGCACACGGCACAGCTCTCGGAACTGAATGAGCACTCCGAACGCAGCATACAACTCCCCGTTGTACTGCGCTCTTCAAGTGTGCTTCTTCCCCCTTCTCCCTCTTACCATGGCAAGTCCTTGGGAAATAACTCCGATGGGCAGAAAAAGGAAGGCGTTAAGAGACCCTCCTGGCCCAACCCTAGACACTCTAAGATCCTTTTTCAAACCTGCTCTGCTCCCATTTAAGCAACACCATTCTCCTTCTACACGCATGCAAACGGTATCAGATCCTCTCCATCTTTATTTTAGAACGGGAAGGGGCACGAAGGCCCGGAAGCTCCATTAATTGGCGGGTACATTTACATAGCGGACCCTAACAAATACATAAAAGATGAAAAGGTCCTCAATTTTTACAAGAAAGACCTTAGCTAAAAACTTGGAAATGCAACCCAGTCCTTCTTCTCCGCCTCACCCTTGGCAGGATCTCAGCACACGGCCACCGTCGACGACACTAGGGACTACGCCACTTGCGCCGCCGTCAGTGTAGGACGCCGTGTTGAGATCAAAGATCCTCCACTTTGGCTCGTAGGCCTGGCGGAAGCAGATCCTCGGATCAGTAGCTCTCGAGGTGCGGAGCGGCCCCCTTGGCCAAAGATAGCAGCGGCGCGCTTCGCCATCGCTTGGTAGCTTCCGCACAGTGATACGTCTCAAACGTATCTATAATTTCTTATGTTCCATGCTACTTTTATTACAATACTTGAATATTTTATACATACTTTACAGCATTATTATACATTTTCCGGCACTAACCTATTAACAAGATGCCGAAGTGCCAGTTGCTGTTTTCTGCTGTTTTTGGTTTCAGAAATCCTAGTAAGGAAATATTCTCGGAATTGGACGAAATCAACGCCCAGGGGCCTATTTTTACACGAAGCTTCCAGAAGACCGAGGGGAAAGGAAGTGGGGCCACGAGGCGCCGACACACCAGGGCGGCGCGGCCCAGGCCCTGGCCGCGCGGCCCTAGTGTGTGGGCCCCTCGCGTCGCCCCCTGACCTACCCTTCCGCCTACAAATAGCCTTCGTCGCGAAACCCCCTGTACCGAGAGCCACGATACGGAAAACATTACTGAGAGGCCGCCGCCGCCAATCCCATCTCGGGGGATTCAGGAGATCGCCTCCGGCACCCTTCCGGAGAGGGGAATCATCACCGGAGGGGCTCTACATCATCATGCCCGCCTCCGGATTGATGCGTGAGTAGTTCATCCTTGGACTATGGGTCCATAGCAGTAGCTAGATGGTTGTCTTCTCCGCTTGTGCTATTATTGTTTAGATCTTGTGAGCTGCCTAACATGATACAGATCATCTATTTGTAATGCTACATGTTGTGTTTGGCGGGATCCGATGAATATAGAATACTATGTTAAGTTGATTATCAATCTATCATATATGTGTTGTTTATGTTCTTGCATGCTCTCCGTTGCTAGTAGAGGCTCTGGCCAAGTTGATACTTGTAACTCCAAGAGGGAGTAATTATGCTCGATAGTGGGTTTATGCCTCCATTGAATCTGGGACAGTGACAGAAAGTTCTAAGGTTGTGGATGTGCTGTTGCTACTAGGGATAAAACATCGATGCTTTGTCTAAGGATATTTGTGTCGATTATATTACGCACCATACTTAATGCAATTATCTGTTGTTTACAACTTAATACTGGAAGGGGTTCGGATGATAACCTGAAGATGGATTATTTAGGCATAGATGCATCGTTGGATAGCGGTCTATGTACTTTGTCGTAATGCCCCGATTAAATCACATAGTAATCATCGTTGATATGTATTGAATCTTTATTTGTCAATTGCCCGCCTGTAATTTGTTCACCCAGCATGTTAGTTATCTTATTGGAGAGACACCTCTAGTGAACTGTGGACCCCGGTCCATTCTTTTACATCTGAATACATTCTACTGTTTTTACTGTTCTTTGCAAACAAACACCATCTTCCACTCGATACGTTTAATCCTTTGTTTTCAGCAAGCCGGTGAGATTGACAACCTCACTGTTACACGTTGGGGCAAAGTACTTTGATTGTGTTGTGCAGGTTCCACGTTGGCGCCGGTTTCACTGGTGTTGCGCCGCACTACATTCCTCCACCAACAACCTTCACGTGCTTCTTGGCTCCTACTGGTTCGATAACCTTGGTTTCATACTGAGGGAAACTTGCTGCTGTGCGCATCATACCTTCCACTTGGGGTTCCCAACGGACGTGTACATCTACGCGCATCAAGCTAAATTTCTGGCACCGTCGCCGGGGAGATCAAGACACGCTGCAAGGGAGTCTCCACTTCCAATCTCTTTACTTTGTTTTTGTCTTGCTTTACTTTACTTTATTTACTGTCTTGTTTGCTTCATACTAAAAACACAAAAAAATTAGTAACTTTACTTATTGTCTTATTTACTATCTCTATATCAAAACACAAAAAAATTAGTTACTCGCATTTACCTTATTTTCCTCTTGTTTATTTCATCATGCTTCCTCCTAAGTACACTCTAAAAGACATACCGATAGGCCGAGGGTCTATAATTGGAAAAGATAATATAGAAGATTTTTTCACTCATGTTAGTATAGCTGAAGATTTTGAAGATAGACACTTGGTAAAACTTGCTCCTACTTATGAAATTGTTGTTGCTTCTCTAGTACACATGTTGGAAATTAAATTTGTTAATCTCAATCCTATAATTCAGCATATGTTTCTTACACTCTGCGATATGGAGGAAGGAGAAAAAAAAGATTTTGTCTTAGAAACTCTTCTCAAAGAATTTGGTGGTGTAGCAAAAGAGGCTAGAAAAGTCTTTACTAAATATAAAATGCTTGGTTCTTACACCAACTTTGCTAGTACCCTTGAAAAGATGGACATTGATAGGATAAAGTACACTAATAATGTTAATGATGGAGGGGACATTAAGACATCAATACCTTGCAAGCTCGTAGGAATGATCGAGGCACTAGAAAAGAATTATGATTGGATTGTTCCTGAAAATTTGTTTGATGAGAATAACAAGCCTAAGAATAATGAAAAAGGAGCCTCTGAAACTTACATAGATAAGATTGAAAGTATAGGGATGGTAAACCTAGAGGGGGGGTGAATAGGTTTCTACAGATTTTAATTCTTTCTTTGCAATATTAGGCTTTGTGGAATATAAAGGTGAGCCTAATGCAAACTAGGTGAAGCAACCTATATGAGGATACAACTAACTCGAGCACGAAGGCTCTCACGAGCAGATTAAATCACAAGTAAGGAGTTCGGTTAGAGATAACCGATAGCACGCGGAGACGAGGATGTATTCCTGTGTTCCCTTGCTTTGCAACAACGTACGTCACGTTTGGAGGAGTGGAGGTCCCACGAAGGATTCCCCGCGCCACGAAGGCTCACCCTATTCTCCGGAGCCTATCCCACGAAGGAATAGCTCTCTCACTTGTGGTAGACTTTGAGGTAGCCTCCAAACCTTCACAATCTTGCCCGGAGCAGATCCACAGCCCGGATGCTTCCGGACTCCTCTTGCCCACCTAGGGATTCCAAGGAACCCTAGGAAGCAAGCTTCTTGATGAATACGAGGGGGAATGAGATTTGGCTTGGTAGAACGGTAGATCGGGTCCTCCTCTATCATTTCCCCGGAGGGATTTGAGTTTGGGTGGAGGAGGAGGGAGATCTGAGGCTTTTGGTGTTTCTAACAATGGAGTATGAGAGTAGGAGCTCAAGAACAGCTTGTAGTGTAGTGCCTAACTGTTCAGAGGTAGAAGAAGGCCTATTTATAGTGTTCTTCGAAATATGGCCGTTGGTTACTTGCCACATCAGCAGATTCCTCGAGGAGCCCGGTTGACCGGATCTGGCGCCGGACCGGCCGGTTCACAGCCCGGTCAGACCGGGCCACTGACCGGGCCGTCCGGTTTCCGACCGGAGCTGGGACCGGGTCTTGACCGGGCAGCCGCCATTCTTTACTGGATAGTGCCCGGATGGCACCGGCGTAGAGGCCGGTTGCAGACCGGGGCGCCCGGTCTGGAGCCCGGTCCGACCGGGCCAGGAACCGGAGCAGCCGGTTCAAACCGGGCTGGCGACCGGACACTGACCGGGCAGCTCTTCAACCTTTACTGGATCCGTCCGGATGGCACCGGTCCATGGTCCGGTTGGTGACCGGGTGGTCCGGCGCCAGGGCCGGTCCGACCGGATCTGGGACCGGCCGATCTCGGAAACCTTGCTGATTCTTCTTCGAATTGGGGGGTCTCCCGTTGCCTTCTTGTTCCATTGATACACCATTTTACCTCTTTGGCTAATACCTGTGAATTATCTTGTAGACATGTATTAGTCCAAATACTCTAGCACGGTGTCATAGTTACCAAAATAATGGATAAGGGTAAAATACCCTTACAATCTCCCCCTTTTTGGTATACGATGACAAACCGAGCTAGAGTCACATATAGATATTATGATAAGCTCTCAACCTTGATTCCATATAAGATATTACGACAGCTCCCCCATAATGTGTGCACTTGGAGAATTTGCGTTTGAATGCAAAGTGCACCATTTGTGGAATATGAGAAGCTCCCCCAATATCTTTAGGAAACAAGCATGGTATGGACAAGTATATCAAGATATATAAGCATAAAGCATGATTATCCTAACATAGAGTAGCACACATAATATACATTTGTCCATACAAATTATTCGAAGTAGCAAATCCAAATGATTCTTGAGAAATCAAAGCAAACAAGCATAAGCCATATAAGAATCAAATAAAGCAACACCCATGGCTTGTGGCAATCAAAGAGCCCCGTGGTCCTAGACTCTACTCTCTTCTCCCCCTTTGGCATCGGAAGACCAAAAAGGCGAAGAAGAAAGGAGAGATGCTAGCGGTCCCATCAATAGAACTCTTGCCCCTCGGATGGAGAGCTGTCATCACCATCCTCATCATCATCCTCTTCATCATCATCGTCACCATTGTCATCCTCATCACCTTCATCCTCTTCATCATCATCAGCAGCATGAGGTGCACGCGCAGGCCTAGGAGGTGGACCACCAAAGTACAAGGAGGGATCAAAGTTCTGGAACATCTCATCGGAAAGGAGAGGCATCTCCCAGTTTGGTGCATGGACAGGCTCCAACTCAGGACCAGGAGGGGGAACGGGTGCATTCCTAGCAGCCATGAACTCATTTTGGCGCCTCCTTGTCTCTTGGTTCAAAGAAAGACTTTGATGTGCAACATCATTGGTATTTTTGCACATCTGCCATAGGCTAGAGAAGAACCGTGAGACACCATGCTGTGGGCGCCTAGAGGAGCTGGAGCTGGCATGATCATGACTTTCCTTGGACCGGCGCTCAGAAGGCATCATGGAAGGAACTTCCGGTCTATCACCTTGGGCAGGTATCTTGAAGGCTGCCATCCTGACCCTTTCACCTTGCGTATTGAGAGGTGCTGGCACAATCCTGTTGATGAGCAGCTGAACATACTGGGCAAGGTTAGGAGTCAACCGTTCACGAACACAGCGGCGTAACTCACAGTAGATGAGATCACAGCCGTCAATAAGCTTCTGGTGCTCAGGGTGGCAGTAGTACATCAAGTTCAGATGGTATGCGCGGCATTCACTTGTATCGCCGATCTTGCTGATGAGACTCTCACGGAATAGCTTGGAGAGTATAAGGTAGGAGTATTACATGCCAGAGATGCTGGGAGATCCAGGTGTGGGTTCCGGAGGATAGCAAAAGGCAATGTCCCTGATGGCGTGTAACTCACACGTTCGTTGGGAACCCCAAGAGGAAGGTATGATGCGCACAGTAGCAAGTTTTCCCTCAGAAAGAAACCAAGGTTTAATCGAACCAGTAGGAGCCAAGAAGCACGTTGAAGGTTGATGGTGGCGAAATGTGATGCGGCGCAACAACGGGGATTCCGGCGCCAACGTGGAATCTCGCACAACAAAACCAAAGTACTTTGTCCCAACGAAACAGTGAGGTTGTCAATCTCACCGGCTTGCTGTAACAAAGGATTAAGCGTATCGAGTGGAAGATGATTGTTTGCAAGAAAATAATAAAACACAATTGCAGTAGATTGTATGCTATGTAAAGAATAGGACCGGGGTCCACAGTTCACTAGAGGTGTCTCTCCCATAAGATAAAAGCATGTTGGGTAAACAAATTACAGTCGGGCAATTGACAAATAGAGAAAGGCATAACAATGCATGCACATGATATGATAAA